>NW_009258383.1:1120109-1150654 GCF_000687185.1 Egretta garzetta
TGGGAGTGCCCGTCTGTGTCGCGCGGTTACCCGCGGAGGCGCTGGGGAAGCGCTGGGAGCGTTCACCGGTGACGCGCCTGTGTCTGATGTCAAATTATTCTGAAATCACCCATTCGTGATTCGTGAAAAGGCCATGAAGCCCATGAACTCAGTGAGTGTGTGTATATCGTGTATCACAGAATGCATCGGTACATTAAACGTGTACTTTTTTGGTACTCCAGCTTCGAAGTCTGAACACCTATCCCTGGCCCCAAGGACAGAGAAAATAGATAAGCTGTGCGGTTTTCTCTTGGGTCTGTAGGTCCAAATTCTGGAGCAGGAACGAGGGGGGGAATACCGGTGCCCCGTTGGAGCGAGGACGCCCTTCCGTGCTGGGTCCCACCAGCAGTGCCCGGTCTGAGGCCGCTCTGGTTTTGGCAGTCAGCGGGAGGAGTCCTGGCTTTGATTCACAGCCTCCTCCGGGCTGGAGGAGCTCCCTGCTGCAACCCGTGCTTTAGCCCTCTTCCGTCGCTTCAGTACCCCGGGAAGCAACAACCGCTGAAAAGGCCACCGGTTGGTCTGAGCTGGGCTGTTTATTGGCAAAATACTACCACTTCCTCATGTTGAGAGGTATTTAATCAAGTTGCAAGAGGATGAGAAATTATTTGCTGGAGTCTGTATGAAACAAATCTACTGATGGAGACCTTGCAGGGTAAACAATCTACTGTCAGAAATCTGAAAGCATAATGGTTTATTTTCGGTTTGTTAGCGTAATTTCTGAAGAACTTTATAAATTTGTGTAGGACCTTACTAATTTAATCACCCTAATTTATAGTAAACTTTTCATTAAGAGTGAGTTGCCCTTCTGTGCTTCTAAATCATCCAGTAAACAGGGCTTTCAGACAACATATATAGCATATATTTTTATTACTTCAGCACCAATTACCCTGATACTGTTAATACGTGCCAGTAACATGAAAACAAGCGCTGTGGTGTTCTATGAAATTTAACTTTCAATGGAGTTGCCAGATGAAAGAGGCAAATCATTATTTAATACCTTTGTCACGCAAGATAGCGTATATGAAGCCCACCTTTTCAGGGCAGCTGAGAAACGTAGTGAATCTGGCTAGCTTTTTGGCTTAAGAAATACCCATCTAACAAGAGTATTTGAGTAAGCGTCTGTTGATACCAAACTGTGCAGCAGTCAAATAGTTTTATTTACCAGACTTAATCACGTGCAGTGTAGGTTGTTGGAGACGCTGTGCTGAGTACATATGTTAATGTCTGGGCAAGAAGCCTTCCTAATTAAAATAGGATCTAGGTACAGTGATAAAAATATTAAAGGCTGGAAAGACTGAAAATAAGTGGCAAAGAATATAAGTGATAAGATTTGGAGAGTTATACACCGATAAGCAAAATGTCAAATAGTATATATGTATCGCCAATAGCTTAAAGATAATAGTGAAGAATTTTTAACTGCTTTAGTGAGAAAAACCCAGATAAGATTCAGACCAGTTGGTAGATAAAGACCCTAAAACTGTACAACTGTAGCTATATAGAAAAGGTAGATGTGTTTCATAAATTCGGGGGTTTTTTGCTACTTAACTCAGCATAAGTACTTAGTCACCCTCCATTTGCAGTGCTGCTTCTGAGGCTACTGGTAATGAACACTGCACTCAGTAGTTAATAATTGCAAGATTATTTAAATTAAACCACACATAAGCAAAAGAGCTGGGAGACAGATGTAACAAAGTGATGTATTTTATATGGTTTGTTGGTTAGGCATTTTGTTTGTGCTGGTGCATTTGTTTATTCAGTTTTTATCCAAGGAGAAGGAAGGCTGCAAAGGAAGACTGTTCGAGGAGATTAACGAGTACACATCTGCCTTCTGAAGGGCTACTGAGCTGTGGTAACCTTTTAAGTTACATTAGAAATGTACCAGTAAGAAATCTATGTAGAATAAATAGCTACTGATTTTGCAGATCTCAAAGAATATGTAATCCCTCTAGTGGGAAGACTGAAGCCAAGTGGCACGGCATGCTAGTACTAGTGCCTGTTTTTGAGATAATTCAATATATTTTCCTAAGAAAAGACCTAAATAAAATAATTTTGTTTAGAAAATGAAAATTATGCGTGTGATTTACATTCCAACAGCTTTTGCTGGATTCTTTGTAATACAATGTCGAGAAGGAATTCAAACTGGTGATACAATAATACAGCATTACTGCCTTAAAATCTGATCACAGGTCACATTCGCTGTATGTACCACGCTTTCTCACAGAGGCTGGCATAACCCCCCTACAAGTCACGCTTTCTGCTTGCCCCTCTTCCCTCCCTCTGCGCTGCTAAGTCTGGATACATTTAACCCTACCATGAGCTTGCACATGATGGGGAATTCAGCCCCCCTGAACTGAAAGCCTTGAGCCACGCCGTGCTGCCGCTTATGTTCCCATCTGGTGTGGTGGCTGGGAGCTCGGTGGCAGCGTGCTGGGGCGTCATGCCTTCCTGGCAAGCCGGCTGTGGAATTTGTCCTTTCCCGAACTGCAATAAAAGAAGCTAGGGAGGAGAGACGGAATTGAAGTGTAAAGTTCGAATTTCCTGAAGTGTTTACTTAGCACATCTGAGGGGATAAAAACTTGAGAATACTACTTAAGAAGGAACAGAAAATAATCTCCTTACCCTTTTAATTGCCATAACTTGAGAAGAGGCATAAATTCAGAGAGTGGAAAGGTAAATGCAGTAGAGACCTGAAGTCCTTAATACAATGCCTCACTCAGCACCCAGAATGAATGGTGCTCCACTGTTCCTCTGCTTTTTCTTCTTTTTGACACCACCCTTTCTTTTTCTACTTACTGCACATGAATTATACTCAGTTCTGCAGCCAGCTGTTTTATACAAGGATTTTCTGTAATAGCCAAGTTTTATACTGGAATCATCACACAATATACTTGCAAGGATAGGGGACAGGGGAAGGCATTTTTGTCACTTTATAGGTAAAGAGAGGATGGAGACTAAAAGTTTCTATAAATTTTGATTGCCCAGTTTGAGCTACCTAAACGTCCTCCAGCCCCATATGACTTCCAGACTTACTTTTCCCTCCTGCTCCAAACTCTTTAACAGATGCTTCAGTGGTGACCAACTCCCTTCTTTGTTTCCTCTGTGTTCAGACCTGTGGGAATTTTTCATGGCTCACTGGGCATCAGTAAGAGTATCACTGAAGGCCTAAGATGACATAACCTTAATTGTGAATGGTGCAGCTCATAAGGTTTTGGTATCGAGATTTTTGAGACTAACAATCAGCTTTTATTCAATGCAGTTCAATAACACAACTTGCCACATCCATTTCGTTATAAATATAGCAGTTTGTGCTATTTATATAGTAGTTTGTGCTATACATATTCCCCAGGCACGAGAAGCTAAAATGTATTTTTTCAGTAACAACATTAATTTCTAAGGTCTCGCAGGTTGCAGTTGGATGGTTCCCAAGATGGTCTTTAACTAAAGTTGTAATTACATTATAAAGATACCTGAAGAGAACAGTGATACATGCCTGTTACTTGGAAAAGACATTTACAGTTCTGCTTACTTTGCATATCACTTTACAACTGTCTTTATTCCTTTACCACGTACTTTATTTCAAGACCTTCAGTACTGAAAACTTGGATAATTTAAAACAGATTGATGACAACTAGAGCAAGTCATGCAAGCTCCTTTAATCCTTTGGTTGAGTAACATGGGGTTGGGATCCAGAACTGCACTGTTTTTGCCAGCCAGAAGCCAGAGTATGAAAAAGAACTGCATATAAACGATTGCGGCGCAGAACAAGTTCAGCAATAAGGCATCTGATTCCCTCTGTACAGCGCTTTTTACAATCATATGTTTCTGATAGAAATCGAAATATATATTATGCTACTTGACCTTCTGATAGGGTAGGACTCAGCTCTACTGGCTGGAAGATAAGCATGAGCTTGAAAAACTCCCGGTTGCAGATGGATAGAAAGCGCTGCCAAGCCTGATTCTTCTGAAGCAGTGTCGTGATGTATCCAGCTACAAGAAAGGGTACTCCTGGTTCCACTCCCTATTTTCTGAATGGTTTCTTTAAAAACCTGTGGCTATCTAATGAAAAATGTCCAAGTAGCCCCAGAGGCCAAGCCTGATATGCATGATCTGTGGACTAAAGAAAAAGATCCCACTTGTTTGTTCTCTCAATTAAATTTTCGGTTGCACGGTGGCTTTGTTTTCATAGTGAGCTGAAGCATGTTATTTCACCAAGTTCCCTTGGGCTAGGAATTTAGAGCACTACCTTGTTCTCAGGTAGCCTAAAACTCATTTTTGCCACTTTGTGGGTGAAAACCCTAAGCATTAGGGGTTAGGTATGCATTAATTCTGCAAGAAATTGGCACTGTGCTGTTCTCCTCACCATGTTTCACACAGAGCTCAGTTCTGCCAAGTGATCCTGTCAGAGGATTTAGGAATTATGCTCTGCTTGAGTACCAAAATGGTGGTAGGTGGGAAATAAGCTCATAGGTAGTTTGACAGCCACGGGGCAGTACTTCTGGGCAGAAAACCTGCAGGTAGAATGTAGCAATCGCATTTCAGGTGTCTAAATTCTGCGATTGTCACCCATTAGGTACCTGATGTCCCTTTGGGCTCTCACTCCTACCTCCGAGGTTTCTTGAGAATCTAGGCAGATTGCGTTTATTCTCTCCATGTTTAGTGCCTGTACTGAGCAGACATTTCTGCAGCGCTACCGGGATTCATCTTCGTTTGCTGATCTGCAATTTCCGTAACCGATGAGACTGGCAGAATTACTGGGGAAATGTCTTGGGCTGTTTTGCATATGACTCACCCAGTAGCATGCAAATAAATGACTCCAGAAAAATAAAGTTTATTTTTTATTTGCTTGTTTAAGTGCCCCACAACCAGAAATGATGCAATGGAGTTTCTAGCATTTGGGGAAATCACAAATTTCAGCACACTTGGGGTGAAAGAGATGTGCCACACCCTGCGGAGGAGCATCACTTTCCTGATCGTGATGTCTCCTCTTGGTGCCTGTTTTGGTTGCTGGTTTTGTTACTACACAGCGGGTGTGTGTTGAAAATTCCTCAGATATTGCAACACACATCCTCAAGTGGCCAACATGAGATGTATGTGCAGTTCCTGTCACAGAATGTTATCATTCTTTGGTGCACTCTTAAAGCGATACCAGTGAACACAAAATGTCTTCCTCTGGCTGTGGCTTTTGTAAATATTTTTTTCTTACATGTATAGTCCATGTTGTTTTCCTTGTTCCTCATATTTGCTTTTTTGCTCCTTTTGGTTTGGTTTTTTTATGACCTTTCTGAGTTGCTAAAGATTGAAGGAATCAGCCTATTGCTTTCCCAAAAAGTGCCCACCAGATGTCACACTGGTACTTCTAATACGGGCACATCAGCCTATGCTTGATGGCTTTCTAACCTATACCTGGGTTTTACCATACACAAATATAAGCTCAGCCAAAGGTAGGAAAGGAACCCCCCTAGGCGGGCGTCAGGTACCTGCTGCGGTAGCAGCTCCTGGGGTCTCAGTGCTGATCTCTAATAGGAGCTGTCATATTCCTGAGCTGTTCTGTGTGCCCAACTGCCTTTGTAAATATCTAGAGGTGCTTCAGGCGTTTATATATAGGTGTCCTATTGGAAAAAAAAATTAGCATAGGTTCATGCATGTATTTTTTTGAAATCCGCTCAAGTTTTTGGCTAATATCTAAATGTTTAGGTATGATAGTTCTAAATAACTAGATTGGTTAAGCAGTGTAATTTCTAACATTAGCTGTAAATCTGCCACTTAAAGTGTTCCATTTTGCCATGTTTTATATGAACTAGATCACAGGGAATGTTTCTCCTCCCTCTGTTGAGGGTAAGATTATGTGATACGGGAAGAATCTTTTTGTCCATCTAGAAAGAGTGAGCGCTATCTACGCATGAGGTCATGATTAATCAAATAAAGTCAGTAATCATTAGCCAGCTATGCATAATAATGTATTAAAACATATTTGTCTTTGATGCATGGAGCTTCATGACATGATACCATGGCTATCAGAATAGATTGTTCTTATTTCAGGTCTGTCAGATATCTTGTTCACTTTTTTGTTGTTGTCATATTGATGCTTCTTTGTCATCCAGTTCTTCTGTAGCTGAATCTTTTCATACTTTGTTAATATGTACATTATAGGCGATTCTTCCTTATTCTTTCAGTAAAATGATTAGAATTTTCAGGAAAATAAAAGTTCTGCATCACCTCTTACTAAAAATATCCACATATGTTGTTTGAAACTATGCATAGGGCTTATGAGAAAGCAAAGGGGTAAAGAGACCGGGTGGGCTCTCAGTTGCTGTACTCAGTGATTCAAAAAGTTTAGGGCTCTGTAATTAAAAAAAGCTACAGAAGTTTATTTTTTTTTTGCTGTTCTGATAACTGTATATTGTCATTTACAACAATGCGTATTTTTATACAATCTACCTGCTCCAGGGATCTTGACAGTTGCTGATAATCCCTTTTTTCCATTTGTGTTGTGCATGGTTGACATGTTACATCCAGGAATGAAGTGGCCTTGAACTAAGAGCACTCTGCAAATTTACAGCAAAGCTTTCCGATTCCCTTTGAATTTAAGCAAGAGTTAGAGCAGTCAGTTGATGGCAGCAAACACTAAACAAAAAAGGCTCTTTGAAGTTTGGAGCTGCTCTCAGATGTAGGAGCCCAGTCTGGGCAGCGTCCGTCCATGGGTGGGCTCCCATGGCTGCCTAAAGCCCTTGTGAAGCCAGCAAAGCTGTGGGTAAGCACAGTCATCTCCATGCTCTTCTGGATTAGGGTGTTTGTGTAAGTCTCTAAGGATGTTCCCGTCCTCCTTCCTTTCTTGCTTTCATCCGCAGGTTTTGTGTCTTTGTCCATTTCTGGTGTTCTTCATCACCTTTCATATTAGTTAATACCTAGTATGGCTTTCTGAGGATTTAGTTTAAGCATAATACCTCCAAATCTAAAACAGCAAAGCATTGCCAGCCTTTCACATACATGTTTCACATACATACTTCACAAAACTGATCAAAACTGGTGTTCTCATCATGTTCTAGAGTGGAGGCTAATGAAAATATTAAAGACTGGGGAAAAAACCCTAAAAGCCAGGGTCTAATAAAACCATGAACATATTCAGGGCAGAGCCAACTCCATAGTAGTTCTGACATGTAAGATGGTTATATGATAGCTCATGACCATCATTGGCTTGGATTTAAGGGGCCCCAGATCTTCACTGATACTGGGCACAGTGAGTTATACCCACATAATCCTATTTTGCACAGGAACTTAATGGTGATGCAAAGACTGAATAAGTGAACAGTCTTGTGAGGCTCTCTGCTGAAAACCTGCTTGGGAGAGGAGGTCACAGATCTCTATCTTCATGCTTGTAGAAGTGGCCAGGCTTTTTCTGTATAAGAAATAAATAAGTCTGCTTCCTCTGGAGGTTTGCTTTCCTTAAGAAGTGAGTGGGGACAGAAGGGGGTGGAGAATGAGTATGGATTAAGTGCTTTTGTTTCCCTCATGAACTCTGTTAATAAAACCAGTCAGAAAGCAATTCTCTGCAAATACTGCCCTCTTCCTTTCTGGAATAAAACATGGAGGCATGTTAAGGGGTATTGTCCTGGTCAAAAGATCTGATTTTAGAAGTTGTCTTCAATGTAGATATACATTAGGTATGAGTACTTTGTACCCAAAGAGAAGGACTTGAGTTTCTTCTGATGCAGGCGTTAGAGCTCAGGGTGTCAACAGTTGTCAGATGCCTCTGATTCGGTCTGCCTTTGAACACTTCTCTTTACCTCTTTACCTCCTTGTAAACAAGATTTTTTTTTTGTTTCCCCCTCTGGGTCTTTCCACTTACTTAATTTGTAAAATCTTTAGGTAGAAGTTCCATAATTCAAGTAATTACAGCATGAATATTCAGCAGAAGTAATCTTATTTAAGCATTTATTACATCCAGGATTGGGATTTAGGGCACATTCACAGAGTGCAGTAGCACTGCACCCAGTTCTTGCACTGTGATCCCTTTTTAGCTTGCTGCTTCTGCCATAGGTAACAGATTGAATTTAATTAGTTTATTTTGTTATTATGTATTTTCTAAAGGCTAAACATCCCTACTTAGGAAGTTGTTGTTACTGTATTTTCCACTAAATTTATTTTTACTGTTTTTCCTGGCACATCCCTGGCAGAGACAGTGTTTGGACTGATCACTGAAACTCCTCTCCAGACAGCTAAGGTGAAGATCCATGGCTCGCTATTTACACATAACTCTGTGCTTGTACGGAGTGACCTACTTAAGAAACTCTTCACTTTTTTTTTTTTTTTTTCTCGCAACCGTGTGGGGAAAGAAGCAGATGATGAAACAGCATGATCATTTTTTCATTTGTCTGTTTTTAGGAACTCTCGGAAGAATAACCAGAAGGTATGCAAGTGGTAGCGTTCACACACTCATTCCCACATTTTAAAGAATAAACACAGGTTTTGTGATGCAGCGTAACCTTCTGCATTACACAGGCAATTAACATTTCATCTAATGCTGGTGCTCCTATGCTAAACTCAGTGATTTAGGCTTGACTAAAGCGTCCACACCAGCATCTGCGTTTGATCTAACATTTGTGAGAGACAGTGAATCCGTCCATGCTAAAGAATACTCACCTGGTAACATGACGATAATTATTATCCCTGTTTTTGTCTTCAGGGCACAACCAGAAGGTTTTTAATCTAAATTTGTATGGCTTTAACTCTAAGCATTTTTGTTGTATCTTTCTCATGCTGGGATAATGATATTTGATACAGGTGCTTTGTGTCTCTAATGGTTCTAATACTTCTCCTAACCTAAGTGTTTACAGCTTATTAGTCTTCATGTTCTTTTTCTTTGGAAAGAGAAGTTGCAATGGAGCCACATATTTCGTTGTGTGTGTTCTTCGAAAATAAGTGCAAGAGCATCAAATGTCAAACACCTAAACCTGGGAAGAATCAAACAAGTTTCTTTATTCTCAGCCTCTGGGTAGAGTGCTTTAAACAGAGTTGCAGCTTTAAACCAAGTCAAAGCTGCCTAAGTATGCTGGTGGTTTTAGCTGAAGTTTATGTGATACTCCCGGTGTACTTCTCTCACACCTGCTGCTCTGTTAAACAATCCCAGAGTCGCATATGTTTGTATAGCTTGTATTTTTTTCTGCTGTTTCATTAAAGAGGTGAGCTGCTTTTTCCCACTTCTCCAGTTACTGGATTATGAAATTTCATCGTTAGAATAATGACCTGGGTATGTTTTATTGCACTCACTTCTAACTTTTTTTGCAGAAGTGAATGTATTAAATTCCTGTGGTCTGTAAATGTAAGGAATATTTCTGCGTTCTTACACCATTTTTGGTGTATTGGACTTTTCCCCAGAGTCTTCATTGTCCTTTTCACAATGTGAAACAGTATGCAGCCGCTGCCCTCTGCAGCCGTTGGGTACCTTCCCTTCCCTCTACATCTGAAAATCCCAAGACCGTGTTAGATCTTTCTCTCATCCTCCCTTTCCTACTCCCCTAGCACGTGGTTCATAACTCTTTCTGTGAATGGTTTTCAGCTGGTGCTTTCCAGGCTCCATCTCCTTGGGCTGGAAGTGTGGTGTGCAGTCTTTGCTCCTTGAAAATGACCTTCTGCAGAGCTGGATTCGGTGGTGCCGCGGCTGAAAACGCACAGTTCATCGCATTGCTTCCAGTGTATCTGTCCTCATTGCTCATAAGGATTTTCAGGGTAATACAGCTTGCACACTTCCTCAGCAATGGTTTTATGTTTGTTTAGACTTGTTATGTGTAGTGGTGGGCCTGCAAGTGATTCCTGAGAAACTCCCTAGAAACCTGCTTATGTTGTAGTTGTTCTCCATATGAATTTGCCAGAGTAGGCTACAAAAACTGTAAGCCAGCAAGTAACATGCTAGCTGTTTTCACAGCGTTATTAACAAATATTTATTAGTATTTGTCTTTTTCTGAAATTATGTTCTAGTTTGAGGTTATCCACAATCACTGTTAATATTTTTAGGTTTTTACTTTATTTAGGTTTTTTATTTTTAAAATTTAAAAAAAAGTTGTAATTGGAAATACCTTGAATCTTTCGTTGTCATCATTGAGAGACTTTAGTGTGCGGTTGTATTTCCGCATATGCAGTAGGATCAGTATGATTTATGTTTCTCCATAAATATATATATAAAGTCACACTTTTTTTTCTTACACCTGAGCTTCCTCTCTGGGGTAATATATATGTTCCATACATAGCCACCATTCTGGACACTTCAGATAAGTCATGGAAATAATAAATTATGCTGGATGAATACTACAGTTGAAAAAAAATCAGGTTATGTATATATGTTATTATATATATTGAAGTGTGGGTAATCAGCTGTCAAATTCATTTGCCAAAAGTTGTGGTGATGTTTAAATCAAGTTCAGTAGTTCTTTCAGCATATCTTTAATTCAGGAGTTTTCAGCGCGTTTTAATGGATTACCTGCCAGCAATAACAAATGGTAACTAGGATAAAACTGCATGTTGTCAGGAAGCTTAAACTTTACAGCAATCGGTATTACTGTTGGAAAATTTGTAAGGGTCTGTGAACCGAAAAATATGACAACTACTGATAATTCAGAAAGGAATTAATTCAGGCAGTGTCTACAGCCCGTGTTCTGCAGGAAGAGAGAATAGCTAATCACAAGGTTGCCTTCTGGCTCTCTAATCTGTAAAGCTTCTCGTAATTAGAGAACTATCCTCGGCTTCAGGAAACCTGTGTCCCATTCCTCTCCTTGCCTCTGACTTCCTACGTGATACTGTATGAATCACTGACACAGGGATCGTTAAAGAAACTTAGGACATGTCTGTGATGACAGTTAAGTGTGAATTTTAAGTATCAGCTTCTTTGTCAAAGAAAGGGAAGACAGCTTTGCCAGGAAACATGGGTGTTTGTTTGTTTGTTTGAAGAAGAGATGCTAGAAGGTATTCAGTGATGCTTGGGTATTCAGTATTGTCCCGAAAGTCAGCACAAGCCCCTTCGTCCCTCCCAGACTTCTGTCACTGGACAGGAGGTATCCCTCAGGCCCTGGCCAGATTATCTTAAATTGTTGGATTTATTTATCTCAACATCGCTGGGCAGTCTTGATAGTAAAACAAGACTGGAGTTTCTGCAGTGTGACTTGAGGTTTGACCTTTAGACCAATCCAATTAAAGATGGGATTTGGTTTCTAGTCTTTACTTATGGGACTGGAAAACAGAAGCTACAAGCAAAACAAACAAACCATAATCCTGTATGCATTTAACATAATTCCCTGCAATTACTTCTGCACCCATACCCTCTGATTGCTTGGGACGGTTCTGAGGGATGAAGACACTGCATCCATCCCGTCCTGGGGGTCCCAAAGCTGTGGCTCATTGCTAGCCAAGCAAGGAGGGGAAGCTTCCCCATCCCCTCCTTCCTCTCAGGGAATACCCCTCCGGCCACCTCCTCAGGTTCTTCTCACCCTGTCCAGCTCCTGCTTGTCTTCTTCACTGAGTGTTGTAGGGTTTCCTTTGGTTCAAATTTTCATGCCACATTAATGGTTTACCCTTTCTTCAGTAAGAGCCTGTGCTTGATTTTGATTCAATTATTTAACTATAAAATGAAGATGATTGTGTCTCACATTGAAACAGAGCAGTCCATTAAGCAGTCTCTGTCATGTATCTGGCCACTTGGACGCTGGCCTCTCTCCTGATTCTTTTCCCCTGGGGAAACAGTTTTTGCAGCTCTATTCACTACTGAGCCGTGTAAGTCCTGTGCCTAATGCCCGGCTGGGTTTGCTGCTGCTGCTGCTCAGCAGTGAGTGGTGTGGAGTGGCAGCTACCTTTGGGAAGGTCGTTGTAAAGGATGGGAAAATAGGCTAATTTGTACCAGTTTGGACTGGGGAAAGAAGGCTGTGGTGGGATCCTAAAACCTGGGTTGGACTCCAGGGCTGCCACGATCAAACTCTTCATTTAATTATTTAGAAGGTACTGAAATAATTGGTACCATGCAACTAAAAATGTGTGACATTTTCTGTTGTGGAGCCAGTAGGAAAGAAGAAAAACAGGTTTGTTTTTTCCTTCTTTTCTTCTTTCCTTCTTTCTTTCTTTCCTTCTTTCCTTCTTCTTTCCTTCTTTCCTTCCTTCCTTCTCTATCTTTCATTCTAATAAATTTTTTACTTTCTATCCATATACTTGTCTCCAGAATGACTCTTTCAAAATACCTCCCTCCTTCTATGCCAGCACTCAGTCATAGACAATCTGTCCCAAACATGCTTGTTTGGGGACATTCTGGTTTTTGGTGTAGCAGTGTTCAACCACTCATGTCCTGCAATGATAAGCATATTGCAATAACTTATATTTTTTCATTTTTCATTTATCTATTTTCTGCAGTTGCTAAAGAGACACTTGTAGAGACTACACTTCTCATTTTCCATAAAACTGGGGAAAAAAATTAATGGGTAATAAACTAGGAAAGGCCTCCACATGGATGTTTAATAGCTTGAGTCTACTGATCGCGGTTAAACTTTTCCTATATTAGATCTGAGCAAGTGTGAAGAAAAGCAAGCACAGTGAAGGGGCTGTATTTGAATGAATCTCAAATAATAAGCAAATATGGATGTGGAAGCAAAAAGAGACAGGAATAAAGGATGTGTTTGAAGCCTTATAAACAAAAAATTACTGCTTCTGTTTTGCAGCATTTGGAGACATTAGCTAAGTTTCATGCAATTCTCTGAGGTCTGTGCATATCCTCTCAAGATTCTACAGCGTATTTTTTTGTAGTACTGAGGTTCCTTATAAGAAAATAATATGTCGGGGGTCTAGTCTTGTCAGAGCTAATATTAATGTCAATTCTGGATTCCCAGATTTTTTTATATATATAAATAAAAATATCCTGAAGAATGTCAGCTGCCTTCAGGGAGCAAATCATTCATGCTAATGTCAGGAATTAGAGACACAAATGGAGATCCACAACAGAAGCCTGTATAATGCAGGGGAAAAAAATAGTCTCTGTAGGAGAGAGAAGCTTTCATAGTGTGTGGAAGAGAAGCTGTATTTAGGCTATTACGGGAACACCAAAGATTTATTAAATATGCTAATCACAGTATGGAAGAGCAGCCAAACATGGGTTACACAGTTCCTGTGAGTAGTGTTCATACTATTTACCAGTTCATCATTTGGACTAGTGAGTCAAACAGGCTTACCAGGGTTTGATACTCTTGTAAAATCTTGTGGCTGATAGGAGGTAACAAGGGCAAAGCTGCAAAAACCTGACATGCTGGAAAAAAGGGGCATTCTAGGCTGGGTCATGTACAGTCATGGCCTGAAGTGGGAGGTGACTGTTAGATGAGGCAGAGAAGGCTGGCAGAAGGTCGTGCCACAGAGCAAAAAGAAGTTGCAGATGTCAGGACTCGAGGTGCGGTGTGGTGGAACTGAAGGGCATCGTCAGGTCTCCGTGGTTCGAGGCCCCGCAGTATCTGAGGTGTCAGCTGCATCCTCTGGGGCCAGTGCCTGTCTGATGGCCTACCACTGTCTCAGGTAAATCTAATTCAATTAAATACTTTCTTTTCATCAATAAGTGTAATTTTTTTTCTTGAAATGGAAATTCCCTAGGTATAACAAAAAGGCAAAGGGAAGTTAAATTAGCCACATTGAGCAGGATGTAGTGGTCTAAAAATCACGTTATGCTGTAGTGCTCTCCATCAGAATAAGTCTTCCGTATGCAATGAAATCCAAGCTTAGTTGTTATCATGACAGTGTTAATGTGACCATTTATTTAAAAAGCTGTTATTTATTTTTCTAGGTGTTGACTCTGATTTAGAAGTAGATTCGAGATTCGAGAGTCAATGCTTTATTCCTGCAGGAATTCTTAGAATGGCATTATGTACATATGCACATAAAGGCTCTTCTGTGCTTCTGGGAACCATATGGAAAACACCCTTTCCAAAATTCATTTCATGATCCTTCTGATGTCCTCTCTGACGAGGCTTTGTCAGCACATAAAAAAATATTAAAATATGAAGAGCTCAGCCATGAGAAATGTATACAAGCTACCAACAGTTTTCATAGCGCTGGCTATTGTTTTCAAAATATTGCCATTGAACGCTTTTAGTTTAACTATCATGTAAGATTACTGAAGGAATTTGTTTACTCTACAACACTGAAGAAATAAATATGTAAATTTGTGAAGCAAATACTCCCCAGCTGCCCAAGAATAACAGGATATGAAATCCCTCACTTAGACTGGGAAAATAAGGGCAGCTGGAGGTCTGACTTGTTATCTGCTGAAGTCAATGAAGAGCCTGCTGCTGACTTCAGGGCTTTGGGTCGGCTCCCGGGACCTGCCGCAGGCTCCCCGTGCAAGCAGGCAGCGTTGTCGCCTCGGTTGGTACGCAGCAGGTATCAGCACTTTATTCTTGGAGTAAACAGCAAATTGCAAATCGTACCTAGCCACTTCGCGTTTTCAGCCAACCTCGGCCTGTGTTTTAGCACAGCAAAGCAACGTGGTATCCATCCCTGAAGAAGTTCTTTTCTCTTTCCTGCAGGAGCTACAGTCCTGTGCGTGTTTGAGACTATGGCGTAGTAGCGAGTGAATATCGAGGTGGTATTCAGTCAGGCCACAGTTAATGTTGCACTAATTCTCAGCATGGGTAAAGAAGACCTGGTTGGGCCTGTCCTTCTCTAACACATGGCACTCAGGAACACACAGGAGCCTGTTCGCTGAGAGGAAAGGAGGCAGAGCATTTGCAATGTCTGTGTTTCATGAAGCATTGCTGTTAAATGGGTGCTACTTGCCATGGCTGTTGCAGTTTAAACTCCAACCCATTGGTTCAGATGGTGAGAGTGAAAAGGGTGGGGTTTAGATCTCTGTCTGCATAGGCAGAACCCCCCCAAATGAATCCCTTAAAAATTAATAACCCCCCCCTAATCTGTATCTGTGTCTTGGAACTGTTACTATTTGTAATAAGATAAATCTGGAGTAGTTCTGTCACTGAGACCAGAATTTGGCCCTAAAATGGCAAATCTAAAGGATATTCACTCAGGCTTATTTTCTGCTCTTTCTGTACCTTTCTGTTCTGCCTGTATACACACACCAGCATGTACACTCTGTCCTTCTGTTCTGTTCTCCTTCTCTCTTCCTGCTGCTTCTGCCTTTCTGTCCTCTTCTTTTGGGAGCTGTAAAGAGGTGTTACAGGCATCTTCCCAACAACCTTGTCCCGTAGGCCCTTTGAGCCCATACACAATCCCTTTTGTAGTAAATGATTCCATAAAATTAACATGGAAAATCTTTGATGGAAGCTTGAAATGGAGTGACAGGTCAAGGAGAACTTCTGATTAGACCTATATAAACATACGTATATCAGTTTATGACATGCCAAGTATGATGTACGCGTGAGTTCTGGTTAGTAAGAGTACTTGGTGCCAGGATTATTTCCAAGAAATCTGGCCTCACCAATTGCTGATACATTAGACTCCTTTACCATTCTTTTGGGGATTAAGAACAGGTTATTTCTGGGCCAGAGGATGAAGTGAAGGGAGGATGTATGTCCAGAACCTAAGACGACTCCATTGTTGAGAAATGTTTTGAGAAGTATCATTCAGATAGATGTGTTTTTTTAAAAATCTGTTTGATAGTGCTTGTTTGAAGGTACAATTAGCTATACTAGTTAGCATGCTTTTACTTTCATATTTGTGAGTATTTATCCTCTGTATGGACAGGGAGGAGAACAACAGAGAGCCAAAGATAGAAAGCAATTATCTTCCTATAGAAACAAACACATTTTGCCTTTTCTTTATTCGCCAACACAAAGGAGGCTGTCAGATCCTCTGTTTCCAGTTTAACAGGAGGTCAGCATCCCAGCTGGATCCTGGTTTTCCACAACATCCTCAGCTCACTTTGATGACTAAGTGAAGACCTGCTTATGTGAGCATCCAAGGAGCAAACAGATGGGGGAAGGTGAGCCCAGGCAGCTGGCTGAAGACAGGATCCCATTTTATTCCTTGCCCCAAGGCCTTCCAACACCTTTGTGCAACAGAGCGTGCCAGCAGCTGCATCATATCAAAAGAGGTTCCCGAAAGGATAACAGAGCTCAACACTGTAAAAAATTTTCTTTATTGTGGTTAAAATATGTATATTTTCATAGAATGTCTGTAATATTGCATCCAAAGATTTATTTTTGAAAAATCAAAAATATTGTCTTCATGAGATATAACCATGACATATAATAGAGCCCTTTGATATAACAGGATTTTCCTTCAGTTTCTTTCCTTACAACCCACGGCTTACACAAAAAATCACCTCTGATATAATAGGATTTTCCTTCAGTTTCTTTCCTTACAACCCACGGCTTACACAAAAAATCACCTCTGATATAATAGGATTTTCCTTCAGTTTCTTTCCTTACAGCTCACTGCTTACACAAAAAATCACTGACCATTTTTTGCCTGTACTTGTAGAGAAGCTTAGGCTTGTGAGCCCATCTCACGTCTTTCTGGCATTTTGGTCTCTCCTCCATCCCCTTGCCACCTGAGTTTCTGGTAAAGTAGTACAAGCAATGATTCAGAAATCCTTAGCCCATACACTTTGAACGTTTCAGTTCCTGTATACAAACCAAACAAATCTCACTCAGCTATCTCTGAGGTATGAACTTAGGTCTTTTTTGGATCAGATGTTAGTGGAGGATAAACTAATGTTGGGAGGAAGAGAGATCTTCCTCATCCAGCATCCATCCTGTGACCATGCTATGGGTGCTGGTGGCTTCTGGAGGTGGAAGCAGCGTGTGCGTATGTAGGTGCATGGAGACCTGAGCCTTGATGGGCAGGACAGGGAAGAGGGGCAGAGGCCACCTAATGCCAAAGGTTACTCTGGTTCTGCCCAGACCTGGAGCAGGTTTGGAACGACAGAGGAGGGATACGGAGCACCATTTACTTTGCACACTCTCATTAGGATTGGAGGGGAATAGGTGAGGAGAGATATACTGAGCAAAAGAGAGGGCCTGTGCCTGAGTGAAAGCATGCCTGGGGTGCAGGAACTCAATGGCTTTGTCTGAGTTGGATTTTAAGCTTGTCATAGGGGTGGCTTTATTTTACTCAGGGCCTGGCCAAGTTTTTCACTTTTTCTCTCACTTTCCAGATAAAGGAGGCCCAGGACTTCATTTTCATATGCCTTAATAATATTTTTTTTTTCTTCTTTTTGATAATACAGATTAGTCTAATTATACAGCAGACTTGTTGATAATATAATTTGAATGTTCTGAGTATTGGGGTTTTCTCTCCCAGCCCTGTCGAATTTGTGTGAGAGGTTTGTCTAGACAAGGAAATACAAGCACAAATTTGACAACCAGTACAATGCACGGAACAACGAGGGCGAGCATATAGGCGTTTGGAAGATACCATCTGTATGATGACGGGCTCAGGAACCGGTTTCCACCGTAAACCAATGTGTGTGCAGTGCACAAAATCAGTGTCAGATATCCCAGTTTGGACTAGGGGAGGACAAAGGAAAGAAAGAAAGAAAGAAGTGAAGGTTAAAACAGTAAATTAAACCAGAACAAATGCAATTTACAGGACACAGAAAGCTTTGTGGGATGTGCCAGCTTTGGGACTAATTGGGGACTGCTGAAATGAAACTGGTTTATATAATATAAAGGCTCTTATTGTTTTTCAATGAAGATTCATTCAAATGGATCTAGGTGAAACACACTTTGATTTTTTTCTCTGTCAACAATCCTGATAGTTTTTGCTAGCTCACACATACTGCGCAGTGGTTGTCATATTTGTGAAAATGCAGAGACAATGCTGAGATTCAGTGGAGAGATCCAAGCTTTTATATGCTCTAGTGCTAATCCATCCAGAACTACCATACTGTGCAAGTTTTTGGCCTTGATAAAACATTCATTGATAGTTGCCCAGCTCCTGCAGAGGCATGGCAGCTTGCACCAAGCTTCCTCCGAATGGGGGGCTGAGTTTATAGTGTTACCAAGGGCAGCCTGTTTATAGGCACAGCAGTTTTTAGAGTCCACAGAAGCTGCAGATTCTCTTTAGATGCTTGGCATTGAGAGGATCTGAGTTATAAAGTCATTTTTCAGACCCATTTTAATTGAATTTTCTTGTGAACCAACAAAATTAGCCCAATACATGGCTAAAATGTTTTATGACTTAGTATAATTGTGGAATTTGGTAATTTCACAATGTCAGCTTTCTGTTTGTCATTTAGGAGCTCAGGTCTTCCCAATATCCTCTTGTTAATGCAGTAATCCCAGTTGTACCATAAGCAGCCATCAAAGCAGTTGTGGTTTCACACAGGTGAGCTGTATAGCTATGCAGATCTTTTTTCACCATGTGTTTGTGGATAATGCACACATCACATCTGGAGATACTAATGGAGGAAAGCCCTAAGTCTCTAGTAAACCTGTCTGTGGTCATAGTTTATAAGGGAAGAAGTTTTTTTAGAATAAGTCTTTTTCTTACCTGTACAAATCGAAATTCTCGCCAGTTGACATTGTTGCTGACTGAAGGCAAGGAAGTTATTCCCAGAAGAACAAATAAAAAAAATCCTAAAATCCCCAAAGCCAAATAAGAGTCACTAAGCCAAGCATTAGTGGTGTTGAGCGGTTCTGTTTTATTGTTCAGTGCCTGAAGAAAAGAAGACCAGGTATATCTCAGTGATAGCAGTTTTAGGATCAATATGCATTAAAACTATCCTTTAAGGTAGCTAGAAAACAAATGTTATATATTAACTCTCTGAAAATCATCAGAAATTTACTTTGAATGCCTACTCAAAAAGCAGAAGAGGCGTTATGTTACCTATAGGCTCCATGTGCCTATAGGTATATGTAATTGTGGTGCATGTTTTACACTGCTGTAGACCTGCTGTTGAGGACAGGTATGTGATCCTTTGTTGTTAAATAAGGTCAGAAAGTCAAAATATGTGCCATTCTTAAAGGTATATGGAGAAAAAAGGAAATATGTTTCGTTGAATTACTCTTAATGTTTACATTTTCCCTGCTTATTTTATTAGCATATAAACTATCTAGGAGAAAGACTGAGGCCAGAAATCCCCTCAACTCAACATAACGTCAAAAAACTGGATATACCAATGGTTAAAAGGAACACAGAAACTAGGAAAATAACTCTATTGTAAAAAACATTAGACTGTCCACATGAATTTCTGAAGCTCAAGATAGAAGGTAGTATATGTAACAGGGCCAGAAGAAAGGAAGACAAAGAGCAGGGAACAAAACTTACCAGGGCAATGGTTCGACTGCTGATTCTCCATCTTACGAAGGAACGAATTGGGATAACAAGAGTGTACAAAACGTGCAGAGAAGCAAATGCCAAGGCTACTAGTCCAAGTTGTTTCCTACACAGCATCCATTTGTCCAGCCAGTCTGGGAAACGGCGGTATTTGGTACCTCTGTATAACTGAATAATTGCAGCAAGTACACCAGGAAGGTAAACCAAGGCAAGAAGGATGAGTGCCAATACAGGGCAGATCCGATTTGGAATGGAAATGGCAATAAAAAATGAAAAGTCTTTGTTTTCGTAAACATAAGCATAAATTACTTCACGAATCAAACAATAGAAGAAAAAGAATGTGGTTAGGCCAAGGGACAAAAGGATAGGAAACTTCCACATTGGAAAGAGCTGCAGAGGGTAATTTTCTATTTCCTGAGCAGCCAAGAGGGATCCCCGATCTAATGGAGTGAGGCCCAGTGCACGAGCGATATCCATCACCATTTGTTTAGCTTCCATGTCGTCTCCACAGACAAAGACCTGCAGCCAAAAACAAAGAGAAGTTTTATTTAGACAGACTTTTGTGACATCCTCTGTTGCCATCCTGCCTGGATATGGACGATGAGCAGAAACTTCCTAGGCTACTTGTTGGCTTCCCTGCTGGCCTTAATTTATATAAGCAAAAAGTAGCCTATACGTACTTTCTTGGCCAACAGGTCCAAGAACTAAATGTCTGAATCTTTTCTTTGGGGAAGGAGATTGTTTCAAGTGGCAAAGTTTTGAATCTGAAAAGAGCAATGTATAACACAGTCCGTACAAGTCTTTGCCTTGAAGACTTGACATAATCTTCTGAAGACCTGCAAGTAGTTTGTAAGCACAAGATTTTGTAGGAGTATATAGGAGTGAAATTTTCAGTTGCTGCTATAGTCAGTAAGGGCTCCAGGTAACTGGAGACAGAGATCTCTGAAACATAGAATCGTAGAATCATAGAATCGTAGAATGTTTTGGGTTGGAAAGGGCCTTTAGAGGTCATCTAGTCCAATCCCCCTGCAGTGAGCAGGGACATCTTTAACATGATTGCCCTCTCACAAAAGTAAATATTATTTCTTTCCAAGACTAGTAAAATAGTGAAGAAGCCGTCTTTTCTGTGAGTGTGCAAAACAATACTCCTTTTGGAACTGGGAGAAAGGGAGTTAATTTCTGCTTTTGTTGAGATGATGAAGGCTTGTAGAGCCTAGGCTTGGAAGTCCTTGGGTCTTTAGTTCAGCCAAAACCATTTATCTGGCAGTAGAAAGCAAAGCTAGCAATGGTTTGAGTAGCTGGCTGACACCATGTGTTGTACAAGAGCACTATCCCTCAGGGTGGCAGAAAACAGGGTGATAATAAATGATTGATCTTCAAGGAAGCTGCTGTGTTGCTTCCTAAGACCAGCTCTGTGCTCGCTGGCCTGTGTTTAAGGAGCTGGTTAAAATGGTTTGCATACACTCGTGTTGTGTTAAACTTCTGTGGTAATGGATTCTGATTTAGAAAACTTTATTATTTTGTTCACCTTCCAGCTCACTTCTGTTGCCCATACCCATTCTGTTGCCCCATCATATCCCTTGCCTCTCTTCTTTGCCCTCTTCATTTTATTCTTGCTTTGATATTTTCCTCCTATCCTCTTTCTCTTTAGCTTTACATTCCTGGTGAACAACTGATGCAGCCCTCATTTTCTCCTGATTTGCTGTCTCTCTCTTTCTAGCTCTGCTCTTTCTTTCCTTGCTTCTCTAGCGTCTCTGAACAACTTACTGAGTTCAGAGGCAAGCTATCGATATTCCTTGTCACACCATATTACAAACCAGTAGTAAATTTTAGCTTATATTTAATTTGAAATGGACAATTATAGTGAAAATTCCATCTCCACCCTGTCTGATTTGTATGTCCCATGTGCGTTTTGCCTAGCTGTTAAGAAACCATACTGTGTATAAACCTATGACACAGGAACCCCCCCGTTGCTCAGTCTTACCTGCCGGCTTGCATCCAATGTGCCCGACTGCAAGGCCCAGGCTGACACGGTGTTAAAGGCTTTCACAACCTTAGCGCCGGGCACTAGCTGAGCAAGGTACTCTGCGTTGGATTCGGGATACTGGTTTATTTTTAAGTTGTTGCTTACGTCCACCAAGACTTTTCCCTGGAGAATTTCTGCTAGTGGTGTAAGGAAGTTGTAATGTTGCCTCTGGATTGCTATAATGATGATGGCAGCTTTCTGTGCTGCCTCTGCATGGCTCAACACCTCTGCATCCTTGGGAATCAGGCTGGATGTCTGTGCGCTTCGGCTTCCAAACACGACGTGGTAGCCAGACTGAATCATTTTATGCCCCAGAGCTCTTCCAAAATCTCCAGTTCCAAATACGCACACTGTCTGTCTTTTGTTAGAAGTGTTAGGAGCCAAAGCCATTGTGTTTGAAGAATTTTTATTCATCTGTTAAAAAAAAAAAAAAGTAGTAGGAACAAGCTAAGTAAAACATCAGTCTCTTGAAAATGAAAGGTTAGCATCCACTCTGGCTATACAAAATAAATATCTGAGAGTTTTCCTGCCTCTTAATACGCTTCCTGCACAGTCTTCTGAATACACATTCTCAGAAGGTTTTTAGAAACCAGTTCTGGATATTCACACCTCCATCTCTTATGGCACCCTCTTTTCCATCCATTTTATGGATTTTAACATTCAGCTGAACTGCTGCAGTTTTCCTCTCTCAAAGGGAAAGCAGGAGGAAAGGACACAGAGGCACAGAGAGCAGGGGCTGCACATGTTTTGGAGTAATTTCTGCTTATTTATGCTATAGAAAAACATTAAGAGGAGTGTGTTTCTAATCAGATTAGAATCTGGAAGGTCTTTTGTAAAATACTTGAAGAAGAGGTATTATAAAAGGTAGCTTGCATTCTTCTGTGAAGCACCATTCAGAATGAACCTCTGCCATTTCAAAATACTGAGATGGTACTCTTCACTTTATTTTATATATTTCTCTAGCGAGAACAGTTTTTGCTTTTTAAAAAACTGGCATGATTTTAAATTTCTTGACCTCAAACTTGCATTTGTTTGGTGAATAAAAAAATCAAGCCTGAACTTCCCCCTACCCCACTGTGACCCGGAGTTAAGGGCCATGAGTCAGGGATGCACGCATCTTCTTGGTCTGTGCTGTAGGGTGTAAGCTTCATTAGTGAGACAGGCAGAGAAATGCATATTCTGAGAATCATGTACGAAGATTTTGGCTTGAACTAACTCTGTAGCTAGCTAGCCCCCAGCTGGCATCAGTGCCTGCTCCGCACCACCCTTGCATGAGCTGTGGGAGCCCTGGGATTTAGAGAGCTGCCAAGGGAGTTTGGTTCTGGTCATTAGGGGAAGGCACTGGTACAGGCAGGGGCCGGAGGATGTGTGTGCTTGTGGCCTGGGTGGCTCATGCAGGTACACTGGTGTTAACCCCAGCACTCCCGAAGCTGCAGTCCCCGCTACCCAGCTGGACTCTGCGCACTTTGTCGAGTAACACACCGAGCCTGAAAATAGATCCTCAAAGGGACCCATCTGAATGTCTCCTGCATATTTGTGTGCTCTGATACATGCATACAAATGCAAAGTCCTTTGACATATTTAAAAATCATTCTCTGAAGGCTTTATTAATGTCCCATGAGGCTCTAATATGACTAAAGCTATAAAATTCCTTTTCGGGGATAGTCTGTATTTCAAAAAGAACAGAAGAGTTGTGTATGTAATATTAATAAGTGGTCCAACTCAGTACCTAATAAGACTCAACTTTTCTTTCTCAATTTTTCCTTTTAACAAAGTAGGCTCCTATCTAAAATGAAAAGTAAGACTTGCAACACACGATCATCCAGTTGAAAACTTTCTGTATTTGCCCTCAAGAAATCATTAAGTTATTGCTGAGTGAACTATGCAAATCTTTCTCCTCTCCAAAGTAAAACTGGAAAAAACCAAAACTCAAACGGATGTTATCAGGTAATATATTTGATAGATTGGTTAAAGCTATGTTTTGTTTGAGCTTATAAAAATATTTAATATAGAAATGGCTCCACCAGCAAGAAATAAGTCTATAAAGTGCTTCAGTTGTTCACTAATACTGAACATCTCATTTGCTAGTGAACACTGAATTCATCTTACCAGAAAAGAGAGAAAGAGGGAGATGAAAAGAAAAATTAATGTAAGGAACATTTTTTTTTTTTCAAAATACAGTTTCTTGGAGCACTATCTAAGATGTAAAGGGGCTTGTACAAGGCAGTGAATATTATTCCATAAAAAGCTGAGGACAGTTAAAACTGCCTTTAATACTGGTGGTCTAATTTAGCTTACTACTATTTTTAACAAAAGAGATAATTTGCTTGAAAAAATAAAGCCGAATTTACCTTTTCTTTTTCAGAGTTACTTAATAGGGATGCCCATAGCTGTTGTGATGGTACACATTATACATGAGAAATAAACTGGTCACCAATGAGTTTTTTAACAAATTAAATATATTGTAAAATTGTTATCAATTTAATAGCGCATCTGCTACTTCTGAAAATCACATGTAAGACAAGGCAAGTTTGCTTTTAAATCCCAGGCATTCTGGACCATGCCTCTTTCTGACAAAGACAGAAATTAAATTAATTTTCTCCACTGAATCCTTTTTTTCCTTCCTTCCTTCCAACATGCCTTTGTGCTAGTGGGCAGTTGTTGAACTAAAAGAAGGCTGTGGGCTTTGCAATGAACTCCTGGAGGTTCATTCAGGTGTTAGGTTGTGAGCACATAGATAGTGCATAGATAAATTCTGGCTTTTCTTTCTGTATTTGAAGGAAATGCAGCCTCTGATGGAAACTGGGGTGGGTGTAAAGTGAAAACAAGGAAAATGGCCTCCCTCAGTCCATGACGGCGATAGATGCAATGATGCTCGTTTGCTGTAGGACAAGGTGTTTTATTGTCACACATCAGTGTGAAGGGCGTGAAGCAGAAGTACATCTCAAGGAACACAGGGCCAGCCTGGTGTCCAGGACCTCAGCCCAAAGGCGGACACTGAGATCTCAGTAAGCAGCTGGAGGCAGTGGGGGTCTGCTCTGTGCCCATGGATTACCCTGACCACACTCAAAGCACCAGGAGAAAGCAGAAATACCAGCAAAGAAACATATAATAATCATTATCTGTTCTTTCACATATGTACCCGCATATTATCTGAGAAAAGGCATAGAGATTTGTATCCATACATAATATTTCTGCTTATATCCATCCCTCTAACAATAGAGCACTAGTGATGCCTTTTGTTATTTGAAAGATAATCCATGTAAGCTTCTGTAATGATTGTGTCCTTTCTCTTCTGCATTATTGCTGTATCCTTATGCAATGAATTATCCTATTTTAAGGAAAATGGTGGTAATCTCTGAGCTGATTACCACTTGGTCAGTAATGATAAAAGGAGGCACTGGAAGAAAAAAGAAGCTAACTGTGCAAAACTGTCATTTCTACCCACTACATAAACACTAGGGGAACTGAATGAAGGTATAATGTTTAGTTCAGCAATTATATGTAAATACTTTGGTTATTTAGGAATTTGAATGAAGACAGGCACATTTCCCTGCACATGGGGGAATGGAGGGATTTCCTAGCAGAAGCAGTGCCACAGGTGAAGAACAGTGCCAAAAGTGGAAAGGCAGAGATGGGGCTGACATAGACTGGGATGGATAATGGAAAGATCAGAAAGATGATTCAAGATGGAATGAAACAAAAGGTAGAAGGACAAGATGAAAGGAGCAGGAGAGAGTAATTTTACTGTTTACATTTAAAAAAGAAGCAAACCAAATAACTCTGTTAGTGATCTCAAGAGATTATTTAGTGCATCTCTGTCCCTAAGGCAGGATGACCTACGTTGAAACCAAGTCGGACAGACGCTTGTCTAACCTGTTTGTGGGTCCTGAAGTCTTCCTCTACTACTGCTTTCTCAGCCATACTATTAGGCAGATTTTCCTATGTCTAATCTATATTGCCTCCTGCACAGTAGACACAGGTATCAATTTATCCCCCTTCTCTTTGCAGCAGCCTTTGTTGGACATGAAAGCTGTTACCATTTCACCCTTTTTCTTCTCTAGATAAAACAACCCCAGATCTTTCCCTGCAACTCATGCTTCTGAGAGTGGTGATCTTTCTCATGGCTTTCTTCTGATCTTTGTAGGCTAAACTGCTCCAACTGTTAATTAAAAGTATGGTGCTAAAAGAGAATGCAGTACTCTTGCTGAGATTTTACCAGATAGAAAAGGATTGCTTCACTTGTCTCACAGACAACACATCGTCCTGCCGTCACATTTGTCTTTTTCACAACACAGCTGATTCATAGCTGGCTTGTGATGCGTTAAGGCTATGAGTACTTTAACAAGTAGTGTGTGGCAACAGGAACCAAGATGTGGAGCGGAACAGCTGGTGCTGAGCACATGATGTTCGCACTACCCATGTGTCAGAGATTTCCGCATTGGACAAACAGCTACTGCAACCCAAGTGCCCATTAGCAGCTGCAGTGCATTGGGGTGCACCTAAAGCATGTCTTCTCGTGCAGCTTCATGGAAAGGAACCTGGTTTCACAGGCTCTCTGTGGGGTAAGCAAAGCTTGATAAGTGGTGATCTGCTTCCACATCTGATCAGAACTGAAATACTAATGTAAATGCATTCTGTTACACCCAGTCCTTTAACCGGACTACTCCCACGCCACTTGCTCCATCCCCGACTTCTGTAGTTTTTTCTGACTCAGAGCTGTATCATGCACTTGTCCCTGTTGAATAGCACCGTATTTTTTCAAATTATAGCTTCAATTTGTCAAGATAATTTTGATTTCTAAGCCTGTCCTCTAACATACTTGCAGACCTTTTCAACTTTGTCAGATTGTCAGCTTTAATAAGCACAGTGTCTAGTCTGGCACCTACGCTATTTAATGAAATTCTGGAACAGCACTTTTGCCAGGAGAGACCCGCTGTAAATATAGTCTTCCATTCTGAGAATGATTAACTGAGAGACTGGAAATGCTTCTTTTGCTAGTTCTGCAGAACCTTACCTTATATTAGTTTAATCTTGGCTGCATTTTCCTAGTATGCTTCTGAAAATCTTCTCTAGCATTTACATAAAAACTTCACTCATGTCAAGTTGTATAGCCTCTGTGATTCACAAGGCCTGCTATGCTGTTATAAGAGAAAATGAGGTTGCTTTGGAATGATTTGTTCTTGATTAATTCATGTGCCTATAACCCGTTTCTTTCTTATCTTCTATTTGCTTCCTCTATTTGTTTCAGAATTGTACTTAAATGGTTTGGGCCATAATTCTGCACCTCCTCTTTCTTTTTACTTTTAAAGATAGCTGTTATTCTTGCCGTTCCAGTCTTTCAAATCTTCACCTCTTCCACACAGTTCTTAAAGGCAGTTATTAATGGCTGTGGAAATGCCTTAGTTATACCCTGAACAATGTGAGGTGAATTCCATCAGCCTCACTGATCTCAGGTTATTTAACTCACCTGAGCATGGCCTAATCTGTTTCTTTTGTCATCTAGCCGAAATTTTCAGCTCTTTGCTACTGGTGTAAACCCTTTTATCACAGTTGACCCTTCTAGTGAAGAAAGACCAAACCAGGCATTACAGAGTTGGCTTTCTTGGAGTCATTAGTCAATAGATTTCTCTCAGCTGAGCAGTGGATCAATTCTCTCCTTGGTTTTCCTTTAACAGTTTATGTTTTTACAGGAAACTTCTTGTTGTAGATGTACCTTACTAACTACATTTCTTTTTGTGCTGTGGTTTTTCAAATCTTGTCAACATATTAGTACTATTGTTCTGTGCTTGTCCATAAATTTTCACCTGTATACTATGTGAGTTTGAAGTTTCTGAAGAACTCACAGCTCCAGCCATGTGACTGTCTTACTGCAATCCTTGCTCTGTGTTACAATCCTTATGTCTCTGCTTTTAACATAGTTTCTTTAAGCAGCTGCCAAATCTTCTGACCTCATTTTCCTCTCAAATTGTACCCCTCATGGAACATCACCTTCTCACCTTCAGAATTTTGCATATTCTGCTCATTATTCTGCTAGGTGGACAAGCCCATTTTTGAGCACTCGATCTCATCTGCTGGCCTGCGGTGGCTCCCAGCCATGGCAAAACCTCTGTATTTTCCCCTCTAGCATTTTCCAAAGCCTTCTACTGGGTCTCTGTTCTTTTATCTTTTGATTCAGGGCAAGAGTTTAGAAGATGAAGCAGGACATAAGGACTATGAGAAGATAAATGGCCAAAGACTTGCCAGGAGTTTGATCCATAGCCATGTAAAAGAAAGGTTTGTAAGTAGAATGAGAAGAGAGTTCATGGGTAGCACAGCTGTGATCCAGGTAGGTTGTGGTCTTGTCTTCTGTAGGAACCAGTCTCAAGATTTACAACCCCTATCCATTTATCATCTTTCTCTTTTTTTCTTTTTAAGCTCATTGCAAAAATCACAATCCCGAAGATGGTCATAAAGTTTATGTGAAAAACAAATATTATGGGAGTGTAACTTTAAAAAGTGAAGTATCAAAGGCCCTCCTTCTATGTAAACTAAATATTTTGACTGCTATTTCCTTGTAAATAACAGCAGGGACTCTGTTATGCTATGCAAATAGTAAACAGTACTAGGCATGAGAATGGCCTCTCTGGAGCCGCTTACCCTGGTTCTGGTACAACATTCTGGAGGCAAATAAAGGTCCTGACATAGTGCATCTGGATGATTATATAGCATGCTGGGGGTACTTTCCTCTGTGTGAATTCATCACAGTTATACACAAATCACGACAACAGTATTGACTGCATATTCCAGTGATTCACGTACTAGAATATCAGTATGAACAGTCTGTTTCCTAGGTTCACCTCTCCAGAAAAAGCTTGTCTCTCCAGATTTCAAAGGGGTTATTTTTCTATAACAATGGAGAGACACTTGGGTTGACACTTTGGAGCTTATTAAATTTAGTCCATTGCACAGCTGAACTCTAATAGTGTGCTGCTGCTGCATGAAGAAGTTAATTCTTCCCTCAGGTTCACTAACCTTTGGTGTTTAACTCCGCTCAAACAGTAGTGAAACCAGGACATCTGGGATAAGTGGTCTGGGTTCACACTAGGCCCTCCTGTAGACCTCATTTCAAGCTGCTGACATGACTTTTTACATCTCACCTTAACTCTACTGCTCTTTTAATGCAGAGGATTTGTCTGTTTCTGTTTTCTTTTTTTTTTTTTTCAAATCTCTCATTGTCATTACAGCAAGGATCAGCTGAACTTTCTCACACAGCATCCACATATATAAGTCCTCAAGCCTCTGCTAAAGGTCTTTTTCAGCAAAATCTGTCTCCCTGGTCAGGAAGAACCTGAAAACATGCAGTTCCTTACATGGATTCAAGAACTTGCTTACATAGTTTGAACCACCCAGGCAGGGCTGGGCACATTGCAACTCATTTCACCAGCAGAGATTCAGAGCGTGTCTCTTCCAAAACACTTTGAAACCAGATTCTGACCACCACTACGGAGAGGAAGCCCAGCATGTCATTGGACTTGATGTGATTACACGTCTTAGTTCTGCTGGGCAACTGTGAGCTGATCTTGAGTTGACATTTGTGACCGAACTGGTGAAAATAAACCCTTTGGAGGTATCTGGTGTCCTGCAGACGTTCCACTTATGTCTTTGAACAGACTAAACAGATTCACTCAGGGTTGCTTCCCCAATGCCTCTCTGTACACTTGATCCTTCCCTGCCTGATGATAAACATATGTCCTTCTCAAACATGGGTGGGCTGCACTACTCCTGCTGGTGGCAAGGAAAGAACAGTGCCTACCACCAAGAGTGCCAAAGGCAGTGGAAGTGGCCTTTTTTAAATTTTTTTTTTTTTTTTAAATACCAAGTCTCTTTTAAAATTTTTTATTTCCTTCAAATATAACCATGGATAAGCATGGTGAACATCAACCAAATAAGTCAATGAGTGCATATTTTTGTTTGGAATTATACTTTTCTAGTTGGTAATTTTTAGTTTCCAATGCTCTCAAGTTCTCCAAAGTTAAACATTTTCTTTCAGGAACACAGTTAATTCTCAGTATTGTCGTAGCTGTTTATTGCATGTACTGACAAGTAGAAGCCATCCCCAACTGGTTTGGTTTTTGGTTTTTTTTTTTTTTGTAAATAAGAGTCCCACTTTGTCTTGTCATCTATGATCAAAAGGTATATATTAGACAAAAGTGCCTTAATACACTAAAATTACATATAGTAGCCCATTAAGTGCAGTAGAAAAAGAGAGTGATTAATATGTAATTTCTTGCATATGTAGTACTGAAGCTTTGGAAGTATCTTTATGAAATATTTCACATATGCATAATATGCAGTAATCGTGGTGTAGCTTGGAAAACAGGTGAAATGTGATTTAAAAAGTCTCCTTAGAAAGACATGTACACTCCTCTGAGGCAATCTCATTTACTTAAAATTTCGTTTTACCATTCCCACAGAGAGAGAAAGAACGCACTCTATAACAAATACTGTTTCTTATAAACTGGCAGTCATAGAGCCAAATCTGCCTTAAATTATAAACTGCATTTTCTGTTGCTTTGATACACCTAAAACTGAAATGCATGTGGCTAAACTACTCTCCCATGATTAATCTGGTACTTAAACACATAAAGAAAATAGCAGAATAGCTCCTAACAAACGTATTACAACAAATTATTCATGAATTTTCTTTCAAGCAAATGAATATCCGCTGTTCTTCTCAGTAGAAAATCCTGCTCCAAGTTTTGACAAAGCTGATAAAAAATAATTGTTTGAGGCAATAAATCCTCCTACAGAGGACATTGCATTTCCCACATCTTCACTTTTTATCAGGAGAACACTAAAGCTGCCTGGAGGCTCTTCAAACAGATGAAGTATAGGCCTAAATAGATGTGCTTAATGTTGTCTAAATCATAGCAAAGTACTGAGAGAACTGGAAATCTCACCACCTCCAACTGCTCCCATAAACATGTAAGACTCAGCTATAACTTGAGTAATTTCCTCAGTCTTTTCAGGGCTGTTGTACTGTTCTGAGGTGTGTAGGCATTAAGCTTTAATCCACCCTAGTCAACTGCAAGGAGAATGAAAATATTTCATAAAAAACCTGAAGGTGAGCAAGGGTGACAAGGAGAGACAGACCCACCTACAGCACAGGGGGCACTGGATTTAGGCCAGTTGGTCCAGGAGATGTCCTGAGACCTTGAAAGACATGTTTTCAGGTCCACCGCGTGTG
>NW_009258383.1:1150665-1161146 GCF_000687185.1 Egretta garzetta
CCTGCTGGGTCATGCCTTCTCTGCGAAGCTTTTCTTCTGAGCATCTTTAACTTCCATTTAGAGACATTAATAAATAGCTCTGTTTTACAGAGGAATAACACTAGAAATAATGAAGCTGGACTTCCTAGGGGTTTGTGTTTCTTGGCTGATTACAAGTGCTGATTGAAGCTGTTCCCAACCACAGGAGATGACTCCTATAACATTTCTTCTCATGTCAACTTTTAGGACTTTTAAATGTATATAGTCACAGTATAGTCTTTAGTTTTTCGGGACTGTTCTGTGGGGTCTTCAGGTGCCTTTTTTTTCATGCAACATAAGAAAAACAGGATCCTTTCTCTTCCTGGTTATTTGTTTGAAATCAATCAGCACTAAAAAAATTAATCATAGAATGTTTTGGGTTGGAAGGGACCCCTAGAGGTCATCTAGTCCAACCCCCCTGCAGTGAGCAGGGACACCGCTAACTAGATCAGGTTGCTCAGAGCCCCATCCAACCTGGCCTCGAATGTTTCCAGAGATGGGGCCTCCACGAGGAACGCACATAAAATACTCACACTCACATACCTCTACATGATCAGAGAAATCTCACTTCTTACAGAAATCAGGCTAAAATAATGGACACCCTAAAAAAATTAATGATGTACACACACCCACATGCATGTATGTATCACCACAAAGAGAAGCAAACAAGTGAGAAATGACTCTTCAGTTGTGACCCTATGCTGTTCAGGTCTGTCGAAAGGCACAGAGGATGAGGCAGGGGATGCTATTTGGGATGCTTTTACTGACAGCCCATCAGTAGAATACACCAAGGCTGGAATTAGCTGGCATTGCACCAGCAACCAAACAAACCCAGACCTTCAGAGCGTGAAAAATGTAAGAGTTCAAGCCACATATTTATTATGAGCTCTAGGAGTATGTGATAAGCCTGATTCTCTTCCCATTTACACTAATGGAATTGTTGATTTTCAGTCAGCTTGCTTTTGGACTGGGTTGGCGCAAGCAGGAAGAAAACGAAGCCCAGTTGCTTCATAACACCTGTGATAACATCAAATGTGAGGTGGCTGCTGAGGTGCAGCGATGATGTCCTTGGCTGTCTTACACTCTTAGAAATCTGAGGAGTGGGAGGGAGAGTATGATGAAAGATTTAAGAAAAAGGAGCATGAATATGAAGTTTTCTTGCCAAAACAAATATATGTGGATTTGCAACATGTCTGGAACAGGGCCAAGGAGATTTCACATAAAGTTCATTAATCTGTGTGCTTGCTTACATAAGCCTATACACTAAAATGCTGTTATAAAACACTGTTTAAAGACATGTGATTTAACAGTGGATAATTTTATCAGCTCCTTTATTCACTTAATAGGAAGTACATTTAATGTATTTACTTGCTCCTTTTGGTTTCCTCCCTTTCTTTTGCATGGACTTGAACATTTTCCTCTCCTACTTGACTTCAGTCAGGTGGCATCTGTAGAGACATGCCTGCCTTCAGGACAAAATGAACACTGATATTTTCAGAAATAAATAAATTATATTCCTCACAAAAAAAAAAAAGTTTTAAATGCTGTTGCATTTTTTAGCAAAGAAAAATACTTATCATGCAGACCAGTTCTTTCTCAAGATGGAAGGAATTCCCATTCTTACTGAGCCAATGATTTTAGGAGTCTTTACACAACAACCTTAAGCTACAGGTTTCGAAAATTAACTGCTGAGAAGCCTGAATTTAAAAATGTGCTTTTAAAATAAGAAAAAAACAGAGATGACATTAATAAAAAAATTGAAGAACTTTTGAGGGCAGCGTCCTTACTGAGAAATGGAAAGAAGTAGTTATTTTCTTTTGCCCTAAGCTCTCTTTGAGTTCAGCTCAGGTTTTGCAGATGCCCGGGCTGCTGCTGGTAATTCCCTGGCCTGGCAAGCGGGGATGGGTGTGCGCAGCAGTGGGTCATTACCTCGGCCTCTAGCCCCGGCGGCGTTGGTACGAATGAAACCTCTGCCAGGGTCCTCCCTGTGAGCTACTGCTCCTGGAGCACAGCATTGCCACCGAGTTTCTTGCAGTGCAGCACAGGGTAGGCAGTGGTATCCTCTGCCACCGTCCACGGCGCAGGGGCGTAGGGAACCTTGCACAAGATTCTCTTTCAAATTTCTGCTCCCTGAGCCCTGTTATGCAGAGGCTGCCACCTTCAGAGAGAGGTCACCCTGGTTTCTGCCTTCAATTTGCTCCTGGGTCTTGGACAAGGCCACTGGGTATCTCCTGTTCCTACCCCTGTGAAATATGTGGGGTCAAGGCAGAAGTTACGCTCTTGGTTCTGCACGTCAAGACCATGCAATAAGCAAGAAGGGAGCACGCCAGGCCCTATCTGTGCAATTGGAATGAAGGAAAAGGTGGCTATTTGGGATATGATATGTAGCAGAGACAAATGAAAAGCTTATGTGTTCTTACTAAACTTAGCTGAAGAGGAAAGAGGAGGGTGCCAGGAGGTACAAAACAAAGTGTCATGCTGCTTTTGTAATTGCCTAATTGGACAAAATAATTCCCTCCTGCAGGGTGACCCTCTCTTGCGGCTCCAGCAAGGAAATGCAACACAAAATGAGGAACTGTGAATAAACCCATTGTCTTTATTGCATTACCATTTTATGCTATTATGATTATTGCATAATTACCCACTTGTTGTGAGTACTCATGTCTTTTTACATATTTCCTCCTCTCACAGTCCTTGTAGCATGGGACCACCCCAGAGAAATCCTTTGTCAAACATTCCTGTGCTCTAATGATGCCAGAAAGTGTTTTGCTCATTGGCAATCAACCTCTCCACTAAATTTCTTAGCACTTAAGGTTTGTTTGTCTAGAGGCCTACAGAAACTTGCTCACACAGTTGGTATCACTAGTGGCTTGGTGACAGGCAGTGGTAAACCACTGATCCCAGTCCTCAGGTGATGTAACTTGTCTGAGGTGGATTGCAGAGCCGCTTCCACCATCGATTGAGCAGTTTGTAGCAGATTATAATTGGCAAACTAACCTTTGAAGTGCCAAGTTATATGAAGCTCTGGTGCAGTTCAGGTTGCAGAATTCAAATGAAATTTATTAATATTCTCATTTTTATGGGATAGAACGCTGTTTATGGAAGTGTTTTTTCCTGCACATTCAGATTTGTCCTGGTGATGCTGCTGCACTTGGGAAAAGAACACAGAGGGAAATCACCCAGAGCTGAGAACCTGTCCTCACTCCTGATTTGATCTTAACCTGATGTTTTCCTAAGCAAGTAATGGGATATGCATCTCCCAGTGGAGGGTTTAGACCCAGCCTTGTCACTGAACCAAGGTGTGCCAGCGCAACACACAAAGCAGCTCAGCCAAGCGTGAGAGGAGCAGCCCTGAGCCAGGCACGCCACCACCACCCAAGTTAGAGCATTCCTCCGGTAATCCCACCTGGAGAGGGTCACCTCAATGGTTTAGTAAAGTAAAAAAAAAAAAAAAATCTTGACGCCTCCTTTGCAATTTTGTCTCCAGGGCTGTAGTCAGTCACTATGAGGTTGGGAGGCAGCTTTGTCAGGCCTCTAATTAATGCTTTTCCTGGCAGCTATTCCTGCTCCTCCTCCATTTCCAAGAAGCACCAATATAACCAGCTCCTGCCCGAGCTGCCACCCACTGCCCACTGGAGCTCCGCCGGAGCACCCTGCCCAAACCGTGGCAGCAGATAGGAGAGAGGTGTCCTCGGCAGCCCAGAAAATGCTCCATGAGGACCTTTGAGAGTGCACCCACTTCTCACAGCCCCATCTACGCCATAAAGTAAGTGAATTTACTGACTATTTCATTGGCTGTGCTCTCACCGAGGGGAATGCCTGTTGGAGAAACTTTGAAAAAGAAGAAAGTATGTGGGTCTAACCAGTGACGTCAAAAGAGGAAAAAGCACCCCAAATTTTTGTTTTAGAACATGCAGGGACAAAAAACTCCACATCTGAACGGCAATAAGCATCTGTAAAGGTGACATTCAAATACCTATCCCTATCTTTTCTTCCCCCAAACCAGCATTCAAAACCCAAAGTCTATATATATGTTAAATATAAATAAATATGCATATGTTAATATATATTTAAAATAAATGTTTGTTATATATATAAATATATATTTCTATAAATTATATGTTATATAGATAAATATATATATGTTAAAATGTAACGAGTAAAAATTAAGTCAAAATGCCAACATCTATAAAACGTCCCACAGAAAATAAAATGTTTAAAATGTTGCAGTTGTACTCTGCTAGCACTGTAACTAAGAACAGAATGGGAGAAATGGCTGGCTCAAAGTTACCAAATAAGCAGGTTTTAATAAAAATAGACTGGGAAGCAGTGAGGGAGGCCTTAAAATACGCAGATTTTAACTGCTCTCCCTGAAAGCCTCAGCTGCTGTCTGTATTTTTGAGGGACTGGATTTGTAGGGAGGAAAAGGTGGTCCTGAGTGCCCACTGTCCATGCTAGGCACATTGCTGGTTTTTTTTACTTTGGACTAGCTCTGGTCTGGTCTGGTCCTGTCAGCTTAATTGCCATCAGGGGTGGGATAGTTTTGGTTCAGCCAAGAGCAGCTGAGACTGCATGTCCCTAGCCTGCTCTGCGATGTGAAACACGGCACAGTACGTGGCGGAGGGCAGCACAGTCAGTTCCCAAGTGAGCACCTGCCCTGAAATAAAACGCTCGTGTAGGCAACACGCTTTGTTAGTAATTTCTCAACACCAAGTAGACCCCTTATTTGGTTATCATTTTGGCCTGTAACTAAGAGAAGTAATTTAAAAACTTGCCATCTGCCTAAAATTGTACAGATATGAAAAGTGCTTAATATGTTTGTATAAAGAAATTCCAATATGGAGGAAGAAAATACAGGGATGCTTCTTTTCTCAATGACTCTTGGAATATTTTGGTACGTACTTACAGTGCGACCATGCTACTCTAAATCATCACTATTAACAAATCTAGGAGCTTCAGGAAGGCCACATCTAAGAAAGAATTTACCTCTTCCACTAATTGCATCATTTTATAAAGTCTCAACAGTCTTGAAAAATTGGCCTATAGTCAGAGTGACAGTTTGTGTTGCAGATTTAGAAGGGATATGAAATTTTCCTATATCAAAGCTGAAGAACAGTTCTGACAGCTGCAAATGTTCTCTGGATTAATAATGTGGAGCTGGTATAAGACAATATTTAAAAAAAATCTTTCTTTCTGCAGCATGGAAGCCCCTTGCTTATAAAATATTAAACAGGATTAAAATTGGTATGCTGCTTGAACAGGAAGAGAAAACATGAAATCCACATATGAATCCAGAAGTGAAAAGAATCGTTAGTTCCAACTGTTATTAGTGATAACTTATGATTTACGGTAAATCAAACACCCTTGGAGTACCTGGACTTGCTACTAAAATTCAAATCAGAATTTCGTCTTTGCCTTAGCAAAGGAAATCCGCTTTCTAGCTTTATCATTTTAAACCCACTGACCAATCCTTATTTGCAGAAGCTCTCTCCACTTCTTTAACTATAGCAAACACCTCTGGAAGATTAAATAAACTTGTTATCTGCTATGTAAGCTCTCTGAATACCAATTGACTAATACAAAGTTCTGGTTTGTCCTAACTTTACAGATACAAATCCTTCCCTATGTCTCAGTGCTTCCTTACATCAGCTCTTAGTGACTAACACAGTGTATAATGTCAATACAAAACCAAGACACATGGCCTGGCTTTGTGGTTTTTTTGTCTAGCAGGGAGAAAGGTTGTGGTAAAATTTTGTCAGGAGACTTAAAAATTTAAGTTCAAGCCCACCTAAACTTCTCAGGTTAGGAGCTTAACCGTTCTGCTCCCAGTTCCCACCTGCAGAAGTGAGAGAAACCTGTGTCTCCTCTGGGTAAAACTCACCTGTGCACTCAACCTGCTGCAGTTCCCGTAGGCAAGCCGGTGCTTTCCCAGCTGGTGAGATGCCGTTTGTGGTGGAGCAAGAGAGACCTCAGGAGCTGCAGAGAGGTCCCATTACCTGGAGCAGAGTGCAGAAACCCCAGCAGCCTTGCTGGCATTTATCTAGTGGAAGCCAGGGCGAACGCACAGGGGAGGGCGAGATGAGGGGATGTTGCAAGCCTTGTCTGTCTGTGTGGGGTGAAAGCACTTCCCGTCAAAGTCCCAGGGAAAGTCCCAGCCCTCGTATTTACAGCTGAGGTGAAGCTGTGGTTGCTTTTGTCATGCTGGCAGTGACTTGCCCCTTGGCTATCCGCCAGAGCTAAGATTTGGCTGCGTTCCCCCACTCTTGGAAGACTAACCGGAGAACTGAAGAAGCCAAGAATGTTGCAGAAGCACAACAGCAACTATTTGCCTGGAAGGAGAGCTGGGATTTTTTTGTGTCACAGCTCTCCTGTGCTGTTGCAGCTGTGGGTAGGGAGAGTAAGAATGTCACATCGGGATGAAAGGAATTTGGCATGGGGATGGTTGAAAGTACCTGATCTCTGAGATTCTCTAGCTATTCTCGGCAGCTACAATGATCTTGTGGAGACAGAGATGGCAATGGATATGTATTGAGAAACGAGTCTTTAAGGGATAAGCCTCTGGGAGGTAGCTCTTGGTGTTACACATCTGTTTGGAATGGGTCACAGTTCAAAACAGATGCTTTGAGCGTGAAGAGATCACTGGACTGGATCATAGTCCAGATAGGAGAAAGGGTCTAAGAGAGTCCCACTAGCACTGAGATTTTATAGGTTTGGAAAATGAATTGAAGGGGATTTAAATAATATTGCACTCTAGATTTGCAAGCAATGTGTTCCAGTAAAGAGGAGGAAAGTAAAAGAAAAATATTTTTTACATCAGCTTGCCTTTAGGAGACTTACTGGAAACTAACTAGGAAAACACACTAAGAAAGAAAAGGCATAGGGCACAAAAAACATAGAGGTAATCTCTAAAAAAAAAAAAAAAAAGAAAGGACAAGAAGTATCATTCAGAACAATCTGTGACTGCCCTAGGACCAAAGAAACTATTCTTGACAGCTTGAGTTCTAGAAAAGGGATCAAATTGTGTTTGAGATTTAGGGCAGGAACAGCCCATGTCACTTGTGCACTGTGAGAAAGACATAAGCCAGTGTGATGCCTGAACCACTGGAAAAGACCCAGGAATTGAAAAAGGTGCTATCGCTTTGGAAGAGCTTGGGAAATTCAGCAAGGTGCACATAGCATGGGCAAAGTGAACGACCTGGCTCCAAATGTCTTGCAGGAGCAAAGAGCACCGAGGCAGTGGACGTATCTGGGGTTAACCAGTGTAGTATTCATTTTCCACTAACATGTTGCCAAAAATAGTGTTATTACACTTAAATTAAAACCTACAGGCAGTGGAAAGGAAGACAGTTGACTTGCAGAGCTTAAAACCACAAGGCTAGCCCTACAGAAGATCTATGAGAAATAAATGTACAAATTCATAATAGATGGAAAAAAAGGGCAAGTGCTATGCCCTTCAGAGCATCAAGGTGATCGAAGCATTTAGATCCTGTGTAAGAGCATGAGCAAAAAAGCTGAGAAATAATTTGAAGCCATTTCCCAGTGGATCAATACCTCATGAATATTAAAAAATGCAGGAAAGGGTTGAATTGTCCAACAATCCTCACACATATATGAGCTCTTCACATTGTAAGGCCATGCTTTAAGGAGGACCTGGATACACTCGTTGCTCTGGAATGACTGGAGGAACTGGCAGAGTAGTTCTTCAGAGTAGTTCTAGAAAAGATGGATGAAACCCCTTGTTTGTCTGTAGATAGACCTGAAGGACCAAAGCAGGTCTGTTACACTACTGAGGGGAGATATGGTCAGTGCCAAATACCTCTCTGTCCCTGATACATCACAGCGCTCCTGGTGGGTGTCCGTATTAGGAAAATGAAAAGAGGAGGCTTTTTGAACTTCCGTGAAACTTTTGTGAGCTGCACTGTTTTCTCAGATGTCTATTTAATCTATGCTTGGCACCTGAAGAAAAATGTGATAAATTTTTCATGCCTTTCAGGTTAGTAAGATTTATACAGATGACATTTAGATCTGATGAAAAACACTGGCTCGGAGCAGCCATGGAAAGAAACTGTGCTTCTGGGCTGAAGCTGGACAAATAACACTGTAAATGGCATGTAACACAAATCATAACATACCTGAAGAAAAGTTAGCACAAATCCCAAGTAAATCACTGGAAAATATTCAGCAATTTGTATTCTCCAACAATATTTGGGTGCTGAATTGTAAAGAGAAATATGTATCTAATATAGCTTCTGAGAGTGCCGTCACAATGATCTCACATGTAATTATTGAAAAAATTGAGACATAGAAGGAATTAATCAGACATTTTGAACCTGAGAGTAAATAATCTGTGGAGGATTTTGGGGCATGTTGTTGATGTAGTCCTTTTAAACAGTGTGGAAAAAAACAAATTATTGCAGTAGTTTATGAGTTAACAAAACTTAGGTATACTCAGAGGAAAAAAAAGAAGATTTAATCTTAGTCATGGAAATAAACAAACCCATACATTTTTATTTACTGAAGGCCAGTGCTGTTTGAAACTGATTATAAATCATAAGGAATTACCAAACAGAGCCTGACCAATGGTTATTTTTCATTATTTTTCAGTTATGGAGTATGACTTGCAGCTTCAATATAACCTTGAAATCGCAAGCAGGATTTCCAGAACATTTGACAATGGAACCAAATCCAGAGAGATATTTGTACATCACTCTTACTGCAACAATAGTTACTGAGGCTGAGCTGCTTCAGAAAGCAATTCGTATCATGAATGCAAGATTAAATTTAGCCTGAAAACATGAGAGTGGTGAACTTGACAGTACTACTGGGAAAGATCTTCCAAAGCATACGTGCAGATGATTTCAGGATTCAAATGTATAAGGAAAAGGCCAGGGACATCTTGTACATGAGTCTCAGCTGAGCAATTGTATTTAGAAAGAGAATAAGGTGTATCCTATGTAGTGTGGCCATGGTGAAGGCTGTATCTAGCGAGTTTACAGAAAAACAGGAAAAAAACCTGAATGGTGAGAGGATGTGCTTATTTGCACTTCCTGTGTGTGTTCCAAACCATTATTCTCCCTTTCCTGAGATAACCCTACTATCTATTACTATTTGCCCCGACAAGAAGACTCCAGAAGACCGTAGCGTGTGTCAAGTTTATTTTTGTTGACCTAGCATACCTGACAATAGGCAACTGTTCAGCAAACACAAGCTTAAGCAGGGAATTATGCTTTTAGAGAGGTTTTGTCCAGTCCCTCTTCCTCAGTCCAATAAAGCAATGGAAAAAGGAGTCAAAATACCATACAGAAATACAGAGGCAGTAGATGTCCTCTGGGGCCCTGGGAGCTGCTGGTGCTTCGTGAGCTGGGCGACGTTGAGGTGGGAAAACTGGCCCCAGCGTGGAATGAGCCCCTGGCCAGGGCGTCGCAGCCATCGCAGAGGCAGGCGGGGCTGCTCTGTCCTTGCCCTTCAGGCAAGGGCTCTGGAAATCGGCCTGTTAGTCCTGTCCCTGCCGTGGTCCTGCCGCAGCAGGCCTGCGCCCTGCCGTCACACTGGCCAGGCTCAGGAGGGGAGCACGGGGCTGCTTCTGGAGGGGTTGCACAGGCCCAGGGTTGGCCTCCAGCTCCTCCTTGGCCCTGCAGGAGGAAGGGCAGGGCCGCCGGTCTGGGGCCAAGCCTCCTTCCTGCAGGCCCCGCAGCACTCTTCCCGGAGCCTGACACGGGGAGTGCCGACCTGCTCTTTCCTCCATCACCACCAAGGGCTTTGCTGTGACTGCAACCCTCTACCGTCCCCTGCAGTAATCTGCCTTCGGGAGACTTCTCTGGGCTTCTCCCAGGATGTCCTCCAGACCTGGGGTGGGAAGCAACCAGGAGCCCTGAAGCTGCCAAGAGTCAGGAGCTCCTCCTGCGCAGCCTCCCCTCCGGCACAGTCTCCCCTCCTGCGCAGCCTCCACCTCCGTGTGCAGGTGGCAGCTCCCTGTGGTCCCTCCTCTGGCTCCCCCAGTACTTCTCACACTTTCTGGCTCCACTCCTCCTCTTGCCTCTCCATTTTTGCCTCACCCATCCAAAAGTCCAGTAAATTACAGGACCTTCTTGCTGGCCTCCTCCTGGCCGCTCTGTCCATCTCTGCCACCAGAAAGGTGAAGCGCAAGAGAGGGGATGCTGTGTCTGCAGGGCTTGCCAACTCCTAGATGGCCAACAGCCCCAGCAGCCTTCTGGGAGCGGTGTGGTCTGCTCTGCGCCCCCGCTCTGGGTCCTTGTGATACATTTTGAGCTCTCAACCCTCACACTTCACCCTTCCCTTTTTTCTTTTTTTTCCATTTGTTGTCTCCTGTCATCACTTGCTTGTGCTCCTTTTTTTAGGGGAAAAAAAAAAGAGCAGTGGTGTTACAAAACTACATGTTGTTTGTGGGAGGTTGTTTCCCCAGGCTCAGAGATATTGTGGAAGAAGAGATGACAACCTTCTAA
>NW_009258383.1:1161201-1277244 GCF_000687185.1 Egretta garzetta
TCTCCATCAGACAGCAAACACGCACTGAGACCACGGAGTCCCAGGACACACGACTAGGATTGCTGCCCCCGGGAGAAGCAGTCCTGGTGACCTGGGGGAGGCAGCATGCCCACAGGGCCACCGCAGGGCACCTCAGAGGCCGGTGGAAATTTACTGATAAATGCAATCTCGAGGTTGGTGATAAACATTTCTAACCCTCTGTTATATCACTGTTTGAAATATACTTGTGTTTATGTTTTCCTTGGCAGGGGAGGTATAGTCTTGGGATTGTGCCTTAAAGTTTTAGCATCTGAAACAAAAGTTCCGGCTTTAGCATTATAAAGCCTTTCTTCGTTACATGCAGTCTTTGCAGATTGGAGGACATAATAAACCAGATCTCATGCTAGGTGCTTGTTCTGAGGTCCAAAACTGAAAGGTATTCACAATGGAAGTTAACACATCCTTCGGGACTTACACACTACACTCACAAAACGCCGTCAAATCTGGGTTAGCCCAGAGTGATGCCAGAGTAGGATGGACTTCTACCTGAAAACAGGGCATGCAGTAGCGTGATTTAAAAGTAAGCTTTGTCCTGTATACTCTGCCCCCTATCATGGCATTTCTCCACACAGCTTAGTTTGTTGGGAGTGAAGAACTGGGTTCTTAGTGCTTAGGGGTAGCTGGCTTGACGTCAGCTTTTCCAGAACCAGTAAACATGTGATTCTTACACGCTTCACTGTGGGCTTTCTGTGCAATGGTATCATCGCTGACTGGAAACTATTCCGATTAACTTCATGCTCCTTTGCCCTGAAGCTATTCTATGAAACTTGATTTAAAAAGAAAAAGAAAGGTGTTTAGGAGGCAAGTTAAATCATATTTCCCTTTCAAATAAAGTCAACAAACTTTCTTGTACTTTGCTTGACACTATTTCATGTGATGGTTCACTTTCTTCATGTACTCAGGCTTAAGCTGTTGACTGTAAATGTTTGCCGTCAATTTCTGCAGAGTGGGAATATCCAGACTGTGGCTGAGCATAAGCTCTAGAACTTTTGACAGCTTTAGTTTTCTTTCTTGCACAGTGATTTATCTGGCAGACTGTGAGGGAAAGGCTGGGCATGCAAGCAGGTGAGCAGCACAGGGTGCTTGAAAGTTGCAGACCAAGATAAACAGCATTTCATAAGGTGCTCAGCAAGTGAAAACACAAGCCAAAAATCCACATACAGAGTTGAGCTGTGGTGTAATCAGATGTTCAAAGCTGGGAAACAGGTGAGTTTTTGGAGGAGACAGCTAGTTCTAGCTTCTTTCTTCCTATATAAATCATTAACTTCATCCAGCCTGTCCACACAACCAAAACATGCTTTTTTTCGATCATCTGCTGAGAAAGCATTTGAGAAGTGAGGAGAGTGAGAAGGGGAATAATTTTTCTTGTCAGAAGTGAGACTGACACATGGGAGGCCTGGAAGTCGGTAATGACTGAAGCTTTTTTCCATTTGCTGTTCCCGGCTTGGCCAAACCTCTCTTGGATTCCTGCCTATAAAGTTAATATCTGCAAAGGAACTACATTCACATATATATCTGTGAGATGTCTCAGGTTTTCATTGTGTCTCATTAGTCTTCAATGCACATCAGAAGATCAGTAAAGATGATCCTAGAGGGACCTCTTACTTCTAATAGTGTCAGGAGGAGGTTGGAAAATGCAACTGTATGAGCTGTTCCATTTTTAGTGTTATTTTCTTTTTTTTGGCTACCTGCCATTTGGGCTTTTAAGTGGGGATTAAAGGCATTGAAGACACATGCAGTTAAAATATTGTGTTTTGTATGCTAAATAAAGGTAATTTTGTTCAGGTGGTGTTTGTCGTCTATTCACAGAGTGACACTTCCATTTCTGAGATGATAATAGCATTTGATATCAGCGTTACTTGCTCTTTCAGCAGATAAAGCTACCCTGTGACCAGAGATGGCTCTTGTGCATGCATTTGTGAAGGCTACTCTGGGTTCCTGCTGCATTCAAGCTTGTTGCTTCGTTTCTAATTAATCTTTCCTTAAATGACAAACATGTGACATTATTGCTCACTTAATTTCTGGGAACATAATCTGCTGATGACAGTGCTTACCAGGAGGCCAAAACATCCTCTGACATTTTAGATATAGTTATTGTCTGATATGGAGCAATATGCAGGATTTTAACTTCCTAGCATTTCACAAATAAGCCATACTGTGATTTTGCGTGAGGTGGAAAGCAAAATACTCGCAACTCAAGTATTGTGGGGAGAATATCCCAGATAAAAAAAGAAACTTCAAAAGACATTAAAATGTTTCAGTCTATGGCCCAAAGCAAAGCCGAGATTCTGAGCTTCTGACTGATCCTTTCTGGAGTTGGAAGGGTGTATTTTTCCATGGGTTGTGGGAAGGTATGAATGTAGCACAAATGTGCTGGCGTCATACTGGCAGTGCTTTATTGCTGTAGAGTGTCCTCAACAACTGGAGACACCATACTTTGAACTTCACAGGAATGGGTGCCGTATTTTAAGTTGTGTGTACATGTCCAATACAATTTCAAAATGGGGCTAGGAAAAGAAGGGCTAATTTAAGGAATATTTGTTCCATATGCCTTTGAGCTGAAATCTGCCTAGGTTACTTTGAACAGATCCTCATGGTCTACAAGCCATGTGTGTCCAGTAAGTCATTCCAGTACCCCTAGTGCTTTCTCTTAAAAGTTTATTTACAAACATCCATAAGTCAGGGATGATGATTTTTCTCCTGCTTAGTACTTCTAACTGGACTTGGTTCCATTCCATGAAGCTGAACTGTCGTATTTAGGGGAGGTTAATGAGAGGTGTTTGATGTGTTCTGGAAAGCTGAATATCTCTTCTGGATGTTTATATACCTGCAAAATTTTATAGATCTTTCAACTGAAACTATTTTTAAAATCTCACTTTTGAAAAAAACCCCATTTTGTCTTTTTCCCACATTTGGGATGCAACCGTATTCTGAAATTTAGAATTGCTTGTGAGAGAGAAAATAAGCTTATGACAGTCTTCTGCCCATAACTGTACCAGACTATTGTATCCTATTTATGTAGTGTCTTTACAGCCATCATTTAGCTAATTAAAAAAATTATCCACAAGGAGAAGTATTAATCCTGTTAATAACATCATAGAAAATGTAGAGAGTTCGACCAGTCAATTTGCTGCACTCTGAAAGAATGCAGAAGCCTTAAATGCATTTTGAGCACCTCACTCCAGCAGCTAGGTAATCACACCACTGGTGTAGCCAGACTTTTTGCTGAGTTCAGTTGCTGACAAAATCACCCCTACTGCCAAAATACTCAAACATATGACCAAGTCGCAGCAGCTGAAGGAATTACTACTTATCAGTTGAACCATACTATCTCTTCATGTCCATGCTCTTTGCTTATTCCAATGAATATTACCACATTAGTTTAAATCTCTTCCTCTGAGCTCTGCAGGGCCTAAGTCCCCTGTCAAGCTAGCTCTGACTGCTTGTGCATGGTATTTGTGTCCTGCTTTAATCCTTCCTGACAACTTGTAAAAATAAATTTTCCAGACACAGACTTCTTAATAGATATTTCTCAGTATCGCCCAACATGGGAAGAGCTTGAAAAGCATCGTATTTCTTCTAGGCTAGTTAGACATACAGAATATATTTTTGTTTCCCTCCTTTTTTGTTTTCCTTTTGTAAACAGGAACTTCATTATTATGTGAGCAATAATCAGCAGACACAGACAGAAATAGAAGTTAACACATAGCCTAGGAGAAATTATTTTCATATCTTTGTAGCTGTGCTACCTCAAGAAAGGTTGAACTTCTTGTCCAGTGACACGTTTATGATATTACAATTAATCAGAGAAAAAGGATTTGTACTGCATTACGACAGAGAGCAGTAAGAAGGGGACATGAAGATGAATAGGTTACTTCAGTGAGTAAATGACTTCGGGTGCCAGCCTGGCAATGACAAAGAGGACTTGAACGTCCGTAGTGTTATCGAGGTCTCTGAGAATCCTCAGTAGTTTTATTCAGGGCTTTTGAGTGCTTATGATGTCACCGGCCATCACTGCTGTGCTTGGCCATCAGGCAGAAGACAGAAGAGGAAGTCACTTGAACAATGCAAGGTGTTGGTTTCACCAGGTAAGATAGTTTTCCAGCTGACTACTCTCATCTACTTAGCAGGACTTGAGCGATGTGGCTCAGATTAATGAAAGGAAGGTCATAAATCAGTTCTTTAAGGAAACTAGGTTGCACTTGCCAATGCTATATAGAGAGTGGGTCGTGTACACAGCAGCTTTAGCCAGTGCTAATGCTGTCACCTGGAGAACAAGTGCAAAGCTGGGATTGATCCGAGGGTGAGCATACTGTCCTAGTTTTGGCTGGGATAGGGTTAATTTGCTTCCTAGTAGCTGATACAGTGCTGTGTTTTGGATTTAGTATAAGAAGAATGTTGATAACACACTGATGTTTCAGTTGTTGCTGAGCAGTGCTTACACCAGTCAAGGGCTCTTCAGCTTCCCCTGCTCTGCCAGGTGCACAAGAATCTGGGAGGGGGCACAGCCAGGACAGCTGACCCCAACTGGCCACAGGGCTATTCCAGACCACAGGATGTCATGTTCAGTGTATAAACTGGGCGAGGGGGGTTGGCCAGGGGGCAGCGATCGCTGCTTGGGGACAGACTGGGCATCAGTCAGCAGGTGGTGAGCAATTGCATTGTGCATCACTTGTTTTGTGTATTCTTTTATCATTATCATTATAATTAGCATTACTGTTATTGTTATTATTTTCCTCTGCTGTTTTATTAAACTGTCTTTATGTCAGCCCATGGTTTTTACTTCTTTATTTTCCGACTCTCTCCCTCATTCCACTGGCGGGGGCGGGGGGGGAGAGTGAGCAAGCGGTTGGGTGTTGCTTAGTTGCTGGCTGGAGTTAAACCATGACACAGTCCCAGGTAACTATCCCACCATCCCTCTCCTCTCTCAAAGCCCAGTGCTAGGACCTTGGCTGGCTGAAAGGCTGTCTTCATTGGGATTGAGAACATGAAGCCCTCTGACCTGTCCTCGGTTTTTTGTAGAGAGAGAATAATAACACCGAACCCACTGGAAAGGATGAGTTTGAGTTCTTCAGAAATGATTGTGAGCTGTTACTAAATGACATAATTCTTCCAAAAGTTCTTGCTTTTGATCTTGGCAGAACAACAAGTGTTCTGTCCTCAAAGTCTCTTCCCTTCACACTTTCCTCTTACTGGCCTCACGGCACTGACCATGCTCTCTCTGCTCCTCTTCTCTTTCTTCTAGCTTCTCTCTTTGTTCTTTCAACTTTTTTTTTTAAAGTATGTTTATTACTAGCAGTGAGCTTTTCTCTGGTTTCTTTCCCAGATGGTATCCCAGCCACATTAAGATTATTTTTTGTGAAGATAGTGTTTACAGCTAACTTAATGAAGAGGGACTGAGAGGTCTCCCATAAAAAGTAAAGAAGCAGACTTTCAGGTTTCACAAGTAGCACTTCACAGGCAGGTGTGCTCTGAAAATATGCTGACAGCAGCCCTAAGAGACTGCATAGGAAAAAGAGGAAAATTTCTACCCAGTTCTATTGGGCCTTCTGCCCTCCACCCCCCCCCAGTCCACTCTGTAATTTAGAAACATCAAAAAGCAAACAGGCAGCAGGTTCAGGTAGACTGTACGAGATGCTAGTAATGGAACTGGAAAAACCAGCATGTATTACAGTAAAGCTATTGTCGTCTTGACCATTCTCATCTACATCCTGTTATTTTTGTGGGTAGTTATTTAAATGTGTGCATAGACCTCAGAGGGTACTGTTTTGCTTTTTTTTAAAGAATGTCAGGAAGTTACAATAAATATCTCCATGAAATTTGCTTAATAAGAATTTTCAGAAGCATTTGTCATATTTCTGCTAGCAAAGTCAACTGAAAGACTAATTTTAGCAATGTGAAAAGCTGCTTCTATTATGACAAAAATTATGGCCTAAGGGACAGAGCCACCCCCTCTAGAAATTAATACTTACAAAACCACATTTCTGTCAACAATCTGATGGCAATGCCATGGGAAGCTACTAATGGGAAAACAGAGCTGTCAGAATAAAAAGTGTTCATCTTCTCTAAACCAAGGAGGCTTTATTTATTCTTCCAAGCAATAGGCACAACTGAACTGTCTCTCTTGAAATCACTGTCTCCTGTAGATAATATGCTTGGTTTAGTATTAACTCATACTTCAACTTCTGTCTCATGCGCTTGGTATTTTTGTCATAATGTAGACCATATGCTCCTGGGAATAACAACTTTATTAATATGTTTTTGTGTTGCATCCACAATTACAACTAAGCTTCATGGGTACAAAATACATCAAGCAAAACACATCATGCAATTTATGGGGGCAAACCCCCCAAACCTTACATATCAATCTAAGAATTAATTAAGGTGCTAGCAGTCTAATCAAAGAGTTATCAGTCCCATTTTGATAAAATCAACGCTCCAAATTTTCCAATTATTATAGCTCACTCCCAGTCATGATGCAATTGAAACTTGTACACATCAGTTTGTTCATCTCTACCCCTTTCTCCGGTGTTATGCTCACCCTTCCGTCGATCCTCCAGAGAGAGTTACGGTGAGTTGTTAGTGTCGAAGTTCTGCACTGGAAGAAGTACGGTGTTGCTGAGGATTTCTTCCACCTTACTCCAGGATCTGCTTGGGGCTATTTTTATATGTTTCTTAGCACGTACTGCACGTTCCTCTTTCTTCATTGGTCCACAATTCCACTTTATATCTAAATATACTTTATATAGTATGCTTTAATTACGTATGTTGAATATTTGTTCTTTGTTCCCTTTGTTATCTCTAAAGCCAGTTTTACTGGCCTCTCAAGGGCTTAATGACCAGTAATTGACCATTAGTGATTTGTTTATAGCCCAGGAGCCTCTGCTTTCATCCTGTCTCCACACTTAAAAAATCTCTACTATAATCCGTTACTTGTATAATCCTCTACACAAGTTTTATTCTAGGTAATAGCTGCCTCTACACAAAATAACTACTGTTCCTCTACTATCTATTATATACAGAAATCTCAAAAGTATTATAACAATAGGCATTATAATACACAACCCTACAAACCTAAGCTAAAACGTAAACAAATTAGGTAATATTCACCTGGCAGGTAAATAATTGCTGTTACAGCTGAGCTAGCGAACACAAAGCTCCAGGCAGGCCAAGACAATCCAGGCTTTGCAGACCTAATATGAAGATTGTGGGCTCTACTAGCAATGGCAATGCCACACTTGCTGGGCTGTAAGGCTCTGCCCCACAGAGCCTCATTCCTTAGCTACTGCTTCTAGGCAGCAAAGATGACTTGGCCAAAGTCTCATCAGCCTTATGAGGTGAGACCCAAAGGTGTTCCCAGCTGGGCAAGGAGATGCGTTCCCACGTTCTGGAGTTTGTATTGTCTAAGAACTGATAGCTCTGGTTCCTCAGTTGTACAGCACACTGCAGTCAACCAAGCTAGGCTCTGATGAGATGGCAATATAAAAACTCCTAGGTGGAAAGAAAACTTGCATAATAGGACCTTCAGTTTTATGCCTAAGTCCTACTGAGATTTGTGTCTTCTCTCTTCTGAGGAGCCTGGTCTGACTGATGCATAGAGTGAATGTAGGTGTCGTGGAAATGAGGGCACAAGGAGGTTTTCTAAAGACCTGCTTACGGGAGAGCATTCCTTCCAGGCTGGAGCTTTGTGTCCCTGTTTGACCTTGGACTGGTTCAGTGCCTGCCTGGGGAAGGAGATGGTCACGTTTCAAATGGCGAAGAGGGAACACGCTGTGGTGGACCACAAACCAATCTCCTCTGTCAACACTGACTTTTCACTGGCTCCTGTCCAGAAATGTTTTTTGAACCAAACACAAAAGAAAGCGAAGTTAAGTACAGCACTGGTTGGTTTTTTTTTTTTAATTGTTTCCAAAAGTTCATGTTTCTTCCTAGGGTTTGTGCTGTCTTAAATGCAGCTTCCTTTTCGGGGGCAGATGAGACCAAGGCAGGAGCATGGCCCGGACACGGCATACGTTCGTGCATCCCCTGGTTGCCTGGATGCATGCTGGGTGGGGGAGTGGACTGCCAAACTTTCCTCATCTCAGTGAAACCCCTACTCTTTGCTGTGGTGCTGTGAGCTAAGAGCACTGTCAGGGAATCCTCAGGCGGGTTTTTTTCCCTCCAGACACATATTGCGGCCTTTTCTGCAGCATGCAATAACACTACGCAGTAAAACTCTGGTGTAATAAATGACATGAATCATAAAACATCTGCCAGTAAGGAAAGTAACTGTCCCAGATAAATGTTGCAAGCATAGTAGAAACTCCTGCTGGTTTATTATAGCCAGTTTATAGGATTTATTTCTGTTTCCTCTGACACTAGAAAAAAATGAAATTCTCAAAACATCTCTAAAACAGAAGAAAACCATTAAATATTAAATTACTTCTACCGTGATGGTTAATGTAAGCTTCTCACATCAAGAAGAGAGGTTGTATTTAATGAGTTTCTTAAATTCCATCTCAAATAATCAGAACTGCATACACCAAATTTTTTTTTTTTACTAAGTAGAAGAATGTGCCGTTCCCATGTAGATTTTTATGTTCTGTTTCTCATACAGAAATAGCTTGGTTTATAAAATCTGGGACTATAAAATGATCAGGGAAAAAGGAATAAAATTATTAGGACAGTACACATGCTTTAAAGAAAAAAAAATGGCTTGCTACTCCAATTCATTACATGCCCTGTGATCATTTACCTTGTAACTTCCCTATAGTCACAAAATCCCCCCCAAACCTGTTTTGGTCTTGTAGAATGTAATTTCTATCCTGAATTGACAAATCTGTGATTGTTTGAAATGAAATCCGTAATGGTTTTTTTTGAAAAATCTTACTTACTTTTACATTTTAGTCTTGTGCTCAGGTGTACACTTAACTGATGTCTGCTTATGTCATGTTGATATGGAATTGTGTTATGTGGACTTGTCTCACAAATACCTGTATGAAATAACATTGAAAGATCTTTTTCCCTGAAGGATTTTTTCCTGCCTATTTTAGCAGTAATTGGGAAAAACAAGAGTGGAAAGTTAAGTAATCTAAGCAGAAATTATCCAGTTACAATCACAAAAGTTCAATAGAAAGGTGGTTGCTGAATGTGTGATCTTCACAAGAAGTTGTTAATATTGATCATCACGAAAAATATTCATTTGAAGTGTGCTCAGATATAGGACACAGAAGAGACTTTTAAGTGACAGTGATTGAGTTGGAGATAGAAAAGCATTGCGTTATATATCATTAAATAGTGATTTTGCAGTGATCCATTATAAACTCAGAAGTGTGTATGTGAATAATTGAAAATAGATGCACAAAAAGGAGATTAATGGTATGTTGGTCATTTTATTATAACTGTGACACTGAAGCCTATTTCATGATATATATAGCCAGCCATCACAGAATGAAAATCTCAATCATTCACCTGAAAATCCTGCAAATTGGTCATAAAAACCCATACTTAACTGGAGTGGGACTTCACATCATACGAAATGTATTGCAAACTGGGAAAAAGCATGCCAGACTGAGCGTGTCTCTCACTTTCTCCAGAATTATTGTTCTATTGTAAACAGGCAGAAAGCAAATACAGAAATATAGGCCAGGAGTGGAACTGCAGGTGTGCGAGATAACAGTGTCACTGAAGTAAAAACAATAGTATCTTCAAAAGAAAACACTTTGCGAACATAAATGCAGTATAAATACAAAGGAGGCAACGTGGACAGTCCATGAAACTATAAGTAGTCTGCAGACCCACTGAAAAACAAACTGTAAAATACATACTGCAAAGTTTTGTATAGATGTAAGTAATACTATGTTAAATTTATAGTAGGAAACTAAGAACTGCCAGAAGAGATATTTTCTGTAAAGACAGAAAAAAAATGTACCATACAGCAGAATTTTCTTCACTTACAAAGGTTTTGTGCTGCTAATATATCATTTCACATTGTAGATAACCGCTATGAAATATTTCCTGGAAAACCCTTTGAAAGGGAGTCATCAGTGCTGGATCACTTGGCAAAACAGGATGAAGTGCTTCAAAAATCATGTGAATAAACTGAAGAAACAGTTGAAAGATCACCCTGGTCTCAGCAATGTAGAAGCCTGCTATAGTGTGAGAAGTGTAGCACACTGTTTTAAGAGCTTATTCTTTTTTCCAGAAACCAAGACAGACCACCTCAGAGCAATGGAAATATCAAAACCAGCAGCCATGGTGCTTTTAAAGCCCTGTGCCAGTGTTTTCAGGGTGTGATGAATGCTTGACCCCAATCAAGCCAAACATTTAAACCTGACATCAATAAGTGGTTTTTATACCTCTTTCATAGCTGAAGCAAAGCATTGATAATAGCCACCTTTTCTTTGCATCTTCTATGCAATTCATTATAGGAAGGATTTAAGCACTGGTGTTTTGGTACAACCTAGCAAAATACTTTCTGTCTGGCCTTGTATTGCTCTAGGAGCCTAATGGTACTCACTAGCATGGCCAGTGGGAAGACTTCATTTTCTTCTTAGAAAGAGGCCTTAGAGAGGTCAGATGCGCAATCCAACACAAAATACCTTTCAGGATCGAGAAACACTCTAAATGAAAAAATAATTTGCATTTTTGATGAAAAAAAGAAAGCTAAGCTTTTTGGCTCCCAGTGCTTTAATTGTACCTGTTAGCTCTCATGACTTAGTGATAGTGTCACTACTACTTAAAACTTTGGTATATGTTGGTATAGTTAAAATGACGTGAATCAGTAACCTGTCAGTGAAAATTGCTTCTCCCCTTCATCTTTGCCTTGTAATATTCTAAAAATTACCATGTAAGAATTTTATTTAATTTTAATTACATGGATATGATATATTAACATTAATATTGTGCTGGTGGAGTACTCATCTTTTAATTTTGGCCAAGGATGCAAATTGCCTAGAGGCCTAGTTACGCTCCCATGAAAGTTCCCATTGACTTCAGCTGTGTAAATTTGGAAATGCTAATTTATGTATCCCCTCATCACCCTGGTTGGATTTTTTTTTTCCCTGTGAGTTACTCAGTGCTTCCTGAGTTTTTTTATGTGCTCACGGGTGTAAGTAGGGCTGCAAGATCTAGCTCTAGGTAATTGTATTATCCCAGCTTTAAACTGTCAGGTTAATATTACTCAGGAGGCGGTTTCACACAAACAGATAGAATCCTACAGGATTTTACTGGGTCTCCGTTAGCAATCCAAATAAGGATAGAGGATATATTCTTAAGTCATACAGCTGTGTGAACAATTGAAATCGATTGGAGCTGTTGTTGAGCTCACTTGGATCCCTAGTCACACAGATATTTTTGGAAACGATTACACAGCTAAAGGAGCAAAGAAAGCATTAAGAAGGATTATGCTGATATTCTAGTTTCACTGTCTAGGGGTGAAACCACATCTCTTATCTACTGAAGAGCAATAAAACCGGCTCTTTCAGGGAAAAAAAAGTGATAAATATAGAAAAGATTTAATAGTATAATGCTTCTGGGTGTAACCCAGAGATTTGGTATGAAAAAATACAATAGAAAGCCTCATGACTGCATGAAAAATAAAGACTAGATGTTTATTTTAGGAGGTTGCCCAGTTGTTCACTTGGTTTTAAAATGTAGATGTTTTCCCATTTGCTTATGCTATTCCGTTATGCCTCCTGAAACTCTTTGCTTGAAGGCTGCTGTTGAGTCTCCCGCAGGCTGCTGTACCTGACGCTGCTGTGAGGCCGCCTGATCGCCCCTGGCTCGGGTAGCGCGGCTCGTGGGGATAGTAGGCAGGACTGGAAGCGCTTTTGCAAGGAGTCCAAAGATTTGAAAAAAACTCCCATGTCGGGAGATAAAGCCCACATCAAATAAAGACTATTTCAAGTTTCAGTAATCTGTTTAAAACGCTGCTCTGATGGCTTAACAGACTCTTATTACCTACAGCTTAATTGACCTAATATGAAAGCGTTTGATTTCCGTTTATGGCGCTGTTATAGCTGGATATTACTCGAGCTGTCATTATTGATTATCAGCGCTGATGTTACTAATTAAGGCTATTTGCAGAGAACACAAAAAAAAGTTTCTGTGACCGGGCACGGAGACGCCGGGTGGTGGCTGGGCGTGCACACGGGCACGGCAGCACCGAGGCTGCTCTGCAGGCATGGGGTGCCTTTGATTTCACCCAAGGCCTGCAGGCACAGCAGCACACCCACACCGTCAGCCTTCCTCCTTGGAGGAGCACTGTGCAGGGGAGGCACATCCTTGAGGATGAAGGTAGCACCGAGGTGTGGTTGCAGCAGGATATTTAGCAATGCATATATATTATAATCATTGGAGAAGGTCTCCTGCATCTCTGTGTCCCGCTGTGTGCCGTTGCAGTCAGCAGTACTTTACCAAATCCCTTTGTAAACTTTCCAATCTCCATCTCCACCTGGCTTTGGCTTTCTGTCTGGAATTCTCCATTTAAGGAACTGCTACAGGACCTTATTTTCTGATGTCTGGGAAATTTGGCTCTAATTTCTGGCCTAGACAGGCCAGAGTAGTTTCTAATACTCAATACTGCTGGTTGTTAAAGATATAAAAGTAGAAGTACCTGTATGTGAGAAGAAACATCACAAGAGAAGAGAATAATAAACGATGTGTGTGTACCTGTTTTCTTTTGAGAAGAAAAATGCTGATACCTCTGCTGTGATTGATAGCAATACATAATACATAAATATCTGTGGTTCCACAAGCTGTTGCTAGCCATTGACAACCTTGCCTAGACTGATGAATGTTCAATTTCTGTAGAGATAATATAATAACATATTAGAAACATCCTTTAAAATAATAATGACTGCCTCCATTTGAATGATCTGAAAGCCTTAAAGAGGGAACAAATGTGTACTGAAAACACTACAATGCTTCTGTGCTCAACAGTTATAAATATTTTTTAAAAATCTCAACTAGTTTCTTGGCTGACAATTCAATTATTCAACCTTGTGCTGGAGAACATCATAACAAAATTTGTCTCTGTAGTGACACTGTAGTAAATCTGAAATAAAAGATGTCTTTGGAATGAACAAAGAATCTACTTGTTAATTTTATTTATGTAGTATCAAGGGAAAAAAGAGCCAATTCACCTACTTGTGTGATATCTCTTGTTCAGCAGTCTAGCACACAAAAAAGTACAAATTTCATCCTTCCATGTTAAGAACTGCCTCTTTTCTGACTGCACAGTAGTTCTTTGCATAAGGTTTGTACTGGATATATGTTAGGAAATTAGCCCTTACAAAATCAGGCGCCCCAAGGGGACCTGCACGTAGCTGCTGAAGACAGAGGGGTTCCTGGGTGCTGTGGGGCCCTGAGCTGATGCCTGCCCAGCCCAGCCAGGACCCTGCCTGGATGTGCTCAGTAAAATGTCAGTCCTGCCTGGGCTTCCCTCTACAGGCAAATCCCCACGCCTTCTCCACGCACAGGGCAGTGAGCCACTGAGAGTCCATCTGCTTTTTTTTTTTTTCCTACAGTGACCGGCAAAAGAACTGGTCATTACCACCATGTAGGGTGGGATATGTCCTGGTGGCGAGGACACATTCCTACGACAAGTACCAAACAGGAGGTTTGGCAGGAGGTGACCAGGTGTCCTGGTCAGATTTTAGTTTACAGCAGGCTCTGAGCAGTTGGCTCTGAGGATGTGCCTGCCACAGGAGCCGGTGTGGCCCAGCCTGGAGGAGAGGCTGGGGTATGGACAGCCTTGGGTTGCCTGTGCGAGGCAGGTAGTACTGATTTGATGGAAGGTGGGAAGTATGACCAACAGGTCGAGGGAGGTGATTCTCCTCCTCTGCTCTCGTGAGACCTCACCTGGAGCACTGTGTTCAGCTCTGGGGCCCCCACCATAAGAAAGACATGGACCTGTTGGAGCAAGTGCAGAGGAGGGCCATGGAGATGATCCAAGGGCTGGAGCACCTCTTCTATGAAGATAGGCTGAGAGAGTTGGGATTATTCAGCCTACAGAAGGGAAGCCTCCAGGGAGACCTTATAGCAACCTTTTAGTACCTGAAGGGGGCCTACCAGGAAGCTGGAGAGAGACTTTTTCCAAGGACTTTTTCCTAGTGATAGGACAAGTACTAATGGCATTAAACTGGAAGAGGGTAGATTTAGATTAGATATAAGGAAGAAATTCTTCATTATGAGGGTGGTGAGGCAGTGGAACAGGTTGCCCAGAGAAGTTGTGGATGCCCCACCCTTGGAAGTGTTCAAGGCCAGATTGGATGGGGCTTTGAGCTACCTGGTCTGTTCCTGGGGAGAAAACAAATTGATACATTCATTTTTAAATGCTTACCCTCTTGTTCTTTTGACTGTAAGGCTTGGAGGAACACCTGCACAGACCTGGGTGCAAAACTGTAACTGAAATATGCTAAATTCTTAAAATATTCAAACTCTTGCCTTAAGCTCACAGATAGGAAAGGCTTCCTCTTCTTCCTGCACTTCCATCTATGTGGAAAAAAAAAAGGAAAAAAAAGTAAAAATCGCTACTGTATAGACATGGGACTTTGAAGGAAAAGGCCATCAACCATTGTGGAGAAAATCAATACTTCAGATATTACTTTTCAGTTGGTCAGAGCTCAGACTGATGCTCAAAGACTGAAAGGGGAAGAAGTCACACCAGTATGGACTGGTGTGAAAGGGAAAGCCAGAAGAGAGCAGCTATAGTTAGGTGTCTAGCTGGTGACTGCAAGGAATACAGGATGCATCTGAAGCTTGGTGCCCTCTGTGTGCTGCTTGTAAAAGACTTGTTTTACAAGCAGCAGCACTCTGCACTTCCCAGGGGGACAGAAATGGGCAGGTTTGCAAGGCAGGATACGCAATGCGAAAGGGTCTTTGGAAAACTCAGCCAAATAAGGGAGACCTTTCTAGAAAGTTCTGTCTTTTGACTTCATATGCAACCAGTCAGGCCTCATATTTAACACACATAACATGCAAAGCTGCTCTTTCTGGGTCTCAGTCATGGGTCAGGGTTGCAGAAAGTGATAGATCTGACACATTACAGGAGTAATAACTCATGAGTTTAGCTGCTACTGGCCTGAAAATATGGCAACATTTCTTGAGTTCTTGCATTACTTTGCATTCTCTGGCATTACTGTTTCACTTGTGTCACTCTCTGCAAAGAGGTTTTGTTATTTTTATGGATATAACGCTTATGGAAAGCGTTGTGCTGGCAAAGATTAAAGGATTATGATATAGATAAGACAGGAGAAAGGAGTACAAGGTGTGTTTCCAGAAAAACGCAATAGTTCAGTTAAGTGCAACATGTTTTCAGGGGCTACGCTACTCGTACCAATAATTCATATTTCTTGTATGTATAGCAACAGGCAATACAAAAGTAAGTTTGGAATAGCGCTCTCAATGAATAAAAGTTGGACTTTAATGTTCTACAGTATCAGCAATAAACGAGAAGCCAAACACTGTGTTTGTATTGATTCCTTTCCGAGAGCTGGCAAGAGAGCTCCCGGCGGTTAACTTTAAACACGCTATCAACTCTCACTTTGCCAGCAGAGCTGGAGGATGGAGCTGGTGATAAAGGCTGAGGAGAAGGGCAGTATGCAGAAAACCAGGAATGAGTCAAAGAAAACAATCACGTCTCAACAGACGACGTTTTGACGAGCACGTAGGTCTCAGTTCACCTTTGTAAGCGCAGGTGAACTTTGTGAGCGTGGAAAGCTGAGGTAAGGCGAGGGCAGCCGGAGGGGGACCGAGCACCACTTGATAGTGCCGCTGTCCTGCCCTTGTCCTGGGGACATTTCTGCGCCCAGCAGCAGTATCGTGGGGTGCCAGCGGCGCAGGGTAAAGACTCACTGTAGCGACTTCAGCACAAGCACGTATGTATGGAGGGCCTTGTTTATTGCCTTTTTTTTTTGGCTTTGTGAGGAATAGAGCCTGCCTTTGATCAGTACTGTGCAACAGTGCCCTCCTGTGCAGGACGGCAGGCCAGGCCTGGACAAGCGGCTGTGCTTCCGTTGGACCCCTGCGCTTACAAGTCTCTTTGAGTGATGGTTAATGTGGAAGACATGCACGGGGAGATGAATCACAAAGCATAAAAGATTAGCACATTAGCTGGAAGGAGAGTTTGGTGGTGCATGTGGAAACGCTCTGGGTTTCTCACCAGTTTCCTTACTCTGTGAATGCAAATTATTCTTTATAAATCCTTTGCCGCACCACGTAAAGGCTAGTGCAATCGGGTTTTTTTTCCCCTTCAACTGATTGCTCATCATTATAGAGAAAAAGCAGGGGATTACTAGGAAGGGAATCCAGTCCCGTTAATTCTTTCCTTGATTGTATTAGTACGTTCTTTATTTAGGCTTTTGTCAGAAACGTAGTTTTATTGCTGCAAATATTACTACACCCTCTCGCTATTCCTGCTTTATTGAGCTCTATGACATTATCTTTGTTTTGATGGTGGTTGTCATTATGTATCAATTCAAACAGGTCCTCAAGGAATATCATGCTCAAGTTGTTTTCTCTCATCACAGTGGGCAGCTGCTTTGCTTTTCTATTTTCTGTTAAGGTGCCATTTCTTTCAGTCACTAGGGTGTATTTTTGCTGGTGTAGATAATGAGTGCAAGATTAACTCACAAGGCAGGCACTTGCTGGGAAGCTTAGCATTAGCTCATGAAATAGGAAACCAAACACTGCAACTGCCTATCCTGCAAAAACCGAAATTAAATGCGCTTCCATTGTTATGAACTAAAAGGACCACAAATTGTCTTGAAAAGAATTCATTCACATTCTAATAAATGTATCATTGATCTAATAAATATATCATTATTCATATGCATATGAATTCTGTCTCTCTCTCTCTCATTTATATATATATACCTATCTATCTCAGAATAAATATATGAGAACCCTCTCAAATTTGACAATTTGGAGGTCTCAACACTTGCGACTTCTCAGTGTTCCTCAAAAGAAGCAGCTGATTTTCAGGAAACAAAACAAACTCGGCAAACAAACTTGTGCCTAGTTTTCTGGAAAATTTTACCTCCATATTGGGAGCTGAGCATCTGATAAACTTGAAAGGAAGTAAACTAATCATTCTGAAATAAATATTTACACACTGAAGGCTTTTCTTTTTAAAGCAATAGCCTCGACCTACAATATTTTACAGCAGGTTCCCAAGGTTTTTAGAAACATTTATGAATAAGAATAGTATATTTAGTTATATGAATAAAAATAAAATTATTATTGCTATTGTTCCTCTAAAGCGCCTGGTTTTGCAGTTCTAAGAGGCTGGAAATTTCAGAGACTGGAAGAAGGCAGATTTGTTCTGGCATCAGGTCTGGTGCTGTTTTTACCTGATCTGTTCTGGCATCAGGTCTGGCATCAGGTCTGGTGCTGTTTTTACCTGATTCTTTTCCTAAACAGAAAAAAAAGACAAAAAGTGTTTTTAAATTCTCCTCGCTAGCAGAAACTAACTGGGTGCTGGTTCAGAGACACAAGTGCATACGCCCATAGAGGGAAACCAAAATGGGGTATAGATGCTAAGGCAAAGTCTACCCCACCTCCTGAGACTGTGGCGAACGTGGTGTGAGGAAGGACCATGGTCACTCTGCCCTGGTGACGGATGTCCTCCCACCTCCACAGGAATGACTGATCTCCATGTTCCAGGTAACCCCAAATCAGAGTCCATCTACGCTTACTATGCTAGGTTGCAAACTATGATGCTACAGTCATTGATTCCCATTAGGACAATTGTCTGCTGGGAAAGACCAATGTATCTTGAAGAGGGTGAGCAGTAGATAGTAGCTTCAGTGATTCAGTTTTCCGCTGCCACAGCATGTCTGTCATGATGTCTGGACAGACAGCCTTCTTGGTGGGCCCACGGTGGCCGTGCAACCCCCTCAGTTCCCATCATAGTGGAGGTAAGTGCTTAGTGCTCCAAGAACACCAAATGCAGCACAAAGCACAGTGGAAACGACTGTTTTTGTGAAGAGACATGGTTGGCAACGGAGTATCTCCTGCTTCCAAAACAGCTTATGAATTTTACATTGGAGGAATTGTTGGATAACGTACACAGATGGTGTTGGGAGCTTAGTGAAAACATCAGCATCCCATGTAGCGCTGTCCAAGTGAAAGCAGATGTAGTTAGCATGGTATATTTTTCTGAGTTTTGGTTGGCTCTTCCAATCTCATGTATTTGTAAGTGTAAACTGCAGTCATGCTGACCTGTTTTCTTGGGGCTTAAATGCTTATATAATACAGATGCCAGGCCTGTAGGGTAATTACAGTACTAATTACTACTTTTGACATATATTTCTAGTGATGAGGGTTGTTTCCAGAATGCCTTTGATGCTATTTTGCAAGGGTGCTGAGCCGAGACTTTCTTTTCCATATTATTTTTCAGTGCTGACGTTTGCTTGTTCTGTACTTTTAGATGTAGGAATATAACAGTAGACAGTAAAGCAAATTCAGCTATAGGTTTTATATGTAATAGGAGGCATAAAGTAAACCAAGCAATAGATTTTTGCTATGGGGAAAAGATATTTCTGGTTTCTCAGTAGTTTTGCTATGCAATACCCTTATTTAATTTACTGTTCTTGTATCCTTAAAAACAGGACAAGAATCACCTGAAGGGAAAAGAAGTTGAGAATCATAACTAAACATAATCATGGCTCTCTTGCCAGTTTCCAGCAGCAGTCTCCTTGTCCTTTCCTTTCTTCCGTATTTTTGCTCTCCTTATTAAGAAGAGAGTTTGCACACACATATGAAACAAATATATCTTCTGCTATTCAGTTAAACAGAAATAATGAGATAATAAAAGCAAATACTGTAAAAAATGCTAACAAATGCAATACATTTATAACAAATGCTGAGGTTTGCTAATGAGATGATAAACTCGTTAAGCCACATCTGGATTACTACAGCCAGTTTTGGTGCCTCAAGAGAGGAAAGAAGTCAATGAATAGGAACACGTTCAGCAGAGGGCCCTCAGAGTGGTCAGGGCTGGAACACTTGTCCTGTGGGGAGAGGCTGAAGGACCGGTGCTTGTTCAGCCTGGAGATGAGATGATGTTGGGAGGGAGCAAAGCCCCCCACTACTGACAAGGAGATTATAAAAACACAGAGCCAGCCTCGTCACAGAGGTGCATGGTGGCAGGGTGAGAGACAAAGAGTGCAGGTCGAACAACGGTGATCCAGACTGGATACAAAGGAGAAACTTATTCTTCATGGGGATGGTTGAGAGTGGAAAAGTTTGACCATAGAGGTTGTGCTGTCTCTGTCCTTGCAGGTTTTCAAGGCCTGACTAGGCAATGTCTTGAGAAAGCTGTTTTGATCTCACCCTTATCCTTGCTTGAGCAGGAGATTGGACCAGAGACCTCCTGGGGCCCCTTCCAGCCTGAATTATCCTGTGCTCCTTTAATTCTGTGAGAAATACTTCAGGGACCTGTTACTTCAGGGAAGTAGGAAAAGTATTGGGAAATCAAGGGGCCAAGGCAGATGGGGAGCATGTGGTGAATGCAAGGCTGGCTGTTCCTTTAATTTTTCCTTTTTGAAATGGACCTGACTCATCTTACTGCTTGGAGCAGCATTGATCCTTACTGTATTTATTCTTCTGTAGGACTTCATAGGCAGGTGAATAAGGAGTGCCAGATGCAGCACAGTTTCTAGTGGAGCTGGGTAAGAAAGCAACAGATTGTCCAGCACTTGTTTTTCTCTTGCAAATGAGCGATGGGTTTTTTAATGCCTAACTTATTTGCTAATGAGTCTCATGCAATAGCATTTCCTGTCCTTTCCTAGTAGTGCTGGAGCCCCTGGCCTAATTGCAACCAAATCTGATAAAATAGCCCCAAACGTTAAGTTTGCATGTGTTTAATGAGAGGAAGAAGCTAGGTAATGAAGAAAGCCCCTGTTAGTGTCTCTGCCATCAGTTTAGGCACTAACTGGGATGAAGGTCTGTGCAGGGGAGGTTAAAGTTAAGTACAGGGGGTATGAGCCCTGCAAGTGAGCTCAGGCAGAGTTCACACATCTCAGTACCAGTCACAAAACTACAGGGAATGGGCCTGCAGCACTTCTGCAGCTGGTGAGGAGGACTCTTTGGATGTAGAAGGTCCATGCTCAATGTCCCAGATGGACAGTTCCTTGAAAACTGTGTATTTCATGCTGCTGAGCTTTCCATCCCTCCTGGCCTCTCTTTGTAATGGGGGCTGTAACTGAAGAGGTGTGAGCTAGTTCACTGAAATTAGAGAGTTTCTCCATAATTGCAAGCATGTTTGCCATTCTTTTGTTATGTGTCTTGGCACTGAGGCTTCCAGAACAGACCTCCCTTTCCTCTCCTTGACCCTATACGGGGTGTACGTGCAGCTCAGGGCTGGCTGCTGGGTGTCCCTTGTTCCCTAGCAGGTACAGCTGGGCAGCCTGATTTCTGATCAGCTGAGTGGCTTCGTCTGGGCTATGAAGGGTGAGAAAGAAGTCAGTATTATAGGGTTGGGTTCAGAAGTTATGCCGAAGCAGAACCCCCAAAGGTCCACTGTCTAGGAGGGCTCCTTCCCATAGCTACCCCTGTATGGGACCTGAATCACCGGATACGCTCCCCAGCACGGTGCTCATGTCATATGGCACTATCTCCACCCTAGTGAAAGGGTATCTTTAAAGACCTCCATCCCACTATACCTCTAACTATGTTGCTTTTCTCTGGCATAAAAATAAGTGGGAGCCTCAGTGATATCCCACCTCTAGATGGCATGATGATACTATAGAAAGTTCAGGATATTAAGCAATCGTGAAACCATTGTCATGGTAAGAACATGCTCCAAAGCCCAACACCCAGGACCCGTATTGGATGATACCAATTCCTAGCATGCCTGAAGTGATCATGATGCTAATACTGGAATATGGATTTAAAAAGACAAAAGAAAATTACTGGACATGTACAGTAGCCATATTTTCAGATATTGCTAACTTATTCAACTCATTTTTCCAACACTAAGAGGGCATAGCTCACAATTTATGAAAGCCTCAGTTCATGATTCAGGTTTTGTAGCAGTCATGTTTGGGTTGCAAGAATGCAAAATAAAGCTGCTGTTGCTGAACTTTTGTCACCATTTACATTCTTTAAACTCACTTGCATTTGGAGGGAAATGAAATGCAATAATGTCTGCACATACTGGTCATATAGATTCCAGCACATCTGCAAATAAAACATTCCAAGGCTCACAGAAAATTATTTACCCTTCACTAAGCATATGAAACTCTCAGCAACTTCAGTGGGAACTGTGCACATGTGTTTGACTGAATTCCTAAATTTTTCTTGTGGGCATGGAAGAAGTCCAAATGATAATTTTCAAGAGAAAAAAAAAACCCTGGTTTTTTTTTTTGTTTCTTTTTTTTTTTTTTTTTATTGAGTTATTTTCTGGTTGGTGCCTTCTCTGAGCTCTTCAGTTGGTAGATGTCAAAGAATAGCCCAAATGCCAAATCCCAAGTAGTCTTTGCTTTTCAACCATCAATGAAATGAGTTCCATAACAAAACAAGAATTTACACCAGCTGAGGAGATCCCCTGCAGTTCTTTTCTCTGAAAAACAACAAAAATGGGCCCTAGATAGGTAGACATAAAATATTATTTGACAGATCAAACCCCGTGCTGGTGAGAAATTGCTTATGAAAGCAGCTGAAGAAACGAAAAGTACTTATTTGCTGCACAAGAAGGAATAGTTCCAAAAATAGCTTTCTGCTCTGCAGTCTCCTGTGACACTGTCAGCCTCTTTGGGTCCTGTCACGTTTTGCAGCAGCCACTCTGTGTCTGTCCAATCCATCTAGATTGGCACTTTTTAAACCAGACCTGCCAGGCTGGAGATGAGATGCCTGGCTTTAGGGACCACTCAGCTCCTGTGTCTCAGGAGCGACTGCTTCTCGCACCCTATGATGACTTTGCAGAAGAAGGGAAGCATTTCCCAGCAATCTTAGAACTGTGCTGCACTGACTCTGCAAATGAGCTTAAATATCCCAGGCTGCTTTGGTAAAAGAGGTGATGAGATGACCCAGCGGCCTGTACACTACAGTTTGCATAATTCCCTTATTCCATTACCCAGCAAGGAAACACTAAAGCGGAAGTCAAACTTGGGAAAGTTGGGAAATGCTAGAGTGAAGGTTTTCTTTCCAAAATAAATTCAGCTGCTTTGGATTTATGTAGCACGTTACTGCCTTGAACTACATGCTCCTTTCTCCCACAGGAGCCCTTGTTCATTCCATGTACAGATAACTATGGAATATTTCTTTTTTCCTTTCTTTCCAATAGGGTTAGATTTTTAATGCCTAACCAACTAAACTAACTAAAACAAAAAACCCCACCAACCACAAGACACAGAAATTCGGTTGTACAATCCTGTATGGACTTATTTCTAAGGTCTGCCAATGTAAATGAATCCTCATTTGTCCTCTAGCCATTGTAAAATCCATGAATATTCTGAGTGCCTCGGTGATAGCAGACCGTCACAAGGCAGAACCGTGCGACGCAGCTCCCAGTCACTCGCTCAGCTCACACTTAAGTGACGGATTTCAGACGACTGGCCCTCAGGATAGGCCCATATGGTGTGGTATGACAGACACTGTTTTTCCAGCCTGGCCGAGAAAAAACAGTACAGAAGCAGAATGAAGAAATTCAGAACTGTCTCTGCCTTTCGGAGCAGCGTCCTGTGCTCTGTGTCCTGCTCTGCCCCCTCCTCCCATCACTCCTGCCCTGGCCCCCATCACCACCCTGCCTCCAACCCGTCCCCTGCCATCCCACCTGATCTCCAGTCCCTTAGCTCCAGACCTTCTATTTTGTTCCCTCTACCTCAAAACCCAGCCATCTCTTCCACTCTGCTAATAAATTGCCTTTCACTCCTCGCACCCCTGTTCCCCCAGTCCCCATCTACTTTCCCTATTCTTCTCTATTCCCATACAGATTTTTTTCATGCCCTGTGATCTTGTTTTTCTCTTCTCTGAAGTGCATGGAAGGTCTCTCAGGGACCACAGAGAGCAGCCCATAACTCAGCACCCCAAGTCCTCGGTGCTTCTTTCCCCAGACGGATCCCTCCTGAGATTGTCTCCACTCTTTACCCAGGGCCTTCATAATTCTATGGCAAATAGGATTTACCCTGAAGCCTCGTAGTTTTGGTAAACCTTTGAGTTCTCAAAGGAACCTTGTAATTTCTCAGCAGCCCCCCTTCTGCTACTTTTCAAACTTTATTCAAAGCTTAGAGGCATTAACAACAAAACAGCTGAGAATAATGTATGGCCCAAGCATTATATTTTTTTCTTATGCTCACAGCACTGGTGGAAATACTCTTGTGGTCAGGTCTGTGAAGCTGAAGGTTTTATTGCTTTATTGTGCCTGTGTGAGCCTTCCCAGAGGTAGCTGAGAGTGTGAGAGCTCCCTGGCTGCTGTGGTGGCAACCGAAACCAATTGGAGCCGTGACTTCTCAGACCACCTGAAGCCAACTGCACTCACCCCACTGGCAATGCCCTTGTTCTGGGAACAGCGGAAAAAATTTGATCTGAAACTTTAACTGGAGACAGGTGTCTAGGACAGAAAACCTCCAACTCAATGGCTAAATTAAAATGATAAGCAACTGGATCCAGAGCCTGATAAAAGACCTTAAGTGCAGGCATTGCTCCCAGTTTAGCATATAATATCTTACTTTACTTCAGCGTTTGGTGTTTATAACTACTGTGTAGTGCTGCTGCGAGTTGGGAAAAGCTGCTCCACCGAGCCACAAGGGCTGTAGAGATTTCTATAGTGCTCTGTATGAAGGTGCGTGGGGGTGTGAATAAAGAGTTTGTTGCAATTTGAAAGCATTTTAGGTCCCTGAGGCTGGACAGAGCAAAAGGTGCAATTGTAAGACACTATCAGAATCTGTTGCACGTCTTTGTTATAATTAACAGCTATTTTAAAAAAGTGCATATACAGCAGTATGAATTTCAAAAGGCACTAATGTATTTCCTTTATTTTTATTACGACGAAGTATCTGAAGCTCCAAACCCATGAAGAATAATAACAAAACCCTCCAGTAAAGGATGTCAAAATTCAGTTTTGTAATAACACCTAAGAAATGGTGAATCATTCATGCTGCCTAACTAACACATCCTGTTCTGCTTCTGCTGGGAATGTAAAAAATTACAAAAGCAGCCGAAGCAATAACAATACAGTGTTTCTCACTATGAATAACGTAGATTGAAGTAGTTATTTTCTTGTTCAGGAATTCAAACCTTAACATGTTGTCAGTAGCAATATATTGATCCGCGTGGTACTCCGAGCAGATTCAGCACTAATATTAGGGAGGGTGGAAAAGTGTGTGGAGGAAGAATGTATCTATCTCTGTTGTTTCCTTCCCCTTCATTTATAAGGGAATATAATGGGATCCCCTTTACATATCAGAGAATGTGAATGTTGGTTTATCTTTCTAGAATAACTGCAAACTGATACTTAAACAACATTGCTGTACATATTTTCCCTTGGTTTATATTAGAAAAATTTTGTTTTTTCAAGAAGTCTCAAATGTTTTGGTATCTTTCATACCTAATAAGAAGTGTTTGCAGCTACTACTGTCTTCTGAATGGGCGGATTCCTGCAGCTTCCAGTGGAGAGACTTCGTGCACCAGTGACAGTGTGGAGCTGGTGATGGCTGTCCTGCTGCCGATCACAGTCCAGACTAGAAGTTGGAAATTTCTTTTCTTACAGACATTTCTTCATTATCCAGTCTCTCAGAGAATTATAAGGTCCTGGTCTTATGATATCTAATTCCATTATACTGCATTTTTTCAGGCACGAGGAAAAATTATAGTCTCTGCACTGTATTCTAACCCCCATTCCAAATAATTAGTTAAAATAAATTATTGGCTTCAACATGGATTTTCACTAGTGTAAATTAGGTCTGATTCTGGCTATATTTCTTTTGAGCAGAGGTTGCTAGAGTCTGAAAATAATGACATCTCTCCATGCTGAGGCTGTATTTCTGTAATGATCTGCCTGTAATTTTCTTTAGTTGAGGGACATCTGTTATCTCCACAGTGCATTAGTGATTCTTGTAGCAATGTTTTAAATCAAGGGGAGTTTGAGTGGAGAATGTTGCTTTGAGTGCATCTACCACCTTCTTAATCCCTTAAAAAAATCCCGTATCCTCATTTGTATTTATTACTATGGCCTTTAATACGGCAAACATAAAACTCTTCTTCAAATTTTCATCTCATATTACTTATTTTCATTAAAAAAGAGAAACAAAAGGGGCACATGATCTTTTTCTTCACTAGTTTCCTCACTAAATCCCTCAGGCACTTATTTCATCCTATTTGGACACCACCACCCTGTCCTGATCTTTCAAACAAGCCTGCACCAAAATCACAGTCTTAGTGCTGTCTCTTCCTTTCCTTCAACTAGAAATGGTTGAACAGACTGGGGACTTGTTAATTTGGATTTGGATTTTACATCTTAACTTAATTCTGCCCACTGGAGGTCAAGATGTTAACTGGACGCTCAACAATGTCATCTCATAAAATGTCAGAAAATTTGCTGCAGCCGATGGGAATTGTGAAGCGTGTTTGCGTTCTATCTCTGCAGATTTCTCTAGTCCTCACAGTCTTTCTCCAAATTGACTCTGTTCTGCAGAACAGCCTGGTAATGTCACCAATGCCCTTTTTTGCCACTTATTCCATGTGAGGTGTTGAGGAAATTATTTAACCTACCTGGGATTCAGTGTCCTCTGTCAACATGCTACTCATATGGATACCGTGTTCACCAAGAAAAGCACCACTCTCGCTATTTATTATTCATGCTTAATTAAAAAATGATCTGATATACTCGGTAATAACTTGAGAACTCTGTTTTTTTGATGAATGATAAGCAAAAGTGGTAAAAACTGAAATTAAGAAAAAGTTGAAAAATGTACAACTTCAGATCCAGCTTTTGATTTTATTTCTGTGGTAATAAAACTGCACTACTTTTGCCCCTGTAGTGTTGATTGTTGTCTAGGACTTTAAATTTCTGTTATTAGGAAAATGCAGGAGGCAACATACTTGTGCATTTATGAGAAATATAAAAAGAAGGGATCCAACTGTGAGTGCATCTCCTGCTGAGCCAAAATTTACTCTGTTCTTCTTTCTTTTCAAATTGGTCTTTTTGCAACATCAAGGAAAAGTGGCAAAGGAAATGAAAGTAGCTATATTTAATACAGTTTTCATTGAAATCCAAAGAACAAAAACTGTTCTTGCTTAAATTAATGCAGGACAGATAAATAATGCCAACAGAGCAATTAACACAAATAAAACAGCTTGCAATTTAGCTACTGTGTAGCACACTCAGTGTCAGTGTTAATTAGTTGGGACAAAACTGCATCTTTGTCACAGGGTAGTAGACTTTAAAGTTTTCGTATATTTAAAATTCTGTCCATGCCTATTAATTACAGGATTCTCTATGTCAGCAAGCCCATGGATGGCAAGATAGTAAAGGACTTCAAATAATGTACTGAAGACTGGAGAGCTGCAGTAGAACATCACTTGGATGGAAAGCTAGTAGGAGCAAGTGCAAGTGAAGAGAAACCTGAGGCTCTCATGAATTTTGGATTAGAGAAGAAGTTTCATGCTAGGACATTGGACATTTTGCCAGATGTAGCTGGACCTTTGGTTCTCAGAGAGGTTGGAATTTCCTGCAGTGAGTACATGCACACTGTGATGTCATTGGTTTTATGTTTTCTGAAAAGACTCATCAACGGGAATTAATGTATTTCACACTGAGTGCCAAGGAGAAGCATGAAGAGGTTACAAGTTTCTTTCCTAAAACTGATCTGGGGACTAAGATCAGTTCAGGAGGGACAGTTATTAAAGAATGTGGAGAGTTATCACAATGTGAGTTCCTGTTGCTTGATTAAAAAGATTGAAGAGATTACTTGTGATTGAAGTAACCCCTTGGGATTTTACATAATATATTTCTGCAATGCTTCCTGTGGTACGCCCTCCCCCCCTTAAACCTACAAGGTTTTCCTTATACTTAGGAAGCAAATTAAACCAGGGAATATGTGGGGAGAGTAGGATGCAAAGGAACCTGAAACAGAGGGAGAAAAAGCAGAATTAGGAAGAGGTTCAACTAACGGTTACATTTTCAGTGGGTGGTTTGAGTAAGACAATTTAACTCAACTATCCTGCAGCCCAAAGTGCTGTTTATCCTTAATTGGCCACAAGATAAGTAACCACACATTTAAGCAATTTGGCAATTGCATACAGTTGCATGCTAAAAAAAAAAAAAAAAAGATCATACAAAACAATTAGAGAGAAAAAGTTAATGCAGCATAAAACCAGTTTGTCAGCTGGTGTATATCATGCAAACAATGTACTCATCAACTCACCTTAACAAATATACTGAGTGCCCAGTCCTTTCTAAAATACATCAAAGTTAAAACTTTATGTGCAGCACTGGGAATAGCGAAGAAAAGGAGGAAGCTGGTTTGCCATTTTAAAAGTTTCAAACCCCATAACTTCAGATCTTGCTTAACATACTGAACATGTGCCCCAGTTTTGCAAGATTTACAGCATAGTCCTGTAATGTCTGATGTAACATTTGATTCCTTGCAAAGATGGAATCACAAGCTTGTGATAAATCCTGAAGTAACTAAATTTTGTGTGTCACTTCACCATTGTAGATCACAGGAAAGAAAATGGACATATCTGGTACCTGTCACCGAGAAATATTGCACAGTCATCTTTGCTGGGGTTGTAGGATGTATCAAGGTTGTGAAGATGACTGGATCACTGTAGATTTAGCCCTGTATTTGTTTACAGGTCCTTCTCAAACCAACCTTGACTTCTGCAGCTACATCTGTTATTTCTAGCCATTTATTTACCAGGTAGTATGAACAGAGTGTTTCAGTCCATAAGCTTCTTGTGAGCTCCTTGTTTTGGCTATTTTCTTTTTGCTAATCATAGGTTCTATATGCCCACCTAAGTCACCTACAAAAGTAGATCGGACTTTCTTTCTCCAATTAGACAGTTTATTTACTATACAGTGAGCTCCAGTAGATGAATAAGGATCGAATAAAGGTCTTAAAATACAATAAAATTTATGAACCTTATGATTTGTTGTGATCCAAAAACTTCAAAGCCATAAAGATACAGAGTGATGATGCCTCACGGATTAGATTTTGCTCCTTATTTAAATAATTCTGCATCCCTTTGCCTGTGCCAGCTGGCTGTAGGAAATGGTCCATCCTAAGCCGTATCAGCACCTTGGGTTCTACCTTTCTGACTTCATCTGCAGTTCAAAGTGAGCTCCTTATTTTAAATCAGTTTCAGTAGGAGATTTCTACTTACCAAGCCTTAGGACTTCCACATTATGCAAAATTTTCTCTACCTTTATGGCTTTGCTTTTTCAGGCTTTGTCTTATATTTTACATAGATGATTACCTGGTTGCAGAAACACTCTCCTGAAAGAATTTGGTCACATTTTTATCGTCTTTTCCCTGATATGTATGTGAAGCGACATTGCCTTTTCTGCAGCTGCATGGCTGCCCTTTCTGTGCTTCCTTCTGCTTTAATTTTCTCTTCTGCATTCATTCTTCCTTGCCGAACATCACCCTTTCCAAAGCTGGAGAGTTAAACAAATTACATTTCCAATAGCTGAAATCTATTGATAGGATCAAACTCATCACCCCAGAAAATCATATTTACTGACCTTATGTGTTCAGGTGATAGGGGAGAATAGGAATGATGGCTGCAGTCTGTCTATGTTTTATACTGCTCCAGTCAGTTCAGACATAGTGCCTGCTCTATCCCCCAGGCAGTAGCAAGATCCTAGCACCCATCTATCCATCTACAGCAGAAACACTCAGAACCCTGAATGCCATGCGCAGGAGGATTAAATCATGCTGAAGAAAGGCTAGAAGATGGTGGTGTAGTGCGTTAGGTGCGGTGATGTATTGGTGTCCGACAGAAGCTGTGGTGGTTGCTGTCGGTGACTGTTTTCTAACCAGACTTTGCTGTAGTCTTTTCCGTCAATGAGTGAGCAATGTGTGGGTCCATTGTCACCAGCTGCGCCTTGGGCTGTGTCACTCGGGGAAATCCTTATGCTTCCCTCCCTTTTGGAAAGTTTTCTGCTAGGAAAGCCATGAACATCCCAAAACACTGGCAAGCAGGGTCAGAAAGCCTCAGGGGGAAGGGGGTGGGAGGAAAGCGCTGCTGAAAGGAAGGTGCAGGCTGCTTTGGCTGAGCAGGACCCTGTGGACAGCAGGAGCATGCAGACTGGGAGCTCCTGCACCCAGGGGTGGCTACAGGGAAACACACAGACCTCAGGAGAAATTATTCCTCAACAGCACATGTACCTCTCTTTACACACTTGGATTTTATTGAGTGATTCTCCAAGTAAAGAGCATGGTTTGCAAGCAACACATAGGGCTTAGGGTATCATACGTTCAGAGCACCGATCCACCGCACAGTTAGTACAGCAGGCTTTCCCTAGACAGGAAAAAACAAGAAAAAGGTATTTACAAACTGGAGTTGTAAAAACTGCTGGGAAGCTTTCACAATCTCTGCTTTTGCTCTGAAGGTAATCCCTATTTGTCTGGTGATTTCATAAGTACCAGATTCACAGCTCATTCTGCAGCAAAACTTCCCAAGAGAGAGCAAATTACAGTAATAAAATCAGTATTATAAGGATAAGATGCTAATGCATTCATAGAATAATTAAGTTGGAAGGGGTCTCTGGAGGTCATCTAGTCTCTTGCTCAATGCAGGGCCACCCTTTAAGTGGGATCAGGCTGCTGGTGGACCTATGCAACTGACTTTCGAATACCTCCAAGGATGGAGATTTACTATACTTCTATTAATAACAGCTGCAAGAGTGTCTTTGTGTTGGATGATAAGAAGGGTTCTTTTTCTGCAAACATTTGCCTATAAATGAACTGACAGATATTAGGATTAGTGCATTTTGATCCAAACTCTAGGTCTGAATAAATATAAATGTGAAAAAAATGAAACCAAGTTACCCAGAAAAGTGAGTAACCCACTACAGTTTGAACCTTATGGAGGCTGAAGACTGTTTTGCTGCTACATGTATGACAGAGAATCAAAAGCATAAAAAAGATCTAGGACAGGAAGGTAGACTCTATTTGAAGGCTGAGACCACAAAAACTCAGCACATCTATCACACCACTCAGCTCCAGGCAGTGACTAGTATATGTAACAAATGTGCAAGAACTAAATTGTGTTGATTTGCTTCGCTAGGGTTTTCATGCACAGGCTGCTCAAAGGATAGCAGCAACAATATTACCTCAGAAATCATAAGAATCATTGTCAATATTGCGGCAAAAGCTTAAAGAACTGCCAGCATGAAAGGAAATGGGATATTTATTAATTTCAAGCTGGATACGGATATAGTGCCAGCAGCTGAGATATTACTTCTGAAAGAAAATCCACAAACAGTAGAAGGTGAAGAGGTAAAATTCATGCTTGCTGAGGTGACCTAACCTCTATAAGAGAATATACGAATGAAATTTACTGGTAAATAGGCTGGAACAGATGCAATTTTTAATACTAGCAGGAAGTAAAATGCCCATTATTAGTTTAAGAACATATAAAATCCTTGCTTTCATTTGAGGATATGTTCACTGGAAAGGGAGTTAAATAGGCAATGAGAAAAATTTTAAAATACCTTGAATATGAAAACTGTCAACAGAATATGGAAGAATACACAAGAAATGTGATACCTTTCAGATGTTTTCAGAAAGTTCACCTTAAGATTAAGACAGAAAAAACTTACTAAGTTGCTTTCTCTGGAAATCATAGAGCCAGAGGGGGGAAAAAAAAAGATATGGTGGTGCTCTCATTGATCTCCGTAGCAGCAAAAGTCGATCCCTTCACTTGAGACTATACCTCAAACTAAAAGAAGAAAAATAATAAAAAAAAAAATTAAGCTGCATATGCTCAGAAATTTGTCAATAGATGCCAAAGGCTTTTTTTTTTTTTTTTTTTTTTTTTTTTTTTTTTTTTTTTTTTCCTTTCTGCACTGAGGAATCAGAAGGCTTCTGACAGATTCCATTAGGGCAATCAAATATATTTTAATGCACTGTCAATACTTGTTTTGAGGGACACATTCTGTGCAGACACTGTTCTGTAGGTGTATGGTACCACAAGAAGATGCTGGAAGTGCAGGCAGCAGACATTAAAATTCTGCTCTAAAAGATATTGGAGAACTGTATTCAAAGTGGAGAAATTCCAACAGGAGAAATGAAAATGTAATCTAACAAACAGGGTATTCTTGCTGGAAGTCTGCATTTATACTGAGATTTCTTGTAAGGTGTAGGAGGAGGAAGGGTTTGGATCTGGCACTTTTACATCAGCAGTGAACAAGATGGTAAGCACCAGCCGGGCTGGTGGGCACAAGGAGGAAGTTACGCCCTCGTATTTTTTTTTTTTAACGAAGCCCGAGATGGGTGATGCTTTCTGAGAGTCTGATGGGTTCATTTCCGTAGGACCAGCAGGTGGGAGGGGTTGGAAAGGCAGATATCTGTGTGCTGGTGGGTGTGGGGCTCAGGCTGGCAGCAGGCATGTGAGCAGCCTGGCACTATGTTGTTCAAGCCCTAGAAGGGGAGCACAGATGCCTCCACAATTAGCTGACCGTTCGAGCTGGAGACAAAACTTCGGATGAAGCACCTAAACACTTTTTCTGGGCCTGAATTGGAATGCCACAAAATTTCCTCTAAATGGAAAGCAGTTAGATGGGCAGCGGGAGGTTAATTTGGGATAGGTTAGACAAGGAGTAAACGTGTGTACTTCCAATCAGTACCGCAGGTTCGCAGGAGGTATTTCAGAATGTTCAAACCTAATTTAAGCTCAGAATGAAAACCTGCCACTTCTCTTATTTATAGAGCAGGGTTGTCAGCTCCAGGATTTGAGCTATTGGGAAATTCCTCTCTCAGCCTACAAACTGTAGCCATGAGCTGTGTCCACAGTTGTTCACAAGCTTGAGGAACTGAGAGGAACTGAGGCTGAGAAGACCAAAGCTGGTGAAGCCATGAAAAGCACCTCTGTCTTACTCAATACAAGCTATAGTTTTTGCCGGGCTGCTTGCTTTGGTTGGGCAGTTAAGAGCACCTTGCTTCAGTGCAGCTCAGCTGCACGATGAAGCGGATGTGTCTGAAACTCCATGCCCACATTGTGTGAAGTCGGTCCTCAGCGGGGCAGTGAGTCTGATGGGCTCAGAGGTGTCTCCTGAGGACACGTGGAGCAGCTCTGTGCAGCTCTGCAGTGTGTGCAGGGGAAGCCAGAGAGGTTCCAGTTTGGCGGGACTATTACAGTGATGGCAAGAATAAACTGTGTAGAGAGAGATGAAATGACTCATATGTAATTCTCATTAAACCATGAGTTAATCCTGATGTTAACTTCCCTGGAGTTAGTCTTGTGGGGAAGGCACAGCATGAGAAAGGACTCATTTGTTAGGTATCCTTGAGCTCCACAGTGCAAAGGATTCAGAGCTGGTTGAGAAAGGTGAGATTTAAGCACTAAGCAGTCTTACGGTGTCTAAAATGTCCCTATATTCTCCCACAGTGTCAGTGCCTGCCTGCCACAGGGATTTCTACTTCAGTTCTATGTCAAGGCCTGTCTTAAGGGAGTTACAGTTTTAGAGGCTATGCACGACAAAGTACTTTGCAGACATTAGCCTGAGTGCTCCTTATGCAGAAGGCTTGGAAAGCTGGTGTCTTCAGCTTAAGGGGTCATTTTCCTTACCATGGCGGTGATTTATCACCCTTCCTTGCTTCTTCAACTGCATCCAGTAAAGCACATTTAGTTCGGCCACTGTGCAGGGTGGATTACAATTTCTACATACTCAAAGGATCAGGCTTAAACAACAGCTCATTTAAATACTTAAATTATTTAAATGCCTGGTGTAGGGGGGAGTTGCTATCCAGTACTGTGAACTTCACTGTTTCATCAGGGAGCTTTGGAACTGCCAGTCAGGTCTTAAAAACAGGACAAACATTTATGTCTTTTTACAAAGCCTTAAGGAGGAAAAACCATTTAAGCACAGTACATATCTCTTCATTTGTCATACATTATCAGTAGTAGAATAGCTTTTGTTGATGTCTGCAACTTCAATCTGTCAATAAGTAAGTAAATAAAATAGAATAAAAATATCCTTAATACTTTCAGTGCCTCATAATGAAAAACTTATCCAATTATAAAAAAAGGAATATTTATGCTCAAAATTTCAGAAGCAGCCAAGAGTTAACAGTGGAGTTGGACACACGTATTGAGTCAGTCTGGCATTGATCCACATATTGTGTGTCAGTAATGGCTGAGGGCCCTCAATGTCTTCTGTATTTCTTTTTGAATGATCTCAAGACGATGCAGCTGCATATTTGGTGGGCCTGCAACCCGGGGTGAAACAGTAAAAGAAAGTATGGTAGTGCTGTTATTTTACCCTTTGATTCCTTTGCAATGTTAAGTCCCTAAAAGCCTGTCTTCATGGAAAAGAAAGGAAACTTGCCTCATTCCTCATCTTGTAATGAAGGATGCATACTGTTAGAAACAAGAATTACTTTGAGTCCCTGCGTGTACTGTCAGTACTTAGAGAAAGGTAGAAATGACTGCCATTAACTCTTGCCTCCAGATTTGTATTAATGCGTTTTTAAAGCTGTAAAATTTCTGCTTCCAGTAGATGGTTTGTGAGGGAATAGGTTAAGTCAAATTCAAAATAAGTTCTTGCTTTGAGTAAGGCAACCTGTGAGATTATTGAATTGTTGATTGTTAATGGGACCTAGAGAGAAATACTGGGAAACAAATGAAAAACAGGGGAAAAATGAGAGAAAAATCACTGGTATTGCACTTGTCTCTCTTATTCATGACTGCCATAAGAGTGGGCATGCATTTATGAAAAGGTTGAGTGGTCTGCTGTGAAGTACAGCTCCACCTTAGTCACCAATGGTCATATATTATGATATTAATAAACAAGAACCTTGTTATTCAAACACTGATCTAACGAGCTCAGTATTTTTCCTCCAGTAAGAGGAGGTAGCAGAGGTATAGCAGAAATACAAAGCTGGCAGTTATTTAGTATTTTGAGTATACAGAAAGTTTCTTTTTTATCTCCTTGAGTGAGAAGCTGTTTTGTACCTTAAAGGACGAGTGAGGAGACACATTCCCAAAAGTTTTTGGCATTATGGGACCTCCGGGTATTTTCCTTATCAGTATGAATGCATAATCATTTAGGGGATCTAGGAAAGATGTTGACATAGCGAAATATTGTGAAAGAAGTTGGCCACAGGCTAATCGTTCTTTGCTTGGGGAAAGTGTTCCTTATCTGCCTTTCAGTATTAGGGAATGCCTTTTTCTCTTATATTAGGAGAGAGGACAACAGAAGCATGAGGAATCATTTTAGATGCTGTGTAGGAGAGAAACCGGAATGGTAATCAGTGGAAAACATCAGAATGGCTCATAATCAACACCAAAGTCCTGCTGCTGCAAACCCCAGGCTCAAGCCTATGCTCATGTGCTTTTTCATCAAGCATCGTGATATTCAAGGGGAAAACAAAGATGCATTGCGAGTTGGGGTGGAGAGCAGAAGGGACAGCTGTGCCATTGGCGACAACACATACGGCATTTCGGCTGCATGATTTGTATGCTGGACCTAGCACCATTCTGGCCTTTCTAATCTTCCCGTAGTTTTCTTTTGCATAAATGCTGACTTTTACAGAATAATACTGAGAAAGACCAAGAACTATGTGCAACAGACAGCATGCAGCAAGTATGTCATCACTGAAACCCTGGAGGAAGGTAATAACTCAGGCCATAAATCAGGCCACTGACTTTTAGGACTACACTAATGCTTTTTGCTTGGATCTGAATACCAATGTGCCTGAATTAGTTTTTCTCTTTGTTCTAATCTCAATCGCTACTACAAAAAGGCCTTTAAGAAATTATTTCTGGGCATTGTACATGTTTAGAACCTGGCTATGAACTACAACCAGACACTGGATGGGTGGAGTACTCCAGTATATTCCAGTATTCACATGAGAAGTGGGATTTGAATCCAGTGAGAAGCGAGTCAAAACATGGCCTGGTTAGTCCAGTTGGCCTGCGTGGTCTCAGGCACTGTAACGCTGTCATGAGACAGATCTTTATTTCTGATCTAGAGATATACAACAGCAAGGTGGAGACTGTTTCTGCAGTTACCTCCCGATAACTTCCCGATAACCTCTTTGTAATGGGCAGATTGTCACTCTCAAGCCCTGTGCAGCTTTCGCAACCTCTCGGGACCCAGTGCCAACCTCCAAAACTCTTCATATGCACAGAAACAACTGACCTGACTTCTGGCGTTACTGTGGGAGGACACCGAAAAGACGTGTAGCAATGAAAAAGGATGAGGAAGAGATTCCTCTCACAAAATGGTGAGGGGAATATAGCAAAAAGAACCAGGGTAGCAATTTAAATTGCTAGACAGCATTGCTCTAGGGATACTTCCTTTCTTAAAAAAATAAGTATGAACTGCTTGGATGCATGCAAGAGGCTTCTAAGAGCTTGCAGTGGCCCCGAACCTTGCAGTCGAGAGTGGGTAGATTTGAAAACCACCAAACTAATATAAAATTTAATGGCTGTGATGCTCATTAGCTGAATACATGGAAAAAAAGGAAGACCTTGAACAAAATTATCTGATCCCAAAAGCATGTAACATACTTAAATTACAGGGGAAAATAAAAAGGAGATAAAACAGCAGTCAACCAGAACTTGGGCAGTCTCTAGCATCTGAAAGGGAGACTGGAACAGAAATGGTGCCAAAACTGTACGTTGGAGCCTCAAAGCAAATGTTTTTGTCTCAAATTGCATATTGCCAACATCCCAAAATTGCTGATTATCTTCCCCCTCTAAATCTGCTACTAGTCTGGCTCTGCAGATAAACTTGTACAGAACCCACTATTTACCTTTATCTCCACCAAACTTTTCTGTGAGCTCTCTTGGGTGTGTGGTTTTCTCAAAGGCACCACCTCCCGGTAAGTAGCTAAGGTGGTATGTCAAGGGCTACTTAGAAGACCTTATTGGTGCTGTTTGAGACTGAGGTAGGGCTTAAAAAGATACTGCATCCAGATCACCATCTGCCCTGAAGAGGCAGTCCATGCCTTCAGAGGAAACCTGCTCTCACGGAAGACCCCATAGGCATCATTAAGTCTGTAATCTTCTGTGTGCTGTCAGAAACCCTTCTCATGCCTTGCATTGTGAGAAGGAAAGGAAGAAACAGTTGAAGAACAGCATTTCTTGCTCTACTCATGTTGATAATATCTCTATTGTCAGTCCAGAAGGAGCAGTTCATCAAAGTCAGCCTCGTAGAAATATGGGAGTTTTTCCATGCATCTCTTGCTGCCTCAGGCTGGAAGGACATCAGGTCCATGTGGCAGGGCTGGAGCAGATGTTTTCTCTTTCAGTCTTTCCTTGAGGGAGTGGTTCTGACCATGTGTGTGCATGTGAAAACACCAGGACCACAGAGGGAATGTTGTTGGCAGAAAGCTGAGCAGGAGGCTTTGGGGCCCAGCATCATTTTCTAGGCTGCAGTGGCCACCTGACATAAACAGGAGAAATACAAATGGTCCTTACTTGCTCTTTGGTTGGGATCAAACCTTGCTAACAGATCTCACACCCACACATGCACATGTGCACACAGATGCATATGGGTCTCTCCAGCAGCAGCTCCAGCCCTGTGGTGTCCCCCACCTCTCAGGCCCTTGGATTGCTCGGTAGCTGGCTCAGACCTATGGTTCCTCCATTAGCCAACTCTCAGACTCCTGGTATATGCCCCATAGACCTCTTCTACTCACCAACTACTCTGTCTTGAAGTTCTCTAGAGTAGATTTACATGGACAGGAGAGCGCTCTCAGCCAGGGTAATATTTAAGAATGGAGTGTAACAACGACAGACTGCAGTGGTCAAGCACAGGACTTGGCCACTTCTATCTGTCCTCCTCCCCTTTTTCCCATTATTGGTACTGCCTAATCTACCCTGATGCCTGTCTTTCCCCTTCTCTTAAACATCCCCTAGTAAGTTTATCACAGTTTCCCTCAAATATGCCATAATAAGTTTGTTCGTGCCCTTAAGACTCACAGTAAACTGGTTTCCCCTTCCTTGTCAGTTACAAAGTTCTGGCTGAAGCTCCTCAAAACTTTGAGTGTTGCCTGCAATGTCCCATCAATAATCAATGTGAGAGCTCTGGTCTTTGGTGTAGCCTCTATTTTCTCCTGCTTCTTCAGGATTCTGTGTCTGGGTTTTTAATTTATTATTTCTCTCCCTGTCTCTTGTCCCAGTCTTTTATGCTCAGCAGCCCTTAACCCGATATTCTCACAAAGGAAATAACCTCTCAGTCCTCACAAGGGTAATTTGCAGTGTTCTTGCACAGACGTTCAGAGGATCTTGCTGGAGCTGGGGTGGGATGGGAAATGGCTGTGTTTAATTTTACTCTTGTGTGAATTTTGGACTAAAAATATATAGTCTCTCTATGGCAGCCCAGCAACTTTAAATATCAAGAAATCAAGTTAATGGAGGGAAAGAAAACTAAATATAAGCTTTGTATTAAGGCTCATTAAATTACAAATCATTGAATGACTGGAAATAAGATTAAAATGTGAGTTCTCTAGTCTATTTTTAAGCTGTTCTACTATTATGGTTTTTTATTATATAAAAGTTAAGCTAGTCATTTATAAAATCATCTAAATGCACCTTTTTCACCTTCTGTTCTCAGATTTGGCAGTGAAAAATTGTTCTGATTGTGGTTTCTTGAAGTGTAATTACTTTGTCAAAGGAAAATATAATTAGAACTGATATTTAAAATGCACTATAATTGTATTTAAGCCATTTGATAATTTGGTCACGTACTGGATGTTTTGTTAATTTAGCAACAGCTAACAATACTGAAGTTGGAAAATCGTCTGACAGTTTCTCTTTCCCGTTTTAAAGAAAACATAATTTGCTGTAGCCTTCCTATTCACAGAGAGAAGCTGTGGACACTTTCTTTCCATGAACAGCTTCATTGGCTGCACAATGAGTTGTCCACAGAAGTAATACTCCCGTTGATATGCTGACCAGATCAGGTTCTGTTTGAACAGTGACTTGAACTTAATATTTGACCACTGTAAGATTTTCACTCTTAGGAGGGAAGTGTGATATGACCAAGTGGTTGGGGGCTGGGAACTGAGTTTTAGTTCCAGCTTTGACACTCAAGCAAATTCATGCTTTTCAGCTTTACCTTCTTGTAACACAAGGTTGTTAGATGCTTGCCAGCTTCTCTGAGTGGTGACAAGAATTCAGCAGATGGTAGCTTTGCAGCTGAAAATAGCTATTCCTATATTAGTTATTTTCTCTATTTGGAATGGACTCTTGATAATGCAAAATAAGGGATTCCCATGACTCGTCTCTGACATGTCAAGATACTCCAAGCAGCATTTGCCTTTGCTAATAATGGGCAACATCCATCTTTCATCATAGGTTCATGCAGATCTGTCAAATCTTCCTAACTTGCTGAGGAGCTGCCTTCTCACACAAAGTCAGTGACGTGCCCTTTGCAGTGACAGCAGCCTTGGGGCAAGGAGATGGTAGGCACTACCCTGCAACTGCAGCCACAGCAGTGGACACGTAGGGGTCCTGGAGGTTTGATTTTGGGAATGCAGACCTTTGCACCTCTTAATGCCCGCGCTGTGACCAGACATGTCAGACGTATCAGATATAAGGAATAATGGTGCCACACACCAGATGGATCACGCTAAGCTCCTGGTGCTGGGATCTAGGCATGGGCAGCACCAGGCCATTTGTCTGCTACTCCAACTAGCTTGCAAATAACACAGTGCTGCACTGGACCATACTGATGGTGGGGGAGCACCAGATGTAGTACCCGTTACTGAATCCGAGCTGATTCTGTTCAGAAGCAGAAATCACATATTCACCTCAGCGATGAAAGCAACAGAAGGCAGGCAATCCAGAGACAGCTGCTGCGTTAGCCATCGTGAGCAGAATAAGAACGGGCTTTGGGAGGGAACCGAGCAGAAGCTCCCAAAGCGGTGGTGGTGGGTGGCGAAGGCAGAGGGTGGACGCATCTGTTTCTGGTCTTCTTGTGAAAGGGGCTATTGCACAATGCAAGGCAGGGATGCACACCTCTACAGTGCTTTGTAAGGGTGGTGTTTAATGTAGCACGGAGCATCCCTGGAATGCTATTTTTTGTAAAAGCATTGAGAGAAGTGGGTCTCATGAAGGAGCTTGCAGTGAAGAGGGACATTTGTGGGTGTAGGTGTGCCACCAAAAGGAAGGGACTGGCAGACAGTATTGCTTCATGCACAGAACTAGTAGCCATTAGTCTTCTTACCTTGAAGTGTTTTCCTAATAGAGAGAAAATATCTACTCACTGAACTTTTCTAAAAGCTCTCTTGAAAACTCTTGTGGAGTATATGTAATTCAGTGGCAGAAGCTGTCTGATGTGGATGTCATTACCCAAGAAGGAACTTTGCTTTCTGGACGTGTCCTTCCATTCAGCCTGCAGGTAGGGAGTGCACACAGCCCCATTCAAGAGGCAATGCTATAGTTTATATAGTCTTCACTGGAGCTCTCCCAGAGAGTCTCTCACTAGCATTTGAGACTTAGAAAAATATTGTGAGAACTGGTGGGACTGAGTAGAGTTGTGGGCAGAGATATTTACTTGTCCACTTTTTTTTGTATCAGAAGATCCAGGTGTCTCTTTGTATTAACATCTTTTGGAGGGGAAAAGCCATGAAGTAACTCCCTCAAGACAGTCTTTTTGCCACTCTGTACTATTTTGCTCTTGGAATTTTTTCAGAAGACTTTTCATGGTCCCCATTAAAGTACTCTTTGATTTGTCGGAGCTCAGGGTATTTCAGCCTGTTATCACTCAGTCTAGTTTTCGTTTCAGGCAGCCAAACAAAATTTAGTAACACTACAAATGTGTTTACTTTTTTGCTGATAAAGAGGTCTGGTCACACAGCCTCTTTGCCTTGAACAATATTAAATGTCAGCAGTGGAAGACCACTCACCTGAACACACGATCCAGGAAAAAGCATCCCTAATAGCAGAAGGACAGAGGAGGATCTGGCCTTACTGTGCTGAAGTACGAGGGCCAGAAAATTAATGCTTTTGAAATATCCGTGGGCAAAATGGCCCCTTGCCTGAGGACCCTTCCGGTAAATGTCAGGGGGTCCTCTGCATCTTACTGTCAGCCAAAACCGCTTGCTGATCCTCAGAGACATTTAAAAGGGACTGCAGCCTGGGAAGTTTATTATGTTTTCCTGCACAGATTGGGGTTGTGGTTATTTCATCCCTCCATCTGTATTTTATTACTTTTTCTTCCTTTTTTTTGTCTTTTATTCTTTCTTCTCCACTTTTGCTGTCATCCAAATCCCTCCTTCCCATTTATGTGCCTCATTTCCATGTTTTCAGATCTCTTCCTGCTATGTGATGAGCTGTTTGCTTTTAACTAGCAGTAGGTCCCTCAGCAAGACCTCTTGGGTCCCCAAAGCTCACTGGGATCAGACAGTTGCCTCTGATCTCTGGTAAAATCCGTCGCTCTCCTCTTATCAAACAAGAAGAAAGCAGGCAGAGAGGAGTCTCACGGGCTGACGGGCTGGTGTGCTCCTCTGGTCTCTAAACAGCCATTCCTATTTGGAACAACAGTTCCTCAAAAATAACGTTGCCACTTCTCTGTTCCCATAGCTCCCATAGCTATTGCTTTAACTAGGATTGCTGTGCTTTTTTACTGAATAGGAGAGATTGCAAGATTAGGTTCCAATAAATTTCAAGAAATGAGGTTTCAGTTAGAACAGAGAGACCCTATTAATAACTAGAGAAAAGTAAAAAACCATAAGATCCAGGACTTCGATAGTTGCTTTGGCATTTTATAACACTCAGAGCTTAGGGACAGAGGCACTGAGGACAGCTGAGACCAAAAAACATGATACAGCAGACCAGACAGGCTGGTGTCAGCACAGCTTTGTGCACAAGTGTCATCAGGATATCTTCATGGTCCAGTTTCTAAAAATGTTCATTATTAAAAAGTAATGAAAATTCAATATTTTATTTTACTTTATTTTCCTTTTGCAGTATAAATATAGTTTTATGCGAAGTTGGTGACTAAGAATTTGAGGAGACTTTCTGGATTGTTTGAATCCCTTGCTGGAATCTCTGTTCCCTGGTGGGGCCAAAAAGGTACCCCACACACAGGATGAATGACAGCCATCATGGAGCTGACCTTTTTTTCTCTTCCCCCTGATTGATAGTTCCACAGCTGTACATGGATATAGGTTGTACAAATGAGTTCCTGAGCAGTGCATTACATTGCGTACCTGGGGTTTAATCTGCCATGCACAAGGTAACTGTAGTACCGAGTATTGCATACAGGTTTACCAGCCTCTCAGCTGGGACCTTGGATTTCCTGTGCCTGAGGGAATAGCTCTCAGCCATCTCTGAGTAACATGTTCCATAGACAGATTCAGGTTAGGATTCTAGGACTCCTGATGAGGACTTATGGTACGTTTTTAGTAAAATATGTAACAAGCGAGTGGTGCCATTTTAGTAATAATAATAATTGATGTCTTGAATTGTGCAGAAGAAACACTGCAAAGCTGTTTTCCATACATGATCTGAAAATGTCAACTTTTTCTTTACAGTACTGCAAATTTAAAGGGTTGAAATTTGTATAAAATGGCTCTATTTTATTGCCTTTTTGGAAAAAGGCAGTTTTGGGTTTCTTAGTCTTTAGGTAACGTATGGTGTGGTAATGAACTCTTGTGATTATAATGCACAATTTTAAAATTACTACTACATATGATGATTGCACTGTGGAAAAAATAAGCTTATCTTTTTTTCAAAGTGATGTTATAAATTCTCACTCCATTGTAATGAGACACAGAAGAGTGTTACTTTACCAGTTTTATTCCTGTGATATTTAGAATTATTTAAAAATATGCAAAGGCCCAGAGATTTTACAACAGATTTTCTATGTATCCAGACTTCATTATGGACTTTGGCAGACACTTTCTACAGAACAGAGATGAGCCAAGTGCAGCCTTTCTACCAAGGGTGACTTAAGCCAAGTGAATTAATGTTATGTCCTGTTTTTCTAGTGAACCATTTTCCCTCTTTGTCTTTATCTTCCGTATCTTTCTCTTCTCTCAAACATTCTTTTCTCCTTTTCTAGCATTAAGTTCCCCTTAGCTTACTTTTTCTGTAGCTACATTCTTCTATCATCTCATTTCTTTTCAAGATTTCTTCCCTTCATTCCTTTTTTAGCCCCTTTCTTTTTTTGGATATTGTTATTTTAGATCCATAAAGACAGAATTTTAAAAAGTGTTTCTACTGCAAACTTCCTGACATTTTTCCGGTTTTGAGCCAGGTGATTGTCCTGTAGTTCCCCACTCTTCCTCCTTTCCCTTTCTAAAGACACGTGTGATATTTGCCCATTTTCCAGCCACGGTAAATAGTCTCTCTGCTTAGGCCTCCAAAACTGTATGAACAAATTGATAGACCTCTCGCTGAAATGTTGCTGAATCACCCGTCTGTTCAGATGCAAGGCAGCCTGGCTGGGTGCGGCCAGACACATGTTAGAGTTGTAAGAGATGAAAACCAAAAGAGCTGAAAAATAGTTAAGAGCAACTTTCTCCCCATTAACCAAATCTCTCCCAAACCTGCACTGATTAATTGGTTTTACATGCAAGTCTAAACTGTGCACCTTCCATACCTAAGCAAATAAATAAAACCCCAAACAAAGTCTTAGAAATAATTTGAGATTGTTTGATGAGGACATATATGGATGAAGATTTGGAGCTAACAGAGAGAAGCAGGAAGGACAGAAGCTACTCAGTATTTCTGTAAAGGACAATGTGGTGTAATGGCTGTCAGGGAAGATGTGACTCTTCCTCCACAAGAGAGATGAAGGCCTCCTCTAGTTTTGGACTTTTGCAACCGTGGTTCTGATTCTCAGGCATGGCAAAGAGAGCAAGAAGCTTTTGTTGAGGTACTGTCCCTTGAAGCAGGAATTCTGGCTTTTGTTTCTGGTTGTGCTGTAGACTTTCACCCTGGTCTTTAATGACGTTTATCTAACTATGAATTTCCTGTCTATAAAATGGGGAAAATAACATCTTTTCTCCAAATTAATTTAAATTCTTGGCGCTTAGACACAGGACTTGTTAAGGGTATTTCAAGACTTTGACAAAAAAAAAAAAAGCTGAAGGTCCTCTTCATGTCAGCCCAGACAAGGATGCTGTAGCTTCTCATAGGCAAGATTCGTTACATCACTAGAACTGGGGAGAAGAAACCAGATAGGTTATCTTTTGGGAACAAAAGAAGACAAGTATGCAGACAGGTTGTCATCTGGGAATAAAACAAGGTTAGTGTAATCCTCAGATTTATGCCAAACAGACATGTTCATTATCTTTATTTTAAAATATGTCATTAAAAAGATGCATTGTAACTATTTTAAATTTTTATTCAGCTGGACAATATTATCTATGTGAGGGTGGATTGGAATATGAAAATGAATAGACCTTTCTAGAAGATTAGAAGAATGTAAGTCTGCTCTTGTTGAGAAAATAGCTGGAAAGTAATTTTATTTGCTTCCGGATTTCAGTGTTGGACACAAAGCAGATACAAGATTTGACATCAAAACCCCTTCTCTGTAAGTGTGTGTGAATACGTAATGTAGGTAACTACGTGTGTGGATGGAGAAATGATTACCAGAAAACAGCAGCTGAAGAGAGGAAAGTATGTGCTGAGAGCCAGTGTGAGAAAGTCCCCCAAGAAGCTGTAAATGGTCCTATCAAAGCCACCAGAACTGATATGCCCCCTGAGTTGGCCAGCACCACACAAGGCCGTGGCCAACCAACATCAGCCACGCACTGACTAACTCAGGCCATGTCCCAGAAAGCAGTGGCTGCTGTCCGCTGACAAAGGCTACGGAATTCTACACGTGTCAGATGAAACCAGGGACCCCGTGAGGGACTTTTCCAATGCTATTGAGAAGCCACTGGTGTGCCACTGCTGTTGTCCACTTCTGTGTGAAGACTTGGCATTGCCCTTCTAGCTGTTCCTCCCACTGCATGCCTGTGGATGAGCACCTGCCAGAACTGTGTGAGGGAACCAGTGACTTTGCTGTCCAAATAGTTACTGCTATTAACAACAGTTTGTTAACAACTCAATTAACAAAAGGTGTTCTAAGACATACTGGTTTTGATCTGTGTCTTCCTCAGCTCTATCCCCGATCAGGGAAAAGGGAGTTTACAACATATTCACAGTGAAGCAGTAGGGTAAACCATTTGATGGTTTCTGATAATCACACATTTGAAAACTTGTTTGATTATTTTATCATTATAAAAATTATATGGAGCTGTTTCAGGAAGTGTTCTGCCAGGGGTTTATTGCTATGGTGTCAGGAAAACTCCCAGAACTTGGTCACGTTGTTAACAAGATGTTTAACAGCAATTAGGAATTTTAACAAGGATTAAGAAGCCTTTACATTTCAGATTTGCTACACTGTTAGGCTGCAAATACAGCAAGATGGTTAGCAAGAATATAAGAGAACGTGATTTACTGGTTTTCTACATGTCATGGTTTAACCCTGTCTGGCAACTAAGCACCATGCAGCTGTTTGCTCGCTCTCCTCCCATCCCCTAGTGGGATGGGGCAGAGAACTGGAAAAAAAAGTAAACCCAAGGGCTGAGATAAAGGCAGTTTAATAAAACAGCAGAGGATGATGATGATGATACTACTAATAATAGAATATACAAACCAAGTGATGCACAATGCAGTTTCTCACCATCCGCTGACCAATGCTCATCCCATCCCTGAGCAGTGATTGCTGCCCCCCCCCAGCCAACTCCCCGCAGTTTATGTGCTGAGCATGATGTTCTATGGTGTGGAATATGTTTTTGGTCAGTTGGGGTCAGCTGTCCTGGCTGTGCCCCCTCCCAGCTTCTTGTGCACCTGGCAGAGCAGGGGAAGCTGAAAAGTCCTTGACTGGTGTAAGCCCTGCTCAGCAACAACAGAAACATCAGGGTGTTATCAACATTCTTATGCTAAATCAAAACACAGCACTATGCCAGCTACTAGGAAGAAAATTAACCCTATCCCAGCCAAAACCAGGACACTATGTCCATGCTAGCAGGCAGTTCAGTGCAATGCAAACGATTTTGTAGGGGGAAATGGTGCCAAGGATCCAGCAGCCCTGGCATAAGCATTTAGACAAACTCTCTCCTGGTTCTGTGGACTGATTACCCATCTGTGGTTGGAGCACATGAGGTGAGCTTGTGAAGTTCAGCTTTTCATTTAGGCTTATACAAAGACATGGAATTTGTGTGCTCTCAGGTCACTCAGAGATGTGAACAAAATTGGGGTAAATGGGAATGGCAGGAGATTTGATTCAGAAGTGCACTCCCGCTTCAGGCTATCACATTAATGTAGACATGCACAATACTAATTAAGAAGTAATGGATCAGATGGACTGAAGGGACAGGGAACATATAATCAGTACAGTAATTCCTTGGGTATTGTCAGGTCTTTTATATTATTATTTTTTAATCAAGTTACAACACTATTCATTTCTAGTACAGTATTAATTACACAAAACTGAATGCAACAGGGAAATATCCACCTGTATTTTGTACGAATCCCTTGATCTTCAGTAAGATCTTTTTTTTTACTTTCAAGAACTGCGTATCAGTACTTTTATAACCTCTGCTCAAAATATCTTTTATGGCTCTTAAAAGATCATACTACTTGCAAGCAGAAGGTCCAGAAAATAAATAAGATGGTCTTAAATGTCTCCTCATCACCAGTTATCTTAATCGAAGTGGATCAGGCTGAGTTCAGAATGAAGTGGGTGCTTTGAGACTATAATTTCTGTAATTTTTCTGGGTCCCCGTGACTTCTCCTCCTCTCTCTTTCTCTCTCTTTTCTTTCCCCTGTAGTTTGTTTGAGCCATGCAGTTATTTGGATCTACTGGAAAATTCCCCATAGGCTGTATTTACTTTCCAGAGGGACCATAATATGAGGCTGTTACCAGATGAGCTGTTTGTACTTTTATGCTTTTCCTTTTCAGAACTCCAGTTTTTCATGGTATTTTCTGTATTATCTTTGCCATGCAGTTGACTGAGCCACACCGAGTACCAAAGGCACGTGAGTCTCTGTGTGAGATTTGGAACTATACATCAGAGCTGGGAGTATTCACTTGGGTAAAATTCAATGAAGCCATGGAAAAGCATGAACCTGAAGCTTCCATTTGATAGGAATATGTTAGTCCTTTCAAAGCTTTTAATTTCATATTTGTATAATGAGTTTAAAGGAAGCAACTCGTGTGAGGAATGTAATGAATTTAAGGGAACAAACTGAGATGTTAAATGCTAGGGCTGTATTTGCCAGGAAGACAGCAGCTTTTAGGGTTGTCCCCTCTCCCTTAACAAGGAGCAGGTTGCATACTCGTCTCTGGAGCAGTCCCCACGCCCCAGCTGTAGCAGAGCAGCCCACAGGACTGTCCGCATTCGGGGCAGCAGCAGAGAAGATGCAGTGCTGAGGAGCAGTCAGGGACTACTTCATGGTTGGACCCTTTCAATTTTCTTTCAATATGCCCAGAAAATGGTTTTTAAATTTGTCAGGCACCACTGAGCTGTAGAAAGTTGTCAGAATGACAGGACCCCTGTCAAACATGTCCAGATGGGCTCTCATGCCTATACAGTTTGCCACACTCTTAAATTTCTGCTCTTTTAATTAAAAATAAAATAAGATCTGGTACTTTGGTCTGGGTTCATGCTAATATGTGTAGGTTCACCTCCGTGCTCAACTGCACGGCCAGGCAGTCTGTTATCAAACAACTACAAGGGATGTCTGTAAATTAAATTCACTACACTATCTCCAGGGACGACTACAATTGTCAGCTCTGTCAGCTAAATGAATGAAATGTAAGTTACAAACAGCAGCAAAATTGTGTGAGTCACTCTACGTATACATGTAATTACATCTAAAGGGCCAAGCGTCTTGAAATTAAAAGAAGATTGGTTCTGTCAGGTGCTTAACAAGGTTTTCTTGGAAAGGGTCTTCCTAGAGAAAGCACTGTAGAAAGCATCTGTGTCAGCAAAGCATAAGCAGCTTGACACCCTGTGCCAAAATTCAAGTGAGATACCGCTGCTATGCACATGTGCACATTGCTTCAGCAAGCAGAGCTGTGTGACCAAAACGGAGAGTGACTGCCGTACGACGCTGTGTTTCCCTCCAGTTCTGATAATGAGGCATTAACTGAAAGCTGACTAAAGGAGGTGGAAAATGCTGAGGACAAGTGGGATCTCCTCTCTTCTTTCTTTGAATCTCTCAGAAGGCCTTGAGGCCCTGGAAGCTTGGTATCAGGATACATTGCATATTAATAATAAATAAAGCACAATTAGCACACATGGTGCTTTGCAGGCATGTAACTCATACTTGGCTCCAAACTTCAGCACAGCACTATGGGGGGATAGGGAAGAGCTACATCATAAATACAAAATAACATATTGATGCATTATTGAACAATTTAGTTCAGCAAGTCTTGTCAGCACAGATTTGAAAATGAAAAAAAAAAGGTTCCGTGAGATATCCATCCAAATAAAGTAATGAGTTTTGAGGATAGAAAAATAGCTGCAAAGGGGTTCGGTTTTGTTTTCATTGAGTGATTACAATTTTTTAAAGTAAAAGCTTATAGGACAGAAATTGTGTACTGATGGAGGGACAGCATCCATGGCTGTAACATCAAATATGAAAACAATATAAGTTGACCCTTCCACGAGAAAGAGTATAATACTGCATAACCCATGTTATGAGACTGGAACCCATCGCCTCCCAGAAGTTGCGAGCCTTACAGATATATGATAACAGTGAGCATCAGTAGGCTGATGTATGACTTACTTTGTGTGTCCATTATTGTACAGTGATTTTAGTAACATCCAAAGTGCTTTAAAGCCCTGCTAGTTGGCATTGTAATTCATAGTGCATCTTAGATATTCACTTACGGAAGTTGAATATTGGATGTTCCTGTTCATATAACATGAATTTTTAATGCTTTTCAAATAGCTGAAAGTGAGCTCATGTGGTACTTTATTATGGCAGTTTATATAATAGATGTAATAGATATGTTGTGGAGCATGCTTTTAATGTCCATTATTGTACTTAGGAGTATATGTGTTATATTACAGAAGTAATTTGTCAGCTGTAGCACACTGTTGCTGTAAGAAGTTGCTGAAGGACTATGAAGACCATGGTTAGCAATTGTAGGTCTTAGACTGTGTTTATTGAAAAGATAACTAAGCAAATTCATTAGTGAAAAGTAACAAAGTGATAGGTTTTCGTATGAATATTTGTGTTGTTCTGTTAACTAGATCTGGGGTTTTTGCTAAGAAAATATCTAGTTGCTTAAACGTCCGTTTGAAATGTGGATTGCTTCAGTGGGAGAGAAACACGATATGCATTTCTTTTCAGCAACAAAATAAAATATGTACTTGCACATGCTAGTAGGGTGTCTGTGAGAGGTCATTTGTGTATTCATCATTGGTTTACCTCATGGAGATTTTGAGCCAAACTCTCATTACTTTAACTGGGATAACCTGCCAAGTGGACCCCAGATTTTTAAGACTTTGAATCTTTTTTTTGGTGATAAATAGCACCACATTTGAAAGGTTGCAATGTCTTTCCAGGGCAAATTCAGCAGGTCCATTGGCATGGCAAGATGCTGTGCCCTCAGCTCGATGGCGATGGTCAGAATCAAGAACATAGCTCCCAGATATACTGGCAAATCCTGTCGCTTACGGAATTTTAGGAATCACTGATGTTTCAGAAGTTTATTTTATTTCTCTATGGGATCCCCAATTTAAAATTCAATGGAAACAGCTTTATTGATTACCTGAACTGAAAATGGCTGGTCTACCCATAAAAAAAAAAAAATCCCAAAGCCTCAGGAAACAGTCAGCATGGATTTGGTATGTATCTTAAGTCAGACTGCAGTGAATGTGCTCTCAGATTTTTCAAATGTTATCTTTTAGAAGCAAATTCTTGCTGTCTCAGTCAGGGGCTGCACTTTCAGGTTTGGATACAACAAAAGTGGTAAGATGGAAGTTTACCTTTGGTGAATCCCAGTATTTTTGGTGATGAAGTGTTAAATTTTCCTGCTTTTTTGGCTCACACAAGTGCCCTGGAATGGTCCACAGAGATAACTTACCTAGGTTTTGAAATATTGTTGATCCCTTCTGATTTATGATACGCTTTTCTCAGGAGTATGAAAAACCATGTTTGCTAATCTGTTAGGAGCCTCCATTACACACTGGGTGCTCTCATTTTCATGTGTTTTTATTCAATTTACTTTTACCTTGTTGGGTTAATACAAGTTGTATTTATATTCTTACATTAAAAAGCTAACCATTGGGATAGAGCAGAATTGCTGTTGAAGAATTAGTAAATTCCCTGATTCTTACCATTATTTTGACAAGAGTAAACAGTGCATTAGGGCAAACATTTATGTAGATGTTTGTGCTTAACATCCAGAAAATGTTTATCTCCTCATCTAGCAGTCTTCCCACTGCCTGACCTAACCATTCCTCTGAGGAATCATATGAAAATTAATAAGTTAGCGCTTATATTGGGGGACTGCAGCAGGAGGTTTACATTAGAAACAATCTCAGGAATGACAGAAAGACACATCTGTCAATCCAAGAATGGTACCTGAAGGGATCTTAGGTTCTGAAATAAATCAGGACCTGCCTTTAGCATACTTTAAAGCTCACCATCATATTGTATCAGGCAGGCTGAGTGGCAACACAGGGAGTATCAAGATCTCGAAGGCATGCTTCTTTTATTTCTGCCCCTTTACTTTTTAGGCAGGTAGATATTTGCAGCACTTGGCAGCCCCAGGAAAGCCAAGTTGTTACAGATTTGGACAGCAACATTTCACAATTACTGATGTTGAAAGCTTTCTGTCAAAGAAAAAATTGCTCCACATTTTTCTCTTCAATCAACAGCTACAGGAGTCCACTAATACTCTACAGGAAAAGTGTAGGTGTTTAACAGACTGTCTGTAGGTGAAAGGCTTTTGCTTCAGCAACTCATCATGCTTTTACATAAGTTACAGACTTTTCTATCATACTGGAATATTACAAACTCATAGGAAACCTTCAAGATTCGAATAATTTCTCCCACTGCACCTCTGTGTCAGGTGGCTCTGGGGAATGCTTACCACTAAAAGACATCACCTTCAAATCAGTACCGTGTATTTCAAGGTTCTAGGCTGGCTAGGGCAGTTTAATGAGGGAGCAGCCTGCTAATTCATAGGGATACTTGATCTCCCATTAAATTGCTGGTCACGTGCGAGCGTACCCAGTCTCTGCTTACAGATGTCTATTCCCCAGTGAATGGTATGCCAGTGTGCTGCCATCTTAACACCAATATTTTCTAAGGTAAAAGACCAAACACTTTTACAGCGGTCCAAATACAAACAACACAGCTCACTTCTGTCTATACAATTGCATACAAATGAAAGAGGATCATACCTGGCAGAAAATCCTACACTGCAGGTCAGCCATAAAAGGTTTTCTGCTGTTTTGCCCAGGTAAGGAGCTGAAAACATCTTGAGCAGATATTTAATCTGAGATCCAACTGTTAGACCAGATCTTCATTGCTGGCACTGCTTTCACTAAGGAGAACTGGGATTTTGGACAAGTGCAGCAATGTATGCTCACTTTCTCCTTGGGGGTCTACTAAAATTCAGATCCCTTCCCCTTTGGGATTTGATAGGCTTGGTATTTAGTTCTTAAAATCTGGCACTTAATCAATACATCTAGTTTTAATACTACTCCCAGAGCACTCCTGACTGGTTTTAGACTGCTTAGACCTTTGGACTCTGCGAGGTAGAAAAATCTGGTGGTGGCCATATAGTAAAGGAACTGGAGTGTCGACTGGCCAAGAGCTTAGCCCCACTATAAACAAGTTGTTTGCCTGTTGTGGAGGTAATGTTACCTCCTCTCTGCCAGGATGTGATTGGCTCTGTCTACGTGTTAGAAAACTTGTGTACAGACTCATATACTAACAGTCATAGTTTACATTAAACATCATGGCAAATGCTACATTTATCTAATCTCCCCGTAGGCAGTAGGTAATTTTGAGGTAACACAAGGTTTGGCATAAATTGCTTTTCACTCTGTACTGAGGGTCACCATGGCATAGAGATAACACTAAAGGTAGTTTTATACTTACTGGGGATATATCATTTTGGGTGTCTGTATGTGTTTGCAGAAATGAAATGGTTAAAAGTCTATATAAATCATTGGGCTCTGGCCATACAGGTCTAAGAGAGGAAGAAATTGCCAGATTCGTAGCAAGTATGTGTGCTTATGTAGGAGAATGTGTAAAGCTAAAAAATGTTCAGACAATACCAGTTGCCAGCAAAAAAACACATGAGAAAAGTCACACAGAATTCTTTTGGACAAAGCTTTATCTCATCACTTACTGTATTCTTCTATTCCATACTCACACACACAGCATCAGGCTTGTGGCAATTTTTATACTGTCTCAATCTATCATACACATTTTCCATTTTTTTATGTATATATTTTGATCACCACCTGGATAACAAAATTGTTGCTATATACTAAAGTCTCAGATACCATGGTGTAGCTTTATTTCTAGTGAAGAAATTAGTTGATTCATTGATTAGTGTTGTCTTTTTAATAGAAAGTTCTACAAATACTTGTAGATTGCAGGGTGTGATGGCTAGCAATGGCTAGTTTAAAGTCTAAAAAACCTAATATGAGATAGAGAAGCAGTAACCATCAATGCAAAGGTCACATCCACAGGTGCAGTATTTTGTATTAATTACACCTCATTGTATTGCATGTTGTTTTTTCACATTGGGTCAAGACAGAGGAAGAATTTTAAGCATTTCTGTGCATATAGACATTTTGCCTTGCAGCTTCTCAATAAATCCTTTAAATGCATTTCAGTAAGCAGCATAGCCTCTGTAATGGTATATGGGAGACAATGCAGGCTGTCTGAAAGTCAAAATGTTCCCTGGGTTTTGTCCTTTCCAAGGCATATGAAGAAAAGAGTTTTCAGATGCTTACCCCATCCATTAGCAAATCCCATGCTTTAGCTGAGTCCTATTTAGGTGTACTCCTAGCCCCACTGAAGGCAATTGCAAAGTTGCCATTGGCTTCAAAGCAGACAGAATATTACTCAAAGCGTTCCTCAGGAGGATGAATCTCTTGAAGCCTAGGTGTATTAGACTAAGAATATAACCCAAAAGGACTGAAGGAAGGACTCTTCACTTCAGCCAGGACAACAGGAGCTGTGCTACACGTTCTCAGCTGGTAGTTAATGAAGACGTATTTTAAGAATATGATCCTGTTTCAGAGACACTTCTGTTTCAAAGTTCTGTGCTAGAAACATATTAAGAGTATTACTTTGCTTCAGTGGCTGGGGATTTGTTTTCATACATACATACATTTATTTCTCTCCGTGTGGTTTTAAGTTTCCCAAAACAAATTAAGGGTAGCTCTCCACGCCTTGTTGATTTGAGAGCCCTTAGAAGACAAAGGATTAGCAGCATTTGCGACACCCACATGCACATGCATGCACACCCACAGACGTATCTCAGGTAAGAGCTGAAGGTCAACAGTTGGTTTTGCAGTTAACAGCTTCCTCTGCCTCTGAACTTTCTAAAGCCTCTGGTCTCTCAAGGCTGAGATGTCTAGATAGTTCTTGTGAAGTAATTGTCTTGTTTTGACAAATACATTGCATTCACCCACGCCTCCCGGTAGTCTTCTTTCTAAACCTGTTGACAAATGTATACCTCTTAAAGTGGACACTAGATAGGAACAAATTCTGATACAATGATAAAAAGAAAACCCACAAGAATTCTTCTAAAATTGGTTGTACCCTACCTGGTTTTCTACTTTTTCATCTGTTCCTGATGCTTTATGTCATTTCTCCTAGGACTTTTATCCTTTAGAGCAGTTCAGCCGTTCCTATGCTCTGGAAGTGCCCAATGTACACATTTTCAAGGCTATCAGCTTTTTCAGATGACAAGTGCATGGCATCCATCAATGACGACTTTAGGCAAATAACTAAGAATAAATCTGGGACTTAGGGGATGACAGACAGCTGGAGGATAACTGCATATGCTTTTGGATATCTATCTGTCCCTAGCTGATTCATTTCCTAGACTTATATATTGTGACACACAGCTATTAGATTAATTTTTGGTTTAGTTGTTAAAGGCTCTATGTATTTTCTGATTCTCATTATTTTCACATAGGCTAAACCTGCTGAAAAATAATGAAAAATGTCTTTAGTTTATGCATCCAGCCAATGGTTAGCTTAACATACATGCATTTTTTGGTAGATATATGCAAATCTGGGCGTGTAAAAGCATGTATGACACATCTATGCCAGTCTTGATGGGCAGAATTTTTAGGGGTACAAATCTGATAAGCCTTAGGACTGAAGGGGCTTCTCCTGCCCCAGCTGTAAGGTCATACAGTCAAGGCTGAGAGTGTACACACAAACACACACAGAGGCACACACATACTATGCACATGGCCCATCATGCAAATCTGCATAGCGAGAACAAGACATGTCCTTAGGAGTACCCACACAACCCAGTGCAGCTTGCATGGCTCTGTCCTGCTCCTCCTTTCCAGCAGATGAGGACTGAAGTCTGCTAACTGCACAAACACACAGAAACACACAACATGTGGGTCCCTCTGGCAGCTGTTTGTTGACACTTGGTTTGGGCAGGCACTGGCACCTCAAACTTCCTGGGTGCTGGCCCTGAACCCTCGAGTCCCCAAGGCTTGTGGTCCCTTTCCACTTGTTAGCCCTCGGGCCTTTCATCCTACCCATCAGCTGCTCTGACTTGAAAATCATGGGCATTCACACACATCTGTACACAAAGAAAAGGGTGTGCACCCACATAGAAGATAGAACTAGGATTAAGTGAGAAAGTAGGATAGACTGCTGTGGCCAAGCACAGGGCTCAGGCAGACAAGTGAATTGACCAGCAGCCTGTTTACATGATTTACCCCTTTTGTCCACTTTTCTCTTTCCACTTCTATTCCTCCCTTATTAACCCAGATCCTTCCCTTTCACCACCTTTGGTTCTTCCTCTAAACATCCCATAGGAAGTCTTTCACATTTCCACAATCCCCTTAGAAGATCCCATAGTAAGTTTTGTGTAATTCCCAAATTCTCTTCTCCCACATTCTGCAGTAAGTTCTGCATCCCTGTTGGCAACCACCCCTTAACTTGCATGGCATGGCGGGGGAGGGAGGTCTCCTCTTTGACCCATCTCAGAGGGTTTCACCCATGGACAGTGGTCTCCTCAGCCTCCTGATGACTTCCTGAGGTCCTTCACAGCCCTGTGGTCCTCTGAGTAATGGCTCAGTCCACACGGATAAGAATTCCTCATGAGACTCATGGTTTGAAAGTTTAGATACAGGTCGGGCTAAGAAATCTGTGACATTTATTAAAATAACCAGAAAGATATACTATGGAGTGGGCTATGGGCTTTGAAAACATACTTTAAAGATGAAGCTACCTTCATTATTTATATTGCTCATAGCCAAATGATTGTCATTAGTCAGGACTTGAGTACTTTCTATGTCTGTGATCTGTTATCCAAACAGTATGACTACATTTCTGGGAATATAATCTTGCCTTTATTTGAATAATGTTACACTGAAAATATATATAGAACTCTGAGAAACTTAATTTGTTATGAATTTTGTTTAACTTTTTGCTGATTATTGCACATTGCTGTATAGCAGAGCTGCAGACTGTCAGAAAGTGTAAGTCTATACAAGCTGACTTGTTTAAAGTAGATCAGGAGACTAAGAAATCTGGAGGCCTGGAAGTGCCATTTAGAAACAAACAAAACCCCAAACTCCACAGCTTTTTCAAAGCTTGTCCAACAACTCAGCTAGAGTCTGACTTTAACAATCCCACTGAAATATTTAGGTTGGTGTTTCCATAGGAACCTAAGTTGAATTGCTTAAAACAAAACAATGTACCTGAAAATCTTCTATGCCTTATATAGTTTGTTTTGTTTCGATACATGCATGTTTTCTCTATTAGTCAAAAATAGTATATGGCAACTCTTAGGGAGCAATTAAAACAATTAGTGATCTCACTGTATTTAAATGGAAGAACAATAACTATAGATAGCAGATAAGAACTGTTTCCATGTTTGTAATACAGTTTAACTGACTGGGAGTCACTACTCACTGACTGAACTTGGTCTAAGTGTCTGGGCACATTTAAGCACGTATGAGTGCATGAAAAGGCTTCTTGCACTTTTCCTTGTGCTTGTACGTGATCCTACAAGCACATCAGATGACCCTCCGTCATACATCTTGATTTAAGAATAAAAAGGGTAAGACTAATCTTTGAATAAAATCTAGTTAAATAAACTATCAGGAGAATAGCAGTTTCAAGGTGTCCTCTGATTTTGAGCGCTTGACTGTCAGCTGTGCGGGGCTTATGTGTGCAGTGCTGAGTAGCACCGACCTCCCGGGGCCACAAAAAGCCATTGCAGCAGCATGGACTTTGAAGGAGATCAGCTGATGCAGAGCAGGCTCTCATAAACACAAGTGTGTTTAGCATTTTAGAGGCTGTTGCTGACAAAGTTGTCGCATTTCTTATCTTCTGCACAACTGTATTACCTGTGGGTAGTTGTGCCAGTGAAATCAGTGAATTGAATTTAGCTCCAAATTTACCTCACTGATCAGAATATGACCTGCAGTGTATGTGGGTACACTGAAAAATTACACTGTCATATATTTCATTTTCTCAGCGTTTGGGGATTCTTTTGGTAACCCTTCCATAAATTATATGATGGCCCTAGAAAAGCTTGTAGTAAATCAGTTCTGACACTGAAAACCAGCTTAGGCTTAATAGAGACTTTATATTTCCTTCTCTGTTTTCAAATTGGGCAGTGGTTTAGGCTTTTTTTGAGCCATGAACTGGCTGAACAAGCTACAGCTGCTATAAACCAGGATCCAGAAGTACCTGTAAGTAAAGTGAAATGTCAGATGCATGGCTGGCAGCAGGTGAGGCCATGTGGATGGGGATGAACACCCTTCCCCTCTCGCTGGGAGGCAGGGGGGGCTGCTGGAGCCCACCCTGGGGACACAGCTCCCATTTCTTGCGTCCTGACATTCCTGTGTGGTCTCTGATAGATGGAGCATTTCTTAATGGGGAAACAGGGGGCATTAACAAAAACTCAAAGGAACTTACATTTAAAGCCATCCATGATTTTTTTTAAGCACTTATGGATACATTTTTTCTTGTGTTTGAAAAGGAAACTATACCCAAGGAGAATGTATTATTACTGTTATTATTTACAGTTGGTATAATCACTTTAAGTGGAACTGATGCATCCAGAGGAAGATTTCTCTAATGGCAGCTCAGCCTCTCTCGCAATCATCCTCGTCTCCGGTGGGTTATGAGGCAGTTTGACACAATGAGGCAGATTCCAGTAGATGTACACTGCTGCCACTAAGTGTTGCCAGTGAAGAGCCCCCATCGTTTGTGTGCTATAACTAGACACCATTAACAATCCTTACTTCCAAAAGCTTTCAGTGAGTAGTGCCAGTCTTTGGTGTATGTGTTATAAATGCACTGACTGCATAGGGTCAAAGTAAAACCACTTTATGTATCAAAATTACCCCACAGATAATCTTTCTTTTAGTCATTTAAAGTCTAGGAGAACAATTAGATTCCTTTCCTAACAAGCTGAAAATGAAAAGAAGTTAGAAAAGTTAAAGGACAAATGCCTAATTTGACGGCTTAGAAGATGAGCAGGAAAATATTACAGGGAATTCTTGTTAAGGATTCTGCAAGGTTGCATAAGAAAGAAATGAAACATTTTGTAATTAGGCTGAAAGTGTCATCATGTTCCTGGTTTTCTACTGAGACATGAAGGGAAAAAATCCTTTAAACTTATTTCTGATTCATATAATAGATTATTTTTCCCTTAGGTCAGAAAAACATTATGTGTCTTAACAGAAAAAAACTTCTGAGACTCTTGTTGAAGTGACTGCTTTGATAAAGCGGATGAAGAGAAAGAGAGAGCACTTGCCCATTTTATCAGTAGTCTCAACAGCTCTTGCTGTTCCTCTGTCAAGCCCCTCTGTAATACTGATACAGACCTCACTAAACCTAACTACAGGGTTACATCTCTAGTCAGTCACGAGCCAACTGCAGCCCTGAATGTATGTTGGACGTACAGCTATGTACCAAAATAACCAACTCAACCATTTACACTAGCCCGGTGTCAGCAGCCCATGCAGAGGGTTCTTTTGATGCAAAGCAAGAAGACTTGTGTGTATGAGAGAGGGAAAAATAACACAGACTATACAGATGTGTTGGATGTAAATTGCTTCATTTAAAAAAAAATAATGGAAGAGATTTATAGCGTTCATTTTTTTTTTTCTGTTCTGTTGAAGGAAAGGGAGGGTTTGCAAGACTGCTATGTCTGTCTGTCACAGAAGCCAGATGTAGGACTCCCAGTTAAAACCTGACTCCTGTGTGCTGCCCTGCTCTTATTCCTCCTCTTTTCTGAAAACTCTAGAAATGTCTTCAGAAAGATGGCAGAAAGAGCTGCTGCTCCCACCGCAAAATCCCCTGTTCAGTGAATCTGTATTTTTCCAGTACAGAGGAAAAGAAATAATATTGTCCCTCAAGGCCAAGAGAAGGAGGAGTGTGTGTGTGCTGGCCAGTCCCCACCATGTGCTACTATGCTGGCATCATGTGCTTCAAGAAAATTATCCAACATCTGGAAAATAAAATGTACAACTTAGTTTTCATTGTAGTATGTTTGAGGTTGCCAAATTTACTAGGGCTGCTGGGAAAATTGATTTAGCATTTGGGTATTTTCTTTTGCCTGTAGTGGTCTTTTTTTCTGTCCCATTAACCTTGTCAGAAAAAAATGGCCTTTAATAAGGTTTTCCTGATGCTGAGAGATTCTTATTCAGTTCATTGTTGAAGACAGTATTATCTCAGTCAGTACCTTATCAAGCTGGCTGTTGCTATACTATTTTTCCTTTGCTTTAAACATCTATTGTATAAAGTACTGTATTCACTCTGCGACCTTTTTGGCAGGTAAGATCTCTTTCTGCTAATTGTTTTATATCACATATACTACTACAGATTACATTTTGACATCTACCTAAATATATGTACTAATGACTTGGAAAAGGACTCAGTTTTGTGATAGAACTTCAGTTACTCAGTTTATTTACTTATTCTCAGTATAGGATTATGTTTATTTATCAAAAGATGCAACCTTTACTGCCATTCTCACTCACTTTCTGTCCTGCAGATGCAGTTTTTCATTCATGCCTCTAACTCTTCCCCTTTCTCCAGTGACCTATTCCTTTCCTTGTGTTTTGATTTTCTCTTTACATTCTCTTTCTCTTATGACTTTTTCCCCTTTCTCCTGTTCAAAAAAAGCTCATAAACAGGAAAAAACCCAGGCACCAGGGACTCCTGATCCTGCCTTGTTTTTATCCAAAATGCCATTGAAAATACAATTTTCTTTGCCTCTTGCTTGATCTCTGTCCTTCCTGTTTATACCTTTCTACATGCTCCTCTCTCTCTACTACAACAAACACAAGCCTGGGTTTTTTTTGTTGTTCCAGGAGCTTTGACAGCAGCCCCTGTTACCTCACTTAATAAATATATGCTTTCTCCCATTCTGCATCTTAAATTTTGGCAGAATTCATTGTACACACCTGCAAAGCTACTCCATTGCTGTCTTCTGTTTTTTATTGAAAGAATAAAGACTTTTTATTCCCCTGCCCGCCATTTGTTAATAGATGGAATAGTCATCTGTTGATTCTTGCTGACATGCTGACCAGTACTGATTGCCTCATCATTTCTGGTGCTAATCCATCAGATTTTATTCCTTTCCTGTCTATGGTGGCATGCTGATGGTTTATCTGTACAGCGTGATGCAGCAGAAAGGTATCTGTGCAAGCTGTAACTGAGCTACCTTGGGTACAAGAAGGCAGACAGGGCTGCTCATGCAGTGCTCTCCTCACCTCATTCTCCCTCCTGTGAAGTTGACACCACTGAGAAGGAGGTTATATTAGGTAGGGTGGTGCCCTTGGCACGGGAGCCAGGCCAGTGCTTGGGTTAACCGGCTTGGAGTTAGCCTGGATACACCCACTAGGGAAAACACTCTGCTGTGCTCTTACACTCTTTGGTCATACGCTTTTGGGGCATAGCATTATATGCTGTTATTCACTGATCACAACATACTGCTGGTCCAAGCATAAAACAAATTTGCAGTCATAAAGCAAACAATAATGGCACATGCCTCTCGACAGGGTAGAATGTTCTTATTTCTAACTTGGAGTTAAAGTGTTTTAACTGAAGGCTTAATTATTTGAACTTTTCTCAGTATAATTTTTTCTGTCAAATCAAAATCAAACTGAGGGGTTCTGGAGACACCTTGTTTGTAATAATTTGTCATTATTTCTAGAGGTTTAAACTGTCTTTTGTATGTGGGGAGATGAATCACTGTCCTTTTGAAAGAAAATCAAGAATAAAATCCTCACTGGAAGTCTCTGCCCCAAAGAGTTTATTGTTTTATACACTAGTTCTAGGGAACCACAGCCTTGAGAGGTCGTCTTTGATTAAAAAAAGAAAAGCCTCACTCTGCTAGTAGCTGAGCTCACAAGCAAAGTGAAGTCGCTGTTTTATTTCTGTTACCATGGTAGTTTTGCCTCAGACCTCTTCCAGGCCGGCGTAACTAATGTGGATACTGCCATTGTAATATATTTTGGTCTTACCTGAGTGAATGCCAGCTATATAGTTGTTTCTCCATAACTCAGTGAGGTTTTTGTTGTTCTTTACTTGATAAAATTTAAAATGCCCATGGCCCAGACTGAAATAAAAGGGGATTTCACACACTTAATTCCTTGAAAACTGAGCAACTATGTGGGTCTCAAACGAGGTACTCAAAATACTTTTTAAAATACTTTTTTTTTCAAAGAAGACCTTAATGTTAACTATATCCTTCTCTTATGCTGGCTGCAAAGGAGGAAAAAAGTGAAAAACATGCCTTTAGGTCTTATCACTCAATCCAGCAGCATGTAACTGGTGAGTTTTTCCCAACACTGGTGATGTTGGCATATGCAGAAGGCTGTACCAGCACAAGTACCTATGAGGCTGCAGGCTGATTTGCCTTATTCCTACGCGTCATTTCCAGGTTGAGAATTTTTAAGAGAAGAAAAACTAGGACATTGATTTAAACAATGTCACTAAGTCTTTTTGCTTGGTAATGAAGGAAGTTTAAAAGAGATGAGAAAAAACATGACATCCCTCTTCTTTGCAAGCTGAAAAGCACTTTGGCCTTGAGCCCGATTACCCAACACCACCACCACCTTTTTGACCTCTTCACTTTTTTTCTAGAGTTCCTCATTGCTCGCTTATTGTATCGTCTCATGTGAACTGTCTGTGAGACACATATGCAATCCCATGGAGCCATCTTCATTCCTCACTGACAATCCGATCAAGCTTGTTGACATTTCGGGGCCACTTCTGGATCCTGCAGCTTCGCCTGTGCAGTACCGAGACACCTATGCTGGAGGATCTGTCCTCTCCCCATCTTGCACCCTCTCCTCAAGTCCAAAATCGTCCCCTCTGACATCCAGCACTGCAGAAGGACCTCCCAGTACCACAAATACATGTCCAAAATTGAAAATTCTAAAGCACAGGGCTCTTTTTCCTCTGCCACTCTCTATTACATGCTTTAATGCTCTGTGCATCTCCATGTACTCATGTACCCACACATGCAGCTCCGCATGGGGAGGTTAAGCAGGAACAGATGCAGTGTTATTCCCTCGCCCTGCCATTTGGCCTATCCAGTCCCAACCTATTGCTGCTTTGGAAAAACAGAAGATTTAGCAGAGAGTTAGGATGCCGGTACTCATAGTGGACAAGTTTATCAGCAAACCTTACTCCTTGTATTGACTAGAAAAAGACAGAAAACAAATTACAGATCTGCTTCAAAATTTCCCCTGGAGTAGGGTTACAGTACTTCTTGGATGGAAAAAAAAAGAGACAGCCAAATAACAAATATAGTCTATATGAAGACATACTGGAGGAGAACACCCTTTGTTAAGTACACAATGTATTTTTCCTTAGGTGGATGTTGCGCTTGACCTCCAATATGCAATTCAGTTATTGTTAGCTTAAATGCACTGTTCCAGCTGAATATGAGGAAGAACTTCTTTACCTTGAGGGTGACAGAGCACTGGAACAGGCTGCCCAGGGGGGTTGTGGAGTCTCCTTCCCTGGAGATATTCAAAGCCCACCCAGACGATGTCCTGTGCAACCTGCTCTGGGTGAGCCTGCTTTAGTAGGGGGGTTGGACTGGATGATCTCCTGAGGTCCCTTCCAACCCCTGCCATTCTGTGATTCTGTGTGATTATGAGCAGCTTTGCTAAATACCAACACATCTTTAAAAATAATTTATAAAACTTTTTTTACATGCATAATTCAAGATAACTATTTTGAAGCTCTTAATTTTTTTTCAGTCTTCCAGTCTGTTTATACAGAAAAAAAAATGCTTTCTGCTGCTGCATTTGGCGTAGGAATAAGTATAATGTATTCTGTAAGTTTTTAAGAAACCAAGAGATCTAGGATTTGAAAGCAGAACAGTAATCATCATCTTATTTTTCTAATATGGGAATGCTAAAGCACTAACACATAAGGTACTGACTGTTCAGTACACAGTATCCTTCACTAGAAAGAAACATAGCCAATCTTTTCTTAAACTTTAACTCCTTAATATTGTTTATAATTTCCTGATGACATTTTCTAGGCAAAGTGGCAAAATCAAGCTGAAGTCAAAAAATGAAATCAAATATGTGAGAACTAACATGTACCACTCTATAAAACAATTTTTTTCTTTTATTCTGTTACACCATGATGTTTTTTAGCTAATACTCTGGATAACTCTGAAGGATCCTTTTGCAAGTGCTTTAGCAACTGTCTTTTCACTTTCTGTATTGTTGTGTTTTCAGAAACCCAAAAAAGCTAAGAGTTTTGTACTGAAATGTTGTGTTATTATTGTTTCTACACCCGCTTCATTTACCTGTCATACAATATCTGTCAGCACACCATAAACAGTTTCCCGGGTGCATTACAATGAGCCGGCTGCGAATGCACAACTTTTCAGACACAAGCAGCCAGACAGGAGATTCATGCGTGAGAGCAGTATGTGCCTCCACGAGGAGTCTTTGACAACATGGCCATGTGGCACTTGGTGCCATCTTCAGTGATCCTTGTAAAGTCACTTCTCTACTTGTTCTGGACAGTGTGAAGACTCCTATTTTCCTGATTGAGTAATGGGAAAAGCAATGGATAGTACAACAGCTAATTCTAGCAGCTGTGATCTGTGTAGAGCTATAACTCTACAGACTAAAATACATACAAACAATATTTTTTGATATTGGATCTTGGGTTATGACAATCTTGGTTGAGCTCTACTGTTCAGGATTGAAATAAAGGTCATGGGGAAGAACAATGAAGGAAATGTTAACTTGTATTGCATGCCCTTACTCTGACCTGCAGAGAGCAGGGGAGTTGGACTTGCTGTGCTGCAGGGAGAGTGATGATATCGTTTTTAGTAGGAAAGTTTACCGCACCCTCTGAGCTGCTCCATCTGTGCTAGAAATAACCCATGAATAACACAGGGACCTATACCATGCAGCACATTTAAATTACACAAAATAACACCCTGATCCTTTAGACCAGCTACCTCAGCAGACCGTAATCTGCAACTTCAGCTGGACCTGCTTTTAGCATTCTACTCCTCTCCCAACTTTTTTCTTTCAGCAGAAAGTTTCTTTTTAACCAGCATCTTTACCTCTAAAAATGGATTCTCTCTCTTCAAATTTCCCAGCACAGGGCTGGGACTGAAAGATCTGATCTCCTTTTTAGGATGTCATGGCACCATCTTGAGAAGGTTTCTCTGTGCCACTTTGATGTCAGTTCTACAAAACTTTCTATCCATAGAAGCTAAACAAAGTCTATGTTTGGTTTTTTTTTTTTAGCAGTACTAGTAAAATTTTGGTTACATGGGCAGCGAAAAACCAGCCTAATTCTTTCACTGACTTCTTAGATGTTCCCCATTAAGTCTGACATTTGATTGATGTTTTCAGAATACACTCTCTTTCGAATACCTCTCCTAATAAATATATGAATTTCATGTACGTTGTCCATATAGACACATTGCTGATGTATTGATGAACCAGGACTGTTACAGAGGAGTAACAAGAAAGGGCACAAGTGAGAATAACCTCTTTGTGAATAACCTCTTGAGAATAACCTGGACTTTGTGTCACTAGGAATGAAATACTGCTTATGTATTTGGAAGTAGTGTGTGCTGTGCCAATTCCAATACAAAGAAAACACATGCAAGACCCGTTTTAACACACTTAACATGCAAGCAGCTAAAGGAATATAGGAACTTAGTCTTACATGAAACCGGTGGGATTTTTTACTGTTTCTTAAACACACATATACAATATATGAGATAGATGTGTACATATACAATATATGAGATAGATGTGTACTATAAGTTGTTCTCATGCTAGCCATGAGAGGAGTCTGGATTTGCTTTTGAAAATAATTGTTTCTTGGAGGAACTGCAACATGAATAGATTTAGCTGAAAATGAATAGAAATGTTCCAGAATGTGGATAACTGAAACACCATTAATTTTCTACTATTTGGGAAAAGCATCTAGCTTTCTTTCCACTTAATATTGATTATGACATGATTTCTTCTTAGCAATGAGCTGAAACATTTCATTGAAGTGCAGCTCCTACTAAGCATCGGCATGCTTGCAGAAGAACAGAATCATTTGCGGTAGCAGAGATGCCTCTTGGGTCATCTCAGTCCATCAGCCTGAATCATTGGTGGATGGATTTCATTATCCTTAAAATAGCTTTGAATATCTTCAGTGATGGAAATGCTGTAACCTTCAGTGGCAGGTTGTTCCATTGTGTAACTGTTCCTCTAGTTATAAATGTTCCCTGCTGCATTTTAATCTAGTTATTAGCATTTCTTGATCAACCTCATTGACAAATGAGACTAATTGATCCTTATTCTCTTTATAGTCCTCTGTGAAGTACTTGTACATTCTTTGTCTCTCTTCAGCCTACTTCTCCTTAGTTTTGCATACCCATTTCTTTTAATCTCCCTCACATATCTGATTATCCATTTTTTCTCACATACATTTGTATATGCTTTTAATCCCTCCCTTTTTAGGGGGCTTTTTTTACTAAAATAAAACTTAGGAAGAACTCCTGTGGAGACAGTAATAGTGTGGAATTCAGTAACGCATCACAAATCATTTAGTCTGGATAGATGGTATATTTAATAAAAGCAGCTCAGTGCATAGTACTGGAGGGACTCCTGGGAGCCAGCGAACCAGACAATTCTGTAGTTTTGTATGGGATGGGTGATCCCATTCATGAATTTACCAAGAGCCACCTTAAAACCACATACGTTCCTTGCCTTCCTACTGAAAAGCTACTTCATCATTTCTGAAACAGAAAACTTTCAAAAATTTCCATTCCTGGGTGGTTTATATCCATTTGTTCTCCTGCCAGCTTTACCCCGTATTTTAAATATCTTTTTTCTTCCCTCTATCCTTCTTCCTCCATCCCTTTCAAATCTCCCTCCTGCTTTTCTTCCTCATATACATACAGGAAAAAAACATGTCCTGGTTTTAAATTCCCCTTTTGTTGGTGTCTTTCAGCCTTGTATTGCAAGCCGGTCTGCCCATTCACTTGGTCACCTTAGCAGCCCTCCTTTGAGTGTACTGCAACCGCGTTCGATTTTCCTTGAGTACAGGCAGTGAGAGGTGTGTTCCACATTCCTGATGAGACTGCACTGGTTCTTGTGCAATGGCAGTAACAAGTGCCTCTCCTGGTAGAAGGACCTTGCTCACCGCTTTCCTGGGACTACTGTTTTTATTTCATGGCCTCTCTGTAGTGAGGGCTCACTGTGACCCTGGCTGTGGAGGATAAACTTCTCCTTTATTTCAGAAGTTCTTGCTCTTCAGTCTTGGTGCATGACCTTGTGCTGCGTGCTCTAAATTTCACCTCACTCAACATATTCCACCTCATTCCACATACTCTAGTCCTGAAGGTCTCTTTATGTTTCAGGCACAAGACTGGGTATGAGATGGCAGGTGACTGAAGCCTGATACTGCTTGCAAAACAGTTCAGTAATTTTCATTCCTCTTGTCTTCCTGCAGGGATGTGTTCTGCAGCAATAACCACGTAGACATGGTGGGTTGACCTTGGCTGGCTGTCAGATGCCCACCGAGCTGCTCTTTCACTCCCCCTCCTCAGCAAGATAGAGGCAAAAAATAAGATGAAAAAGCTTGTGGGTCAAGATAAGGACAGGGATATCACTCACCAATTATTGTCATAGGCAAAACAGACTCAGCTTGGGGAAGATTAATTCAATTTATGGCCAATTAAAAATACAGATAGTGAGAAACAGAAACAAAATTAAACCCACTTTCTGCCCACCCCTTTCTTCCCAGGATCAACTTCCCTCCCAACTCCTCTACCTCCTCTACCTCGTCCCCACTGAATGGTGCAGGGAGTAGGGACTGCAGTCAGTTCATAACGCTTCTTTTCTGCCGCACCTTCCTCCTCATACTCTTCTCTTGTTCCAGCATGAGGTCCCACCCATGGCATACAGTCCTTCATTAAATTCTCCAACATGGGTCCTTCCCATGTGCTGCAGTTCTTCAACTACTCTATGGGTCCCCCATGAGCTACAGACCTTGCCAGAAATCCTGATCCTGAGTGACCTCCTCTCCAAGGGATGCAGCTCCTGCCAGGAGCCTGCTCCAACACAGATTCTCCACAGGCTGCAGCTTCCTTCAGGGCACATCCACTGGCTCTGGTGTGGGGTTCTCCATGGGCTTCAGGGGTGCAACCTGTGTCACTGTGATCTTCACCACGGACTGCGGAGGAATCTCTGCTCCCGTGCCCAGAGCATCTCCTCCCTGTTTTTTTTTTCGCTGACCTTGGTGTCTGCATAGCTGTTGCTCTCACTTTTTTCCTATTTTTTTTTCTCTCACAGCTGCTGTGCAGCATTTTTTACCCTTTCTTAAATATGTTATCAACAAGGTGCAACCAGCATCACTGATGGGCTCAGCTTTGGGCAGTGGTAGGCTGTTTTGGAGCTGGCTGGAACTGGCTCTGTCCAATACAAGGGCAGCTTCTGGTGTCTTCTCACAGAGGCCACTCCTGCAGCAACCCCCTCTACCAAAACCTGGCCATGTAAACCCAGTACAGTAGGGAATGCTCCTGCTTCTTACAGTGGATCTGCCTGCAGCCTTGGCTTGAAGCCTCCTAAGCAAACTGACCTAACAGCCTTTTTTCCTCTAATTCTTGTCATTCGGGTACATGCTGGCTTCAGCAATTTGCACAGTATGAGCTTAGTCCCAGCCTGATACATACCGGCCACAGCAATTCTGCCGAGCACCCTGAACACCCTCTGTTGTTCTTGCTGGGCTCTAAGAGTTTATTGCAATCAAGCACAAATATCTTTGTAAGAGGAATCACTGATTCTGCACTGATTGTGGTTTATTCTCAGAGGCTGTGAAAACTTGTATGTCATGTAGTCTTCATTGCTTTCTGCAAGATAGAGAGACTGAGCGAGCCAGTGGAGGAAATATACTCTGGTTTTAATACTACGTTTGTAATACTCCCAGAAGGGATGGCTGATGCACAAGATGCTTTCCCACACCCTTTGCTGGGATGCTGAATGCCTCTTCCCTTGTCCTGGTTTCTGTTTTGATCCCACATGCAGGTGTTTGAGGTATACTTGGTGGGATGCCCTGTGTGGGAGGATGCCATGAACTGCTCTGGGTCAAGTGCAGATGGTTCCAGATGGCTCCAAAACGATCAAAAACTCCACTGCCCGCCAAAACTGGAGCCAGGCAGGGGATCCTGAAGCACGTCTGCACAGACAGGCTTACAAAAGGATGTTAGTTACTGGGGCAAGAGTCACCAGAGGACACCCGTGAAGAGGCACAAAAAGAGATGCAAAAGGACACATATTAGGGCACACAGGAGAAGGCACAAGAAGGAGACATGAGAGGAGGCACAGGAGGTCACACAAAAAGGGGAGACATGAGGAGAAATATGAGGAGACACATATGGAGAAACAAAATGGAGATGTGGAAGGGGACATTTTCAGGGCCATGGCTGGAGACCTACTCATGGAATGAGGTGCTCCATCCTGGAGGAGGTTCAGCTCTGAGATGTCTGGGGCTGTAGGCAACTGGTGCAGGAACAGGGACTGCAGCTGTGGATGACCCACGCTGGAAAAGGGACTCCTCTGAGGGACAGTGGCACATGGGTGAGCTACACTGGAGCTGAGAACAGTAACAAATGAGGAGGAGGTGAAGAGAAGAGTGAGCAACAGGGAGTGACAGAAGAAACCATTATGTACTGACACCAACCTCCTGCACTGCCTGTCACCCCATCAAGGGGATTGGGAAGAAGTAAGCAAAATGTGGTGAAAATAAGGCCAGCGGAGGCTGGGAATGGGGACGAGGAGTGTTGGATTGAAGTTGAACCTGGGGAAGAGAAAAGAAAGGTGATTTCCTTTGTTGTTTGTTTAATAGTCTATGTCTTCTTTGTTTCTCAGTACCTGAATCAGTAAGGAAAAGATGATGTTAATCGGCAATAAATTAGCTGAAATTCCCTGGGTTGGGAGTGTTTTACCACAACAGCAGGTCAGAGCATCAAGGTTTGCCAAAGGGTGTGACGTGGTTCATGTGTGCCGTCACATAAAAGGACAGCCTTGTTCTTCTGTATTTTCTCTGGGGGACCACCCCTTTGCAGTTTTTCTCCTTTCCAGTTCCTAAGAACACAAGGCTCATGAGTATTCGTATGCAATATAGGAGTGAGTTTTTTCCTTTGCTTGTTATTTACCCTTTCCATTTTCACTGATAGTGCTGTGCTTAGCTTAATTAAACATTTCGTAGAAGAAGCTCATTGCTGAAAGAGCCTACAGTTAGGGAAGGCCACATGTTGCCTCTACTATGGCTACACAAGGTCCTTTGTTGTGTCACCAAAGAAGAGGAGGGCTTGGGGACATCTGACATGCCACAAAAGGAAAAAGATACCCTGGAGGAGTGTGCAGCTGCAGTGTCAACAGTGTTGAGGTAAGGCCAATGCCGCTTTTGAATACAGAAACACAGTAAGGAGGATTCCTTCTGCTCGCTTCCAGCTACACATTAACTGCTACTGAAGCAGCTGCTCATATCCCCACAGTGGGTTGTAGGTAGTAGTAACTTCTCCAAGTTTACTTTTCAGTTTGTAGAATTTAGCCAGTCAGATGTGACTTCGATCTCACTTGTGCTATTTCCTAATTGTCAGGAAAGCATTTTGAAGGATGAAAGGCTGTTTGGGTCTCTGGAAGAAGATCATTGCTCTTTATTTCAGAATAAAGCCTTCCCAAATAACTGCTGAAATCGCACTGAAGGGTTCAAAACACTTTTTGGCTCTAAATTTTTTTATAAAATGCTCACATTAGTAGGTGAACTACATAGGGTGTATTTTAAATTACTTGTTAACTTCCTGATAGTGGTTGTGACTGAGAGCTATTGTGTCAGCAGATAAAACTTAGATCAAATGGCAGGACTTCTCTATTCTTTCCTTTCAAAAGGGAACATCTCAGTGCTCATTCTTCTGTAAAGAAATAACCTTCTCCTGTGGCTGGGAGATGATTTGGTAGAGCAGCACCACATTAGCGGAATTCATCCTGACCAGCTGTGCTGGGGCTTAACAAAAGGCAAGTCATTTACAGAATAGCTGTGCGGCGTTTTTTGGTACTCAGCTCATGGTTTGGAAGGACCTCTTTAAAATAAAGCACAAGCTGGCTTTTGCCTCCTGCATCATAAAGTTGTGTGGTTTGTTTCCTCCCCGTGGTCAAATACCCTGGGGATCAAATGTCCTGCTCTCACTCTAGACTACAACACTGAACCTATTACAAGGTGGACAATCAACCAAAAAGGCTATTACCAAAAAAGACTCGCATAAAAATATACTCTGTACTACAAATATTATTTCTTAGTTTCTTAGAAATGCTCTTGTGTTAATATACTATGTCAAGTAAAACATCTGAAATGCCTTCTTTTGTTTGAACTCTCTAAATAAGTGGGGGAATCAGATGAAACATATTTTACAGCCCAGTTTTTGAGTTTTAATATAGTCTTCTCTTACTCTAACCTTCCAAGTGTTGCAGCCTTCTTCTGAATATGTGAAGGCTCAAATAGTTTGTGTAGAGATGTCGTTGGGCCTCAGCCTCACTGCAGCACTCAGCCAGCCACACATGCCATGAAATTCTCATACAAGTGAGGTGATACCCAAATTACTGTCTAAGCAGTTGAGTTCATGAGAAGTTCACAATTTATGTGTGCTGTGGGAAGGGGGATGTTGATTGTTGGTTTATGTTAGTTATAAACAATTTCTGGGGTCTTGTAAATGAAATGTATTTGAGGAATCAGTTTTATTATTACTGAGAAAAACCCTATTCTCGTTATCAGTCTGCAAATCATTGTAGAAAAGTAGCCTGGCAAAACTGGCTGAATGAACTTATCCAATTAACCCCAGAATATTTTATTCCTTCGTTGTGCTCTGCTATTGCATCTGACAGTTTTGCTGCTCCTCTGATCTAATTAAGGATTTTTGGCAAGCATCACAGTGTTATAAATTTTGAAAATGTGAACCAAACCTGGCTCACAGTACTTGCTTCAAATCAAGAGGAGAGCTGAACTTTCATTTAGTTCTTGAACTGACAGATGAATTTTCATGAGAAATGCTGACTTCTGTTTAGCTTGTACATAAATATGTATTTATTTATATATTTATGTATACATATATATATTTACTCTTCCTCCATCATGTTATAAATGCCTATTTCTTCCTCAGAGTTTATTTTTTTCTGTTTTTATTAATGGGGAAAACACTTTATGATGAAAATAAAAACAACTGGCTGATCTGGCTTTCAAATTCGTATGTGTCGGTACACAACACTTCTGTCTTCCACTTGGCAAACTGGGGGTTTATGACTGGGCTGTGTGAAAGCAACCAATTTTTCTGGGTCAGAGGATGTCAGCCATGAGAACTGGAAGTGCAGTGTTCATCCCTTCTCTGAGAAAATCAGGTAGCAATGAAAGTTTTAACCTGTTCTGGGCTGCTTTTCTACTCTTATCTGCTGCTTACAAGTTCAGTGACATCACGGATCTAGAGGTTTCCCCATGGTATGAGCGTCTAATCTCCTCTATGCTTTCTAGAAAGGAATGTTAAAGCTGCATCCTAGATTGTGCCCAAAATGTTGGCAGATCCTCTAGCTGCTCCTTCTGCAACCCCATTGCGTCTTTGACTGCTACAGCTCATGGAGAAAAAATTGGAAGAGGGTGAGTTGTTGGTTAAAATACCCATTGAGGCGAGGTGGAACCCTGCCCAGCCCCAGTTGCAAACCTCACACAAGGTCCAGGCTGACAGCAACAGGAGCATCACACCTCTGCTCAGGAGCACAGGTCTGACCCAGCATGGTGGGCAGCTCTTCCCGCTGCCTCTCGGCACCAGGCAGCCCCTCTGCCTGCCGGAGCCCAGCCTGGGACTGTGGTGCTGGGCCGGCATCGGGCAGATGAGCCTTAGGACCCCCTGTCTCACAGCTCTATGGGGACTTCAAGCAGGTGAGTCAGAAGCATCCGCACAGCTGCAGTAGAGAAATATAGCCAGGTCTTTAACATGCGTGCTGGCCCCAGCTGCAGCCTGAGACTAGCTGGCATCCAGCAGGTCTTTGATGGCTGGCTTTGGCTTTGGCAGAAAACCAGGCTCCTTATCTTCCTTTTATCCTGAAATTCATTTGAGGCAGAAACCATTATTTTGTGTGATACAGCACCAACACATTGTTAAGGTTTATCAAACACTGATGTTATTCCTCTGTAAGTACGTACCTGTCACTGTGTTCTAGAAATATATTAGTAAGCTACTTAGTGAAGCTGTTAGTAACAGCTACTGTGTAATAATGACTATGAGTATGTCTAGGTTACCTCTCACTTCTCCACAAATCAATGGCTATAAAAGATTTACCTACAGATTACCACTATGTGAAAAACACCCCCCTGTTGTTTTCCTAAATCCCAGTCCCCGCTACCCCACAGAGGCAAGGCTGATCTGCTGTACGATGTTTAGGAAAGCAGCTGGCAGCTGAGCCATGGAGTTGGGCAGCCCCTAATATTAGCCCAGAGCCTCGGCAAGTGGTTTTACAGACATCTTTCACTAACTGAAAGCCTTTCATCTTTGTAGTAAGTATATTTAATAAGCTACAGCTTCTCCATGAAAATGCATCCATTATTTTGACACAAAGAGGAGACTTCCCTAAAGAGACTCAGTGCCTCTTTCAGTGGGAAACACGCATTTGTCAATCCCTCTAAACCAATGGGGAGCTGGTGAAAAGTCACATCTCCTGCCACAAGGGGAAAGTCATGAAGAAGAGGATGTATATTTTTGTTGAGTAGTTGCCACAGAGCTCTGTTACTGCTGATGCTAATGAGAATGGATTGTGTTAATGTACAGTAATGTACAATAATTTTTATGTTGTCAGCAGTGTGGAGGAGACCTTCCACAGATTTTCAGAGTGATACCAGCTTCTAATTAGTAGTGACCTCAGAGAAAAGCTCCAGAAGTTTACCACCAAGAAAGATAAACGCTGTTAATTGATGTATTCGAAAGCACTTAGTATTGCTTTAATACTAGTCTCTTATGAGGCTTACGGGAGTTTTACCAGTGATTTCAGAGGAAGAAGGTTAGGACCAACAGCAAGTGTTAAAAGAATACAATGATACCCTAGTTTTCTGCAAGACATTATTTCTAAACAAGAAATGAGGATGACTTCAAGCCCATCTGCACAAGCTGGCTTTTCTAATCATATATTTGTTTAGAAGGCTATTTCCTTTTTAAAAACAATCCACTCAATCATATAAAGCCACTTTTTAATACCTGTATTTTCTTAAATATGTTAAATTATCTATACACTGAATGAGTAAAACAAGTTAGTTTTTAGGGCTGAGATGTTCTCATTGTTGGTATAAAAATACACATCTCAAGTTTAGTGCTTCTTGGAATACCCACATTTGCAATCAGTAGTCGAGATGCTCCACCTTAATGCTCAGAAAGCAACTTACTTTTATATCTATGAAAAAATAATCAGATATTCAATTTGAAGTGAAAAAATAGAGAATAGACAGATTAGGTTATGGCAACCCTTTCTCCATCTGCTTTCACCTGAAGTTTGCTAGACCTACTAGTGAACTTTTCTGCATTTTAAACATAGTTGCTAACTTAAAAATGGCAGATTCTCTGCTGTGACACCTTCAGTTCTGGTTAGAAGTAAGAGTTACAACTTATCTTTACAAAGTGATTGTTTAAAGTGGGGAGGAGGAAGAGTTTTCCTCACATGTTGAATATTGAAAGGCTGCACTCCACAGCAGCCGTTTCATTACAAATGCAAAGGCAAGGGGTGGATTAGCAGAATTCATTAGACTTTGCTGGTCTATGTGGACCAAGACTGAGCTTGAGGACCACAGCATAGTTTGAGTCAGAAGAATTAATTGTCAGTGTCAGAAGAGCTGTGTATTGGTGAAAAGCAAAATATAGTATTAGGACTGTATGGGAGGAATGGCTGATTTGCCAGAGGGTTGCGCTGCCATCCAAAGGGACCTCGACAGGCAAAATCCTGCACCTGGGCAGGAAAAACCCCAGGCACCAAGATATGCTGGGGGCCACACAGCTGGAAAGCAGATTGGCATCAAAGGACCTTGGGGTCTTGGTGGATACCAAATTGAACATGAGCCAGCAGTGTAGTTTTGTAGCAAAGGTGGCAAATGTTATCCCGGGCTGCATTAGGCAAAGTATTGCCAGCAGGTCGCGGGAGGTGATTCTTCCCCTCCACTTGGCACTGATGAGGTGAGTGCTGTGACCAGTTCTGTGCTCCCCAGTACAAGAGAGACATGGACATACTGGATAGAGTCCAACGAGGGGCCAGAAAGATGACTAAGGGACTGGAGCATCTCTTCTATAAGGAAAGGCTGAGAGAGCTGGGACTGTTCAACCTGGAGAAGAGAGAGCTCGGGGGGATCTTTCAAACACCTGAAGGGAAGGTACAAAGAAGACAGAACCAGGCTTTTTTTAATGGTGACCAGTGACAGGACCAGAGGCAGTAGACACGAACAGAAACATAGGAGGTTCCCTCCAAACATCAGGAAATGCCATTTATACTGTGAGCATGAAGGAGCACTGGCACAGGTTGCCCAGGGAGGTTGTGGAGCCTCCATCCTTGGAGATACTCAAAAGCTGTCTGGACATTGTCCTGGACAACTGGCTTTAGGTGGCTCTGCTTGAGCAGGGGTGTTGGACCAGATGATTTCTAGAGGTCCCTTCCAAGCTCAACTATTCTGATTCTGTGAAGATGATGCTGAAGGACCTCACACAAGACATGTCAGCCATGCGCTGGGCTGAAGAAGTTGGGAAGTGTCTGTGGAAAGCCTCAGTCATCCTACACAAGTAGCAATCATGCTACATTAGCCCCAGCGTTCAGGGCAGACTGTGTAAGGTATTTCAAAGCAGCTGTGTCATGGCTTGAGACCTATATTGAAAACACAGTGGGAGATGTTAGTGTGGAGAACAAGCTATTCCTTTGGAAACTTGCTGGAAGATATCATACCCACCCAGTACTCCTGCAAGCATGAAGTATAGTCCTGCATCACATGCATAGGTAAGATTCATCTCTCCTAATGCTAAACACTAAGCACCACCTTCAAACTAGACATGAAAGTTCCTCCTGTAATCAACAGAAAGAGATGAACTCCTCCAGAGAGCTCTCGATCTGTCCTCAGAGGGGTGTTTGAGGCAGGTAGGATAGATGGGTCTCTGGTAGTGACTATCCTGTTAGACATTTAAGACAAGCAAGCTAGACGGTACTCTCAAAGTCTCCAGCCAGCAATGCCTGTCCCTTACTTCTCAAGTGGACTGGTAAAGCTGTGTCTTTGGGAGCCCTACCTTACCTTCCACTGATTACTTTTGGTTCACTACTGCTTGCCATTTTAAGACACATGTTTAAAGAGTCTTTTCCAGATATGTCACTGTTTTTGGAAACTTTTTTTCCAAACAGAACTCATGATCATGGAGCAAAACATTTATAGCTGGATAAATACACAAACTGTTCAGTTTAAAGCTGTGTAAATCATCTTGGCTTCAGCTAAGTTTATTCCATCTGCTTTTATCATCTGTTGTTACAATAATTTATAATTCCCTCATAATATTAAAATGTCACTGAATCAAAAAAAGAAACACATCTATGGACCTCTAGCAGCTAATGGCATTACATTCAGCAAGTGAACCAAGTTCTGTAATTAATCATATCACCATAGATGCTTATAATTGTGTAATTAATACGTATTTGCATAATCACATAATGAGATTTTTATGATTCATGCTTTATGATGATCTGGATGCACAAATTTCTACCTCAGAATTGTAACTGCTTGCAAAGCTGTTATCCTTGTTTATTTTTTTCTCATTGAAGAAATATGAAGACCCAATGTATGATCTGGTCTTGTTATCCCAGGCATCTTCTGTGACTTATCCATAGGAACAGCTCTCCGTGCTTACTGTTACTTACAAAGAAGTTTCTAATGATAAAAAATGTAACATATATTTGAGTGGACAAATCTATTATTTATATTGGGAAAACATATTATGTAATTTCACAGGGTTTCCCAATTTTTATTAACCAGCTTATTCGTTTTCAGTCCTTTTCAATAATTGGAGAGAATTTTCTTTGTAGATCAAGTTTATGGGAAAGGAATGTATGTATTTTAAATCTACAGACTCCTGTCCTGCTTGGTAAAAATGATTTTTCATTAGCATACGGAGAGATTTTTATTGAATTTAATATTCAATCCACAGTGCTTAATTGCATCTCATTGCAGGCAAGATGAGCCAATCTGGGCAGCTGGGTGGTATTCAGAGAAATGTAACCACCTTAAAATACCTTTTTTCAAGATATTTTTTTGTCAGGATTCAACTCAAAAAATGTATTTTTAAAGCAATATTTAGAAGAGACAAAACATGCTCAGCTTTTGGATCCATTTTATACAGCTGTAAACATTTGTATTTGTAAATAATCCAAATTGCTAAGTAGAATTAAAAAAAGTGGTATAAATCACTATTATGATCACTACTTTATTCCTCAGCAACTTAGACCAAGCAAAGATCTGTGGAGACCTGTGTGGTGATTCTGAATGACACCCATGCAGTCAGGGGCAGTAAAGATGACGGTATCTCGAGGCATTTACAAAGGCCGACAATATCTATTAATGACAAATCTCTTCTAAATTGCAAAGGAATGTAAACAAAGTCAGAGCAGGACTTGGATGCTAACACCAGCCTCTCTGTGCCTGCCTCCAATGTCCATGAGCTTCCGAGGGACGTTTATTACGGCAGCCAGGAACCACACAGGCTGGCCCTTTTACTTTATGGCTTTGAACATCAATTTCATTCTTGCTTACTCTACTTTCAAAGGTCTTTTGAGTTCTGTTTCAAACACTGTTTGGAGTTTCTGGTTTCTTTGCACTCAGAAGCTTCATTTTCAACCTCAAACATGATCCAGGCCAGTGGTTTTTATACCCCCTGTTTGTTGAGACACAAAACCAGAAGACAGGAGCTTTTGAGAGGCAGCTGCAGATTCCCAGTGTGACAGCAAGGGGGTGTCCCTACGCTTATCTGTGCATAACACCCAAAAGCACCAAACCCAAGGAACTTCAAAAGTTGCAACAGTGATTTGAATGGTTTAGACTCTAATAGCAAGTTATTAAAACTCTTTTGCTCATTCATAATGAATATTTTGCTTCTCTTCACAAGGGCATTGTCCAAATAGAATTCACATTTTAAACAGTCTCCCTGAGTATAGCTAATGTAATGAAGGATAATTAAAAGAACTGCAAAATCTGATTTTCCCAAATCTCCTATACACTACTCAGTTATTACTCACATTTGATTTCAGTCCTGCCAGCTACTGCAGTGAGATTATCTTTTGTTTACTCTGTCACTCCATCCTGACTCCCTGTCATTTGTGCAATATTCCAGAGGTAAATTATAAAATACATTTCTGCTCATTAAGGTCCTGAAAAGACTCCTCTTAAAATCAGTGGAATGATACCAACTGATATGAGGAGCAGCTGGTATGGATCCTAACTTTGGTCAAGCCAAAGCTTTAATTATGGGGTTAGGCAAAAATTCTAATAGTGGCATTTTGACACACTTTTCATTTTTATTACAGTGTTATGTTACACAGCTAAAAAATTTACTTTGGGAAAAGCTGTGTGACCGTTATTAAAAACAGAACAAGATGTGAATACTTTGAGAAGGCAATGCTCAAAATTATTTGGGAATAAAGAGATAAATTTACATCCCAAAAGATTTTTTTTTCTGCATCACAGATGTACTGTTTAACTTTATTTTTTTTTGGCTGTTCTATCTCCAGGCTGTTAGTGGGTCACTTCCTAGCAAAATAAAAAAGCAGCAGACATCAAATCCCTCAGCGAAAAGTCAGATGACTGAACCACTGAAGATTCTGCGGACTTAATACACAAATCTGTCAAGACCTGTACTCACAGCCTAGCAAAGATTCATCTTTTTTTGGCACCTTTTTTGATAAGCTACCAGACCTACATTTATTTAACCCTGACACAGTCACAGTTGGAAGCCCATTTTACACACAGAGAAATTAGTCAAGCAATAACTCTGCTAAAACTCAAAAAGCCTCAGGCTTAGATGGGTATGACTCTGATTTTTGTATAACAGCCAGACTTCTTCTCAGGATACCATGCAGTCCTCAAACTCCTGCTCCTTCAGTTCCATCTCTTATAATATCTTTTATCTAAGGCAAAGCAATACAGATTTTCTAGCAAATGTTAATATCTAGCATTTCTCATCTGCAGATGTGAAAGCAATTTGTAAAGTAGGTAAGTATCATCCTCCTTTACTCTGTGATAAATCTGGGGGCAGCCAGCATCATGAGCTCTTAAAGAAATTAAGCAGCCTGTGGGAGAGAGGTAAGTCATATTACGGATTAACAACAAGTTAACAGGTAAGAACAAAGAGAAGGAATAAATGGTTGGGCTTTACAACAGGAGGAAGCCATAGATCAGAGGGATCTTTGCTGTGTCTGTTATACTCAGAGCATACAGAAATGAAAAAGGATGGTGAATGGGGAGACTAACCATGATGCCAAATTATTCAGGGTAATAAAAATGAAAGCTGATTGCAAAGAGCTGTGGAGAAATGTCATGATATCAAGCAGGCAATAGGATGACAGATGAAATTCTATGTAATAAATGTGAAGTGATGCACAAGGGGAAAAACAATCCATGACAATGGGTTCTAAACTACCTATTTCCAATCAGGAAAGAGAACCTTTGGTTATAATAATACATCTTTTCAAACATCAGGACAATTGTCAATAATGGACAAAAAACCAATGCATACTGTAGCAATTGCTGGGAAAGAAATAGAAAACAAAGCAGAATAAAAATTTTTATACTACTAATCCATGTTGTGATTACATTGGAATGTGATGTAGAACTGGTCCTCTTCATCTCAAACAGGACTTAGTTGTACTAGAAAAAGTTCAGGGAGGAGAAATAAAGTCAAAAGTTTGGAGCACCTGTTCATGAGCAATGACACTAAGTGTGGAGGTGTGATAGGGATCCACAACATTACAGATGACATGGGTAAGCGGAGAAGGAGCAGTTGCTCGTTGTTTCTTGTTCAAAATAATCATGGGAGGCATTTTTTTTCACACTGCTTCTATTTAAACTGTGTACCTCCCTGCCCCAAGATGTCATAACACAGAGTGAACTTGACAAATTAATGGAAGAAACATCCATCAACAGCTATTAAGCACAAACATACCACATCTGACTCAGAAGCCCCTTACTTACAGGCTACTGGAACCTGGGAATGTGTCGTGGCACTTTTTTGGCTCTTACACTGCCCATTACTACTGGCCATTGTCAGAGACAGGATGGACAGACTTTTAAATCTATTCTAATGAACTGTTCTTCAAAGCCTTATGTTTCTCAGAAGCATGACGGTTTAGACCAAGAAGCAAAATCTTCTCTGTGGAATTCAGGACTGGCAATGCAAACCTTCATACTGCTTCTTCTAGTTAGGTGGGAGATACACTTTTCCTGAAGATACTGATATTCATCCCAGCTGGCAGGTTCTGCAAGGAATGGCTTGTACACCCTGCTGTCTCTTGATCTTTCATTTTTAGAAAACCAACATTAGAGATTATACAGCTTTGCTCAATCAAACAGCAGAAAAGCTTATGGGTAAGAGGTAAAACCAAAGGCAAAAAGCTAAGACTTTCATTATATAGTCCTAGAAGTCTGTCCCCTCCAAAAAAACCTCCAAACAAACCATCAAAAACAAAATAGAAAAAAAGCCCATAAACCCAAAACAATGATCGAAAGCAGTTCTAGACTGTACTTCGTGATGCATTTCTTCTTTAGCTGCTTTGGAACAGACAGCTGTAGTGTATTCCCTTCCCCCCCTACCCCAACATAGTGGCTTACCCTTCTCCTCAGTTTTCTGAAACTAAAACTCCTCAGAAAGGGATCTCCCAAGCATTCCTGGCTTTGTCTTCCAACTTCATTTTTCATTATTACTTTATTCACTAAGCATCACCTTTTGATCATGCTTTGTTTTCTTACAACTCTTTAGTACATATGGCTAGAACATCTTACAAGTCCTTTCATCCTCTTGCTCTTTGCAGTTGGATTTCTTTCTTCAGCCCTCTTTTTGTGCAAATGAAGCCTCTACTGGCAGACTATAGAAGTCATGAAGCACAAATCTCTATTTGTACTTCAAGCATTCAAGGTTGTTCAGTAGGGGAACATGACAATGTCTTCAAGGCTGTTGTAACAGGGTATGTGTCACATAAGAAGAATTGACTATATGAACATCTTACCAAAACCACAGCTGACAGCTGGAAATTATTTCTTCAAGAACCACAAATAAAATACTAATAATACAATTGGTGGGTCTGACAATCCCCATCCTGTCTTTATATTTGTTTCAGCCATTTTAACCATTCTTACAGAATTCCACTTAAAAATGGAGAAATGAAGGCACAGAAAATGAAGTGAGCTGGTCTGGTTGTGCCAGAGATATGGGCTGTAATTCTCCTGTCTTCTGGTACTTTTTCAGGATCCCATCCTGGGTGAAGCTTGCATCTTATTCTCAATTTTATAAGGTTTTATTTTCCATTAAAAAACAAAACACAAAAAGACTTTTTTTCTGTAATGGTAGATGCCAAATCAGCCTGGGTGCAACTTCAGCTGTTTGTGTCCATGAGAAATCTGATGATGATGGCAAAGCGCCTGATTTACGTCAGCATTCAAGTACTTCACCATCCAAATGACCTAAACTTCAAAATTGTTATGGGGCAAAATGACCCCAGCAATTGATGGTACCTAGAATGACTGCAGGCACGACGAACGAAGGGATATTGAAATTTTTGCTGGGAAAACACAGCTTATTCTATATTTCTCTTCAGGAGAATCTGTTTTTCCCCTTTTATATTTTTGACCCTTCTATCTTTTATAGACACTTTTACCTTTACTGCAAGTACTGTAGTGATAACTTTTTTCAGCTGCTCCCACATCCAGGCCCACAATGTCAAGATTATGATTAAGGTCTGTTCTTACATTATAGCTCTTTTAAGTATATTCAATGTCCTCATAATCTCTACATCACTATTTTTCTAGTCTATCTCTTAGGGCTTCTTCCAGAAATGCCTCATTCTAATAAGTAGTTTACTGTCTCACACTAGGAAAAATGCTGTGTAAAAAGGATTTTTCAGGATTAGCTCCTTCAACCGGAAAGTTCTTAATCTATGGAATGTGTCCAGCTGCTTTAGGAAGCAGCAAATACATTTCTGATGCAATGTACTGAAGTTGTCATTAAAATAAAAAAGAGGAATTACAGTATAACTGAAAACATATGAAAACACTAGAATTTCCTCTACCACTTTAAAATTCCTCTACCGCTCTTTTCATTGTACTGTGCTGCAAGGATACTCATTCCTTTTGCTGACAGATAAAAGCCTTTTATATTTTCCTTGAGTGTAATGCAGACTGCACATCGAATGAGCGAGATAGGAGAGAATCATCAATTACTGCAAATAAAGAGATTTATGGAATGGTTTTCAATAAATTCAAGTGTCAGACTATTTCTAATTAAAAGAATGAATGCCCTAAGTACTGCCTGGTGGTGTTAGTCATCTTTACTTGTTGCAGCAACAACACCTAAAACGTTTCAGATGTAGTTTGGTATACACTTATTTAATACACAAGGTACCACAGCCAGTAACATCGTCTTCTTTCCTTCCTTAGTTGCACGACTGTGGTCTAGGCTTCAGTGTTAAACCACTGGAATGAAACAAGTGTCAGAGAAAGAGAGCAAAATAAGATTTGTTAAATTAGACTTTGGACACAGTCACAACCAAACAGGGAGATGGAGGCAAAAATCAGACTGAACTTTCAAACTGCACACAGGATTTTAACCAAACAACATCCATTAAAGCTGACACAAATCACAGAACTTAAATCATGCAAAGCTCTCTGAGGGCCAGATTCAAGCTTGTGCCAAGGTCCACCCACCCGAGGAACATAAAGGGACCTTGAAGCAGCCTTTAATGTGCAGCAGAGGATTGCTCTAGAATGGGGAAATCTGTAGCTGGCATAAAACTGATGTTGCTATCTCTTCATCAGTCCCTCTGGCCCACAACATATAAGAGGCATGTCAAGGACAAAAGGGAGAGAAGCCAGAATATATTGTGCACTGCGGAGCCTTGCCAGCGTAACGGGAATTTTGGATACCAAGCACTAAAGCAGCACAGACGGGTGTTATGATGGAATTTCTCTCCTCCCTCATATTTCTCCCCTTTAAGAAATACCTCAGCTTCCAAAATGGTCCCTGCCACTTGCTGGGGGGAACAAGTTTAAGGGTTTGCAGCAGGAGAAGGAGCACCACCAAAAATCTCAAAGGTTAAATAACAGGTTTATAGCTGTTAAAAAACAACAACTTGCAACCTTGTGGAGATCTTTCACTATATAAAAGTCAGGCTCATTTTTGTTTCTGCTATGGGTGTTGTCCTGAAGCTGATCATTCAGACAAATTAATTACTTTACTGCTATCTAAACCAGAGATTTCTAGCAAAGAGAGTTTGGCTGCAGCTGGCCCGGTGGTGGGGGTCAGGATGGGCTGACTAATTTGGCTCTGTGTGGAGTCAGTCGGGAGTTCATCCTTTATTCCTCTGAGAGCGCACTGAGGTCAAACGGCAGTGCTGAAGGCATTGGTTTATTAACACTCCCAGCCTCCTGGCAAGACAGGCTGGACTCAGATCAAGTGCGAGTCTCTGACTGTATTTCTGTCAAATTAACCATAACACATCATGGTGTTTATGTCAGCCGGTTGCATAAAGATGGATGATGTCTGATATTGCATGGAATGAGATCTATTTGGATAAAAGGTGCTTGCCCACCACAGATCTCTGGGTTAAAGCTATCTTTCAGATTTTTTTAACTGATTTTAAGTGGAAGAATGTGATTTCTTCACTTTCACTCAGGTGACTGTGCTTAGTCTTGTGTGTGTAGGTCCCCAAAACTAGACATAATACCTCTAGGAACCACAGGGTAAGTATAACTGGAGCTGACTGATGGTGCCCTAAATAAAAGGTCATTTCCCAACTAGAAAGGCCTATTGCACAGGGTAATGGGTCATAAGGATCATACGTGCATCTCAATATATATGATAACATTAATCTTCCACCAGCAGTAAAGCCAATGAAAACACATTCTCCTTTTGCTCCCTGATTTCTGAACACTGTTCCCAAGTCACTCTGGTCCCTCAGTTATGCAATCTCCTGAGTGTAGCCCTGTATCCATGATCACTGAAGAATAGAAAAAACTCTATTTTCTCTCTGATGCAGCACACATAATGGCATCGTCATCTAAAGGAGGCAGCAAAATCTGTACAAGAATAGGAATGGTTAGCCAGGCCAGGTGAGGATGAAAATGCCTTAGACTAGTTTTACCACTAAATAAAACATATTTTTGAACTATTCCCTGAGGTAATCAAATGCAGCCAAGCTTGCTTTGTCTCAGAGCCCTTTAAAAATTGCCATGCTGTTCTCAAGGCATTCAAAAAATTTGTAGGTGAGTAGCCAAAATCAGATTCTGATGACTCAATTGCATTGTTTTAGTGTGCAAAGGCATTGAGGTACCTGAGGGTAGTATACCCAAACACGGCTGCTTGAGGGCTTTTTGGTTATACAGAGTAGAGGAGATAGACAAATAGACAGATCTGTAGATTCACAAATCCATAAGTAATAGGCATACAAATATCTCAAGGGTGGATGTCACGAGGACAGAGCCAGATTATTCTCAGTGGTGCCCAGCGACAGGCAAGGGGCAATGGGCACAAACTGAAGCAGAAGAGGCTTCAGTTGAACATGAGGAAGAACATCTTTACTTTGAGGGTGACAGAACACTGGAACAGGCTGCCCAGGGGGGTTGTGGAGTCTCCTTCTCTGGAGATATTCAAAGCCTGCCTGGACGAAGTCCTGCGTAACATGCTCTAGGAGAACCTGGCTTAGTCTGAAACTTCTGCTGTGTTTTCTTCAAGGATCTAGCTCTACATCTGTTGATAATTTAGGTGTAAACTAGAGTATGGTATTTTAGTAAAAATTATTGTGATAAACCTAACAAGGGGTTCAGTTCACCTAACATTAGCTATAAGGCATCCCCAGTTGGAGTTGGTTATCAAGACTTCTTCTTCATGTAGCAGAGAGAGAAACACCCATCCCACATATAAGTCATCCCATCCTGAGACACTTCATAGGAAGAGAGATAGGATGAATATCCTCTGGAGATGTCTCCATCTCTTCATTTACTGTAGAGGGAGGCTAAACAAATAGCTTAGAGTAAGATGTAACTGTTGGACAAATAGCTTAGATCAACTAACTTTAAATGGTGGAAGTTAGGAAGTATAAATCCTACTCTTCACACTTTCCCTTTGTCTTCTTTTTGTCATACAGTGATTTCACTGTGTCCTTTTTCAGCACAAATTCTTTAAATCAAAGCGCCGAAACTCATTAATGATGGATGCTGGTAATTACAGCTATATAGGCACTGTACAAATACGCATGCAGCAGTCACCCAACTCCCCAGAGCCCGTTCCAGTTCTGAGCCAGGAGGGAGAGTCCTTCAGCTCTGGAAGCTTCCTGTGAGCAGGGAAGAGACCTTCAGGGAACAGACTGTGGCCAACATTTGCAATAGGTATTTTAATTCAGATGGTTTGCTGTTGCCCAAAATGAAAGTCCTGAACCGTGTTATTCAGAAGCTAAAGCCAGCCCTTAACGTGCTCACGTGCTTAGCACGTGGGTCGCTAGCGTGGTAACTTCTCTTTCTGCTGTGCACAGTCACAGGCCTGCAGCTCCCTCAGCAGTGCTGCGCTGACCATTGCTAATGCAACATTGCCACTGAAACCATTTTAACTGAAACCACCTCTTTAGACCAGTTAACGATTCATAAAAATTGCTTTCTGATGGACATTTGTGTGGTGGTCTTCAGTTTATTGCTTTTGAGTAGATTCCTTAAAATTTGGAGGTGAAAATATTTTCTTTTGACTTTTAAGAACATTTTTATTTGATACCTATAGCTTCTTGTATTTCTCGAATTCTTTTTTACTTAAAGTGGTTTTGAAAACACAATATCTTCTGAATTCAGAAAACATTTCCAAGACATGGAAACAGAAAGAATAAAGAAACCTCCTTTTTTGTCAATAGCTATGAAAAATAGGGGAAGTTTTCTATTTAAGCCAGTTTTAACATCTGCGATCAATAAAAAGGACAGAAAAATTGATTGTGAGATGATATTTTCACATTAGGGCTACTAGAATGTCATAAAATATCCCCCCTTTCCACAAGGCCTTTCCAGGGATGTATAAAAAATATTAATTTTTACATATTATGATCATTATCACATGAAGTAATTTATGTATTGGCTACAAGAAAGGGTAAATACATTTCCAGCCAAGGAAATGGAGGGAATTCGTTCTGCTGCTGCCAGCAGAGCACCTTCTAGGAGCTCTGCTGCCCTCCTCAAGATAACAAGCGTCAAGTGAGAAAGGATGTTCCACAAATTCAGAAAAAAAAATGAAGTATGGTGATTTCTTCAGAAATCTGAATAAATAACACTTTTGGAATGTGTACACTAGAGCTCTCACCTCTGCTATAGTATATCACTACCTCTTTCCGAATAAGCTTGCAATTTTCTTTGTTTCCTTCTTCAGCACTGTGACAACTTTTGTTCCCCCTTGATGTCAATCAACTGAAACTCACTTCAGATTCCATTAGAAAATCTATACTGTTAGTGAATTGAATCAAAAGAGGTAATAATTCCAGTATTTTTCCTCTCCAATGAATACATCAATAGCAAATTCTTTCTGTCCAGCACATGTGGGAGATAAAAATTAAAAAGCAGAGCTGCACGCTGATACATGGGTAGACTGAATACATGTACTGAGCTGTTACTACTCGCTCTTGGCTATTCCACTGCTACCAGATTTCACTCGGCGCAGATGAGGTGTAGGGTCAGGTTCATGGTGCTACACAAGTGCAGATGTGGGGTGACTCCAAATTTGTGTTTTTCTATCACATTTGCTGAGTGCCCATTACTGCAACAGTGAAGCATTCACTGCCAGCAGAATTTTAATGCACTTAATGAAACATGGAAATCAATAACAAGAACTTCAGTGAGAATATTTTTCTGTCAATAGATTTCTTACAGATTCCTGGGATGCGTAATGTGGCTTGCACTTCTAATGGCTTATTTTGGAAAGTTAAGAGTTACTGAACACATTAAGTTCCCAGTCTTATTTGCACTGAAATTATTTCCAAGATGTCATTGATTCTCATCTGTTATGCTTAATTGGAAGTTCTGAAGTAATTTTCTCCCTCTCTCCCCCAGTACATATTAAGAAAACACAGTTATTTGCATGATAAAGTACAATATGCAATTAAATTTGACTAGTTTAAAGAATTAGTGTAGTTTTAATGTAAATTCAAAGAGCTCTTGCTATATTGCCTATAATTGTAGAAGTCCAGCACATTTATTTGCAGAGGCATTTGATTAATTCTGTTCCTGGAGGCTAATTCTGCTCTCAGCACTTAGCTAAGATTGCCCATCTAGCAGCATCTTTGGACAAAAGCATATACTTTCTAATCTGCACAAAGCTGATCCTTTCCTACACTGGGAATTGGCTCTGATTTCACAGTAACCTGGGACAACCCAGAGCACAAACTGCAGCTATTTGCACAGGAGAATTTATACTGGTTACAAGCTGCAGCCAGGATCAAACTCCAGCCTAGATAAGACCTTCGCAGAGTATCTGCTGATCAGGCTAAAGCTTTTGCATATCACAGAATGGCAAGGGTTGGAAGGGACCTCAGGAGATCATCTAGTCCAACCCCCCTGCTAAAGCAGGTTCTCCTAGAGCATGTTACACAGGACTTTATCCAGGTGGGCTTTGAATATCTCCAGAGAAGGAGACTCCACAACCCCCCTGGGCAGCCTGTTCCAGTGTTCTGTCACCCTCAAAGTAAAGAAGTTTTTCCTCATATTCAACTGAAACCTCTTATGTTTCAGTTTGTGCCCAAATATGCCTAGAAACTCTTCCTTGTGATTTAATCCCAAATTTCCTCAAAGGCCTCTTGGCCCGGTATAACGTGCTCTTTGGCCTGTACTCCCTGAAATCGCCCTCACTGTTTAAAATCTCACGCCATGTTTCAGCATGAATTAGGACACTGCAATCTGAAACCATCACAAAGATTTTGCTGGTGCTATTCCCATCTTCCTTAGCTTTTTTCCCCTCTTTAAACAGAGACTTTGTCTCCTTATCCCTCCCTCTGTATGTTACCAACTGGCTTCCTGAGTCCAAGCAAGCAAAATTTTCTCTTCTCATTTTCTCCCTTCCTGATTACTGGCAAAAAGAAAGCGTAAAAGCTGCAAGTGCAGGGCAGAAGATCTCATTGCCTGAGGAAAAGGCAAGGTTGCAGGGAAAGCTTGGTCCATGCCAGGCCGTGAGAAAAGAGGGGTTTTTTAATGAAAAAATTCTGCTGGATAGTCCTTCACAGGAAGAAGAAAAAGGCAGTCAGGCAACACAGATTGGACCATTTTCCTTGTGCAGAGACCTGAAAGCCTCCAGCCAAAGCAAGCACCCCACAGTGCTGGCAGCCCTGTACCTCCCACCGATCTCATGGTAAATGCACTCATGTAACTGAGGGGTGAGCTGACATCCTTTGAAAGACGTGCATATCTCAGGGCAGCAGATGCTTTTCCTTAGCGTATGGTGCACAACAAAGGTGATATAAATCCAAATTCATCACCCATATCCATAAAACCTACCCAGGCAAAAGCTCCAGCCTTGCTAACAGGAACTTTGAATGAGCAAAGCTGTTATTATTTGGACTAATACAGCCAGTTAGGCAGAGAGCACATCAGAGCTTCCACTCTATTCTTTTAGTAACTCCAGGACTTGTAAGGCAAACCGTGAACTTCTACTGGAAGAAACTGATTTGAGTTTCATGAATTTCCTACCCTTAAAATCCAATTTCTATGGCTTCTTACATGTTAAGAATGGTCACTTCTGCCTCTGCTAGGACTGTGGGCTTCATTTCCCTGGCAAGCTTCATTGCCTGCGAGGAGGAATGGCTGAGACAGTGTGGTTGTATGCCTGAGACTCACTTAATAATTTAGTGAAATTGCTAATTGATCTCATTATTCAATTAATGCTGGAAGGCTTGTGAAATCTGGCTTAATTTCCCTGCTCCCTGGAGTCAAATTGATAGGAATGTTTTTTATTGCTGAGAATCATCAATATTTACAGACTTGTATATTCACAAACATCTGAAAGGCTTTCGCCTCAGTATCCTTCTATTCTATTGTTTGCTCTTTCATCTCCTCTCAAACATGGACAAAATGATTGATGTTTGGTCTGCAGAGACTAAAAATAAAATACGTACCACATTCAAGTCTCGTTCTGGAACCTAAATACCATTTTGGCTGTTAAAGCACCCTTCAACGAAACAATAAAATTCAGTTCCTATCCTGGTGTGAAACCAAAAATCCACAACAAATACATATTAGCTTGATTGTTTTTCCCCTGTGTTCCAAGCTCTTTCTCTTGTAAGTGGTACCTATGTGCAGGCACACACATAGACAGTTTCAATAGTTTCCTTTCTCTCGTCCTTGTGATTTGCACATAATATACATTTTAGACTTTTTTGAGTGCTCAGCTGTTAAACCTCAGTGCGGGCTTGATGAGCACATCATAAAATAATATCATTTGCACTAAAAGTCAAAATATATGAAGCATGTTATAAGTAGGTTAGAGTAATGAAGATAAATTGCAGGAATACTTGTGTAAATTCTAGATGAAGTTGTTAAGCTGGGACATTGATTAGGTTATTATTATTTTTTCCTTTCACTCTCATTTCCACCCAGGCAAAACTCCCAGACACTGTCTGAACATAAGGGACTATTGTCTTAATGGCCATTGCCCTACGTAAGGAGAATTGGTCTTAGTAACAGGGTGAGCAAACAATTCCAGTTTAACTGCTCTTCTTTTCACCTGTGAACTCAGGGAGTGACAACTGCATTTCTGGTGTACTTGAGTGAAGGGACTTGGGCGTTGTGAACAAGGAAGGAAATTCCCTGCAAAAGCATCAGAAAACCAGATTTAAGCAAAGCTATGCTTTTTCTTTTTTTTTCTCTTTTCTTTTTTCTTTTTTTTTTAAAGAAAGAAGAGATAATAGTTACATGCTTCATAAAGGGATGAGGAATAGAGAAGAGCCTTTGTAAAGACAGTGGAAAAATGGTTTCTGTGAGAATCCATTCTGTGAAAATATTGATGAAAACAAATGTGCTTGCATGAAAAAATGCATAGCATTATTCAAGACAGACTGAACCTAAGTTGTGGCAGATAGGAAAATATTCTAAACCCTCTGTGTTTTATACATAAGTAGATATGAGTATATGGGACAGTTTAAATGACCTTGAGTTACCCCAGGTAAAAACATAAATAGGGGCAATTACTGTGAAGTAGCTGATGAAAACTACTGACTACCAGCAAACTCTCACCACATGGTAAATGCAAGGTGATTTGAAGAAGATCATAGCAGATAGCTGACCTTGCATGCTGAACCAGTAAATACACGAATGACTTTCTGCTGTGCTCCTTTGTCTCAAACATTTGTAAGCTCCTCTGTGGTAAGAGCAGGACAAGAGGAGCATCTTATGCCAGAGAAAATTGTGCCCAAGTGTTACTAGCTTCTGCTGCTGAAAGTCCTTGATGAGTAGGATGGAACAGAAATGAATGGAAGTAGCTTCAGCAAGTGAATGAGGGGATGGAGTTCAAAGAGAGGTTGCCTTAACAAAGCTTGTTTGTGAGCATAATAGCTGCTTAGGCTGTGAGTTCTTTACATCTCTATCTGTCTCATATGAGTGTTAAAGATCATTCACAATGAGCTCCCACTTAAAGCTTCCTCTTGGAAGGGGATAGATCACGTTTTATCCTGATGCATACTGATATATCAAAGACAGTTCATTTCTCGGTATGCGTATTATTTTATGCTCATTTATGTTAAATTTAATTTCATATTATTTCAATTATCTTTTCACAGTTTTTAGACTCTCTTTAAGTTCCTCGCTGTCTTCCATTGTTTTGACTGCCACAAATAATTTAGTTAGGATTACAAGTCACCTAGTAGTGTAAGCCTAATTATGACACAACTCCATGGCAAAGCTATCTTACACAGCTGAGAAACAGAATTTGGCAGGGTTTTTTGTCCTCCTGCTATATTGAAAACACCTAAGGATTCTATCTAGAAAGCCCACATTTAGATAGATAAATGACCATTTAATCAGCTGAGAAGTGTTTCAGTGTGAGTGAGATCTTCACAATCGATCATTTTTTAATTTTGAGACACTGCAGAATCACCTCACACCTCTTACAAATTTTAACTCTTGTGTTCCAGTGTAACCGTTTCAGTGTATCTCACCAGCAGCAACCACATAAAAAATCTTGCTACGTTATATTTTAAATACCCTGAATGATAGTTTCCTACTGAAAATTCTGTTTTCAAGATTAGTGTATAATGTTACCATCCTTTTTGAATGGATGTGGTAAAGGTACATTGTCCTAGAGCAAAACAGAGATGACAGCACAGCCTGAGCTGGCTTTGAGCTGGCTTGTTCATGATGGTGCAGCTGGGGCAGGAGAGAGCTCAAGGCAGGCTCTAGGATCCCAGACATTGTTCCCATCCTACTGTGGCCCGTCTGCTGCCCATGCTATAGTGCCCAAGTTAGTTTGGATTTAATGAGCGTAGTGATTCTCACACTTGGATTCCAGTGTGAGCCGCACACTTTGTGCAGCCAGCTTCTCTAGTTGGTTAGTAGGGAACGCGGAGATGACTGTACACATTCTTCCTCTCCATTTCCCCTCCTGTTTGCTTACAGGGTGAGACAACAGAAAGGGACTTGACAGAAGTCGGGATTTAAGCACTGTAGAAGTGGGAAGACACTGCTGCACCCCATCCCACCAGGGACCGGGCATCCTTAACTTCCACCGATACGAAGCTGCAGCTCATGAAAAAACCAAAGCCGGTGCTTCACGCCTTCCTGGTCCTAGATTCTTTTCATGTCTCCTTTTATCAGGTCACATATTTGGAGACAATGGATTTCCTAATTAATGTTGACAGCTAAATTTAGAATAGTTAATTAGCGGAGGCACCAGACTCACAGCCTGGGCACAGGTTCAAGGTTTGGAGGACATCGGTGTAGTTTGATTACAGTGTTCCCATTAGGCAATAATGCCTGCTGCTGTGGGCAGAAATATGAGAGAGAAATTGATTGTGAGGTGGGCTGTGTACTCTGAGCTGGAAGAGAAGGTGAGTGATGTCAATAAGGTCAATAATCTCCCCACAATGTAACAATGAGGGAACTGAGTCTCAAAGCAGCCCAAAATTTCTTCAGCAGACAGTGGGATTTGGGGTGTTAGGTGCTTCTGAAAATCAGGCCATTTCAGTTACTTTTTTTATATCTTATTTTTTATTTACCTTGTCAACAAAAAAAAAATCCATTCAAACAACCATATTATACAATTGACCGTATAATTTATCTGTACTATATATACAGCTATATTTTTTTTTTCCTATTAACAAGCTCAACATTAAAAAAATGAATTCCCCAGGGGGAATAAATTAAAACAAAAACATCCAGAGAAGACAAAACCTACAAAAAGCAGATGTTACCACATATAAAACGCCATCAATTTTTATGCATCTATGTAAAAAGGCTGAGATGTTCCCAGCCTTGACATAAATTCTACCCATCAACCCCATCAAGATATCACAACTGTATTAATGATTACAAGAAATGATTTTCTACTCACCAATCCAAAAGCATTGCACTCACTTCAGCAAAGAGGCTGGGAGGAACTGTGCATACCCATATATAAGTGAGCAATCAGTGGACCTTATTGCTCTTTAGATCAAATGTAAATTTTTAAGTTGATGACTTTGTTCATGTTTTCTACCTCTGTTGCCACTGAACTTTCTTCCTTATACCTGGTTTGTATTTGGGAGCCAGTGGCTCAAGCAGGCTGAGCAGAGGAAGAACCCCTAATGATTACCCCTGGGTTCAGTTTAACAATGAAGCTTTAAGAAGCTTTTGCCTTTCATCTTTCAATTCATTTTTTTCAAAGGCCACCTGTCACAGTCTGGACCTTAGTCTGGTTTCCATGTTTCTCAGTTCAGGGTTTTAATCACAGAAAAAATAAACCTAATTAGCTTCGGCAGAAGAATGTATTAATACAATAAACATATGGGAAAACTCAGGTTCACATACCCCCATATTAGAATTAGTACCTGAGACTGAATTCCAGTGTGCCCAGAACAGTTCCAGTGCTCAAAATCGCATTCTGGTACATCAAAACCAGGAGCTGATACACCTTGCCAACTATCCAGCCCAAAATTAGCATTGCTGGGCTAGATCACAGCATGACTTTAAAAGCATTTAAAACTGAAATCTCCAGTAAACACTCAAGAGAAAGATGCTCATGGGTTTAGAATTAACAGTTAGTGACAACTTGCTCCCAGAGGTAGAGCTTGTTAAAGAAAATGGACTACAGCTTTTAAGCACAAAATTAACAGTATGGAAAATAAAATATGCACCTATGTTCTGCAGAAGTAGAGAGTTTCTAAGTGTGAACTCCAAAATCTTACTGGGAAAGATAAGTTTCAAGTAAGTGGACGCTGTGGGGGTTACACTAACCGTTCTCAGTTACGATCTGAGTCAGTAGTAACCTTATAACTACTAGAAACGTATAGCTCAGTTCATCTGGTGTGATTTGTGGACACCATTAGCTTAAAATCAATGAAAGAAAACTTTCTTCTATTGTTTCCATATTCTTAGCTGCAGCAATGTTACAGTAGTTTGCATATTGCCGTGATTCCAAGTCCTGTAGTAGAGATAAAGGCCCTTTTAAAGAGTATAGCCTGCCTCAACTGAAGCTGCAGACCCATTTAGTGCATATAATACTTTCTATTTAGACTTTTAAAAGAGAGGGAAAGCCCTCCTGTAACATCAAACTTTTCTTTTTTTTTTTCTTTCTGTAGAGATGATGTAATCAATTTCATTTATTCTGTTACCAAGTTCTGCTGCACACAGGTGTTATTCCACATATATAGGGGTTTCTTTCTCATTATAAATAGAAAACAAACTTGGATCACATGAAAAACTAGTAAGAGAATAATCAGATATTCAGCTATTTTTAATGGAAGGAGGATCCACAGAGTACCTAAGGCAGGGATGCTGCATGAAAAAGTGGAAACATTTCAAATGCAAGTTGACAATAGGTATTCAATGTCAGTCTGTCCACATGATTGGATTTTTCTGCAGCCTATGTAGGGTGCCAAATCCCAGGTTTTTACCTGGCTTTGATTCAAGTGGACTCACACTGAACTCAGACGAATAACTGGCCATTTTTCCTATGTCAATTTGCCCTCCATCATGTATTACACGTGCAAACAGGAGTACATGTTCACATGCCTAGTTGCACGTCTGACCTTTTGAAAACTAGTCCTTAAACAATTTGCCCAAGGACACAGAATGAATCAGTGAATCGTGTAAATCATAATTCACTGCCATTTCCATTTTGGTCAGTTCAGCTTTTTTGTATGCAATACTCCAGTCATAGTACCATAACGACAACCTAACATTATGTTAGATTAGAGCACACCTAATTTTATTTTCTGTCATCTGTCATCCATCTGTGAGGTTTTAATGTCTTATTCTCATCACATTTAAAACAGAAACCTTACATCTCTTTCTATAATGCAATTATAGCTCTCTTATCATTCCCTCCAGTATAATGTCACAAGGAATTTTCTTCTGCTTCATGTACAATTTAATTTCCTTCTTGATTGGCATTGTGTAGTATTGTGTTTGTCAGGAATCTCCACATTTACATTTTTATACCTGTATGTGTTTTCAGAGCAAGAAAAATTAAAACCTAGCAAAGTGATTAATGCAAATATTATTTGACTGGGAGATCCTTAGGTCTCAGACACTTTCCAAACATGACTATTGTATCTCCTTGACCTCAAAAACCTAAAAAAACCCCCACGACCTTGACTTTTTCCTTGGTAGGCACATGGTGAACTAGACTTGCCTCACTTTCTTTTCTGCACTGGCTGAGTGACCTAGCATCATACTGCAGATAGGCTTGATAAGCTGTCTTAAGTTTTTTATTCAAGTTAATATATATATAAGGCAAAATTTAAAACATACTGAGTTAAAATCTGCTAACTCCAGATGTATTAGTATTTCATATTCAATGCAAAATGAGGCATTTTATATTATTGCAAAACTCAAACATAACTACGGAGATCAGTCTTGGATACCATGTTTCTCCCCAAAAAGCTATTTGGTTGTCTTTGCCTGTCAGTGAAAACTTTGCAGAGCAAAAGATATTTCTTCTAAAGGACATTAAGAATCCTTTCTTTCCAGGTGAGTTCTATGGTTTCACATGATTTTAGCTGCCTTCGTGATAGAGTGGAATTTGCGTTACTAGGTGAGAGGGGTTCCCAGGGTTGGCATGACCCCAGTCTCAGGTGTTCAGTGGAGGCCTGGGTCTGGCTCTGTGGGCTGAACAGGTGATGGAGACAAACCTGGTATCATGACAGTGTTTAAATCCCAGTTCATGGGTCAAAAATTTGTTATCTATTTCCTTAATTCTGCTGTTTCAACCAAAGTTGAGGATCATAGCTTGAGATGGTCAAGAAACGGTCATGAAACCATAGCTAACTTCCCACAGTTACAAGCAACAGGGACAGGAATCAGCAGAGTCAGTATTTTAAGAATCTGCCTTTTGACTAAAGGCCACTTATTAGGCAGTGAGACAACTAAGTCTTTGTCTGGACCTCAGCATCCAAGGCAAGAGGGCTGTCTTTTGTGTCTGGTTCCATCTGGGAATGAATAGAAGTCACAAGGGCTTCGGGGTGAGAAAAAGACTCTTTTTCAGGGATGCCTTAAAGATACTGTCTCCATTATCATCCACACTCTCATGATCTCATGGTTCTTATTGCTCTTTATGTTTAACTTCACTATTCTGGTTTCAGACTAGTGATCATTTGCACGTTATTTCAAAAATGCAGACACAGAAGAAAAGCAGTGAAATGTAAAAAACAGAAACAAACTTCTACCAACAGGTTCTCTATCTGAAGCATGACCAATGCCCTTTTGGTCATATCTGGATGCTAATGTGTAATGCTAGTTTTTGGGTCAAAAAGAAATCTGACATTTGTTTTTAACTCTGAGAAAATGGGAAGCAAGAATAGTAATGTTCTCTCCAGCTTCATAAAAGTATGAGGTAATTAAGGTAATTTCTGTTTCATTAACATACCTATTGATTTTTTAATTTTATTTTTTTTGCTAGTCAGGTGAGGCACTAGATTTGAGTAGAACACCTACAGCTGGTAAGAGAGAAGAAAGTGAGAGAACCTATTTTTACTAGTGAAATGCAAATCACTGAACTAAATAATTACTGCTGTGCCGTCTGATTTCTTATTCCAGAACATCAGCTTTTATATCTTGTGTAAAATCCAAAACCCATCCAACTTTCATTTTTGGAAATGAATACATGTGTTAATTGTAGGCTGTAGATTTTATAACTGGATGAAATTCCAGTATATTCATATGGAAAAACAAAATATTGTTATTCTATAATTAAAAATGTAATTAGTTTTCTAGAACCTAAAGAAAAGCTTACTTACATACATAATGAAAGAATTTAAGTTCCTGGGGTCAAATTCATAATGTGGTGGGTGTATGCATTTGCATGCAACTGTAATTAAAAATCTGACTTTCTGAGGATAAGTACAGAATCATAGAATAGTTTGGGTTGGAAAGGACCTTTAAAGGTCATCTAGTCCACCACCCCTGCAATAAGCAGGGACATCTTCAACTGGATCGGGTTGTTCAGAGCCATGTCCAACCTGACATGTTTCCAGGGATGGGGCATCTACCACCAGTTGTAGATGTTTCCAGTGTTTCACCTCATAAAAAAATTCTTCCTTGTATCTAATCTAAATCTACCCTCTTTTAGTTTAAAACAATTTCCCCTTCTCCTGTTGAAAAAAGGCCTGCTGAAAATCTTTCCCCATCTTTCTTATAAGCCCCCCTTAAGTACTGAAAGGTTGCGATAAGGTCTCCCTGCAGCTTTCTCTTCTTCAGGCTGAATAACTCCAACTCACTCAGCCTTTCTTCATAGGAGAGGTGCTCTAGCCCTCTGATCATCTTTGTAGCCCTCCTCTGGACCCACTCCAACAGTCACACGTCTTTCCTGTGCTGACGGCTCCGGATCTGGATGCAGTACTCCAGGTGGGATCTCCCCAGAGCAGAATTAAGGGGCTGCATCACCTCCCTCAACCTGCTGGCCATACTTCTCTTGATGCAGTCCAGGATAGGTTTGGCCTTCTGGGCTGCAAATGCACATTGTTGGCTCATGTTCAGCTTTTGCCCCCAAGTCCTTCTCTGCAGGGCTGCTCTCAATCCTTTCATCCCTCAGCCTGTTTCAATACTGGGACCTGCAGGACCCTGCACTTGGCCTTGTTGAACCTCATGAGGTTCACGTGGGCCCACTTCTCCAGCTTGTCCAGGTCCCTCTGGATGGCATCCTGTCCCTCAGGCATGTCAACAGCACCATTCAGCTTGGTGTCATCTGCAAACTTCCTGAGGGTGCACTCCATCTCGCTGTCTATGTCACTGATGAAGAAATTAAACAGTACTGGTCCCAGTATGGACCCCTAAGGGACACCACTTGTCACTGATCTCCATCTGGACATCGAGCCATTGATCACTACCTTCTAGATGAGACCATCCAAACAATTCCTCATCCATCAAACAGTCCATCCATCAAATCCATATCTTTCCAATTTAGAGAGAAAGATGCTGTGGGGGACCATGTCAAAGGCCTTACAGGCGTCCAGATAGACATTGTTCAGTGATGTAGTCACTCCATCACAGAAGGCCATTAGGTTGGTCAGGCAGGACTTGCCCTTGGTGAAGCCATGCTGGCTATCTCGAATCACCTCCCTGTCCTCCATGTGCCTTAGCATGGATTCTAGGATGGATCTGTTCCATGATCTTCCCAGGCACAGAGGTGAGGCTGACAGGTTGGTAGTTCCCAGGGTCCAACTTTCTACCCTTTTTAAAAACGGATCCAGTGTTTCCCTTTTTCCAGTCACCAGGGACTTCACTTGACTGCCATGACTTTACAAATATCGTGGAGAGTGCCTTGGCTTAATGTCCTGGTTTCAGCTAGGATAGAGTTAATTTCTTCCTAGTAGCTGGCATAGTGCTGTGTTTTGGATTTAGTACTAGAAGAATGTTGACAACACACTGACATTTTACGCATTAAAGTACAAAATAATTCAACAACTCCTAGTCAAACATGTTAAAGTGGCAGTGTGGTAGCAGTATAATCCATGACCATTAACTAATGTTGTCTCCATGTAGTAGAGGTCATTTTCAGGGCCAGACAGGTCTTCTTCTCCTTATGATTTCTTCACATTCCCTTACCAGGTTTAGCGTGGGGACAGAAACCAAGTATAACAGAGGAGGGGGAAGATGCCTGAAAGTCCAGCCCTTGTGCTGAGATCCACTAGAAATTCTTCTTCCTCTTCCCTCAACTTTTCCCAACATCCTCAAACTGAAAAGTTTCTATCCCAAGTTAAGTGGGGACAAATCCCTGTAGTTCTCTGGCCCTTGTCAGTCTCCTCCTTGGGTTGAGCTCTCTATGATCCAAGGCCAACTCTGATTCAGCACAGCTGCATAACCTTGGCTTATCCTGAGTAGACTGCTAGGTTGTGAGAGAGCTGAGAGAAAGCACGTAGCCTGGAGCCATACGAGATAAGAAAGGTAAAACTGCAGACAGAGGTAAGATTGTTGAGATAGGGATAGACAGCAGTTCAAAGATTCAAGAGGAAAAATGTTGACATGAAAAGGTATAAAATACTAAGAGAGAAGACAAAGAATAGGAAGCTGCCAGCTCAGCAACATCAAGAGTCAGCCCACTCCAAGGAGCAATGGAGACCAACCCTTCCCCATCTGGCTGATGACTGCTTGACCAGCAAAAGATCACTGGGTGTGGTGAGCCTATTAATGCCTAGCCTAGTAGTCCTCATCAGTCCTAGATATTTATTATGTCTATTAGAAAACAAGTAACAGTGGAGTGTCTTTGCAGGTGGCAAAAGTTGCCTGATCAAGCCTGGGAGGGCAATGAAGGACGTTTATCCCCAGCTTCATCTTCATTTTTCCCCAAAGCTGTCTTGCCAGAGATAGTTATTTGTCAAATGTCTGCTTTCCTCCTCCAAACACAGACTGCTCATTTGGATTTGAGCAATAGACTTGACCCTTTAGTTACACTTAAGGAGAAATAAGGCATCATTTTGCCTTCCTAGTGCCTTGGCCAGCCCCTTTCCTTGTTTACATGAACTTCAGGCATGATTATGATGTAAGTATTTCTACTTGATCCCTTAGTTAAAATGGTACTGGAAAATACTCAAGCTGTAACCTGGGTAATAGTCCCAAAACTGAAATAAAATAATGTTTTCTATTTCAATACATATCCAAAGATTTCCCACCTTCATTTCCCACCTATGTTTTTAAATGACATATTTACAGAGATGTTGGAAAACAGGGCCAATCTATTTGCTAGATTTTCACAATAGAGGAAACTTAGCACTGACACACTCGTTTTATTTTTAGACAACAAAATATCATTTTGTTAATGCGAACTTAGCAGTGAATGTCATTCAAGCTGGTATTCCAGTGATCAAAAATGATCACAGATGTCAGGTTGTTGATGCGGATAAACATGAATATTACATACACTTTAGGTACCTAAAGCAATTGAACCTGATTTTAGTTAATATAACAAGTCCACTCAATCTTTATTGGTGTAGGAAAAGCATGAAGAAGGGAACATTTCTGATGTCAGTCCTGTCACTTGTCAGTGAATAAAATAAGTACACACTTGTCACTTCACTTGCTGGGGGAAGGCATAATCCTTGCTTGTTAATGGATTACTAAAGAGTGCCCCTTCTGCTTCGCAGCCTTTACACCTCATTCATCTGTCAAAAAGAGAATGCTAAGAATAGATAGGAGCACAGCCTATGGAGTTGCTCTCATCCATCTTACTCTTTAAGGCATGAGCAACAAAATATACATACGAGATGTACACAGTATTGTGTTCAAAATATTGTATCATTTACAACAGTGCACCTGATAAGGCATGGAACATGTTATAAATGACTGCTGAAGGTATGTGAATAGATGGGTCTGCGGGGATTTGTGATAGCTTTCCTCTACTTCTTTTCTTGATAAGTAGTGTATATTATCTGAAACCCTATGAATACTTTCTTTGCAGGCCATTGTCAGCAGTCCTGAAGAATCTATGGATTTGAATAGTGACCTTGAAAGGTGCCTTTGGAAAGCACGCCATTAAAAGCCAGTTGAGATGATACAGGATTCTCACTAATCCTGTATCATAGGAAGGCATCATCTGCTTATGTGGATACAGAATGAGGAACTTAAATGTTATTGTACGCATTCAGCTACAGGAAAGCTGCCAATAGTATTTAAAGAAAAACATGTAGGATAATTACTTGGTGCTATTTATTCTGGAGACTTCATTCAAGACTGGTAACTATCATTCACATTTCTAAGAGAAGAATTAAAGTACAGCCTAGCTTCTTTCTTTTTAGAAATCATTAGTTTTTAAAATTACTTTCCAGTTAAGTACCAAGGAGAAGCTTCCTTTAGTTAAAGAGGAAAATCTCTGGTGTATTGGATACTCGGTCAAAAAGTGAGAAATCTAGGGGTTTTATCAGGTTGTCTTAGACAATGGTGTGCTTCACAAAACAAAAACTACAAACACAACAACAAAACAGAAAACCAAACCCCAAACCTCACCAAATACACAGTCAGCTGTCTTGTGAACTTGATCCAAAGTCTTCACTGAAGACAACAAAGACTTCCTGATTTCTGGTATTTCTACATGACTTTTGCAGACAGACCTTCCAAAAGCAGTTTAGCTACTTGGGCTAATAAACCTACTGATAACACATTGACTACACATTGACCTGGCTTCTGGCTTAGAGGTGGCCTACACAAAACTGACTTGGAGCCTGGTCAGCTTTGTATTAATGGCTATACATATAAAAGTATCTGACAACTTTGAAACACTTGAAACCAGGATTCCTGACATAAAATCACAGGCATAATCTTGATAAAATCAGAGATATAATCTTGCTCCTGCTTTAAGCAAGGCAACAACACACCTACTCTGCAGAAGGTATTGGTTATAAACCATATAACAGAACATAGTTGTTGATAGTCTTAAATGCCTTCCTACAGCTCCCTCTAGTACTATGTTTTTTCACCTTTGCACCTCTTGATTCTTATTTTCCATGATTATTCTCCAGTTTACCTTTCAGTGTGTAAATATTCAGATATTGTCGACAGCTGTATTTCCAATAATTTGAAGCAACAGACGCCTGGAGATGCCACCCACGAAAGCCAACACTTCCATGTATAGCTGTTAGCATGGAAACTAGTTCTTTGGAAGGTTGCTGAGATGAAGCCAGTCAGTAAATCTTGAGCAGGTGTGCCTAAAGATCAGCTGGCTACTTGATAGGGGAAGTATTTCCATGTAGTAATGTTGGGTAAGGGATAATCTCAGTTCTGCTGATTGAGAGAAGCTGGAAATTATTGGAACTACTTTTACTTTCCACCCTGGCTAGGGGATACCGTGAGCTCAACACATGCTAGAGAAAGCAGTGAGCTTGTGATCAGAGTTTACAAGTTATGGTGATAATGTTACTCAAAGTCTGTAGCTGCTGTGCAGGAAACTATTCAGTAATGCAATCCTTCAAGGGTTCCCCCTCCAATACTGAAAAGAATTGGTCCCCGTTGAGAATTGAGAGTTTCAACAGCATGCTAGTATTAGGTTGGGGTCATGTATGACTTCCTACCAATGCAGCTAACCAGTGACATCCATAATTCATTGGTTGAGGCACCTTTTACCTTCACATCTAAAACCAGATCTACCAATATAATAATATATGCCTTATACTAATATAACTAACTGGTGTGAAGAACTAGGTTGTACTTCTACAACTGTGCCAGAAGAGTGAAACTACTAAAAGCTTCTTAGTGCCTTTAAATTAAAAATTAAAATAAAATTTTCTCAAGCAGTTCTGATTTTTGAAAAGAGTTACCTAATCTTCTTATACAAAGGAAGACAAGAATTAAAAAACTTGATGATTTGGGTACTAAATTTTTGAGTGTGAATGTTTAGAGATGGGTTGGAAGAACGTTTTTCTTTGAAACTTTCTCTAGCCTTTCACTGGGGAAAGAAGAAGAACCTCACACAGGTATTTCACAGCATGTAAAAATGTCTAGGAAACTCCAGTACAACTACATCAATTCAAGCTGCTGAGACAAGAGCTTAGACATACCTACAGCTTTAAAACAGACAAGGACCTCTGGGTCAAGCATGCTATGTTCATCTATAGGAATTTATAGCTCTAACCTGAGTTGGAAAAAAAATACTTGGCCACAGTCTAAAAACAGAATCTTCATTTAGCTTTGACATTGTGCTATTCATGGTGTTTAATGAATAATTCAAATCAAGATTTTGATCAAGTCAGAGCATTCAGAAAGTCAACAATAATTATAGAATGCAATTGCTTCTACTAAATCTTCAAAAATCACTGTGGCAATATCATGTCAGGTAGTGATATAGAGAGGTACTTAATTGCGATCTCTAGTTTAATTTTGGGCAACATTTTGGTTTTTTAGTGGGCAAAGCCTTCTTTCTACAGGTACATATGAGAGCATGGTTTCTGGACTTTGGAATATATAACAGTTTTTAAATGTTAGGAAATAACTTTTTTTTAAAAAAAAAACCCCTATCATTGCCATTATCTTTAGCACAGTGAATGTCAATTCTGTTTTTTAAACCAAACACTATAAAGTTTGTTCTGAAAGTCTTTTACATGAAATTGGGAATTAACAAACAGCCCAGCTATAATCAAAAGTCCAGAGGAATTGTTTTGTTCCAGTGACTACATTGCAAACTTCTAAAATTTTAAAACACTTCCTTAGGAGTGGTTGATGGAAATTCAGAAGAGGAATGCAAGCTAGCAGAAATCTGGCATGGCAGATACAAGGAAGAGAAATGATGATTCTTAGTCAATTCTGTGTATGCTGAATCTTTAAAAATCAGATGCTCAGGAACACCTAAAGTCTGAAGGGACTGGTGATCAGATTGGCAATAAAGCAGTCAACTCTAGAGCAGTTGATTTTGCTAAACTTGTAGTCTATGTGTAAAACTTAGAATTAGGAACAAGAATTGTCTAACAACAAACCAGTAGATGGCAATGACTGAGATCCTGAAGAGCACAGGAGAAGACCCCAGTGTGGTCAGATGCTCTTCTTCAGGTTATATCATTCGATGGTCTCCTCTCCTAGAACAAAGGGAGCTGAAAAGACCGTGATGCTGTCTCTGAGAGATTCTTCTAGCCTGTGTCTGCATGCAGTCATACGGCCTCTTTGTCTCCCTCTCTTGGCTACAATTCATATTTCTGGTAATGACATTATCTGGAACCAGTTTCAAGCTATTCAATTTGGTCAGCCTGGGAAGGAGTGCTGTGTTTATGTCATTGCTTTCACTCCTGTGGAGATGCCACACCAGTTGGTGGTTTGGGTGTGAATATCTATAAGTATCTGTAGCTCAACATTGTCTCCTTTGATCAGGACTGGATATCTAGAAGGCATGTATAGATTCATAAACGTAGTCTTACCTCTTAATCAGAAAGTTTCATCATTCAACTCAAATTATCTCATTTTTTGTCTTGGGAATTGTAAATGAAATCTCCATGCATAATCTGACTTATTATTGTTATGTTGCAGTCTGGAAAATTTCCTTGTAGCTATGTTCTTTTCTATGCCTGCCATTCTTGCTTGCTTGGCCAGTTTTGTGTCATTAAATTGGGAAAGTTAATGTGGGAAGATTTTAACTTCAGTTCTTTGAAATAAATTTTGCAAAGTGCTGAGTATCCTAAACCATATTTAGGATGGCTTTTTAAACCCTAAATGATGGCACTTTGAAAGCACAAGATGTACAAGAAACAAAACATTTCTGTAAGTGCCTCTCTGGTGATAGTGCTCAGTGTTAGCATTTTAACTTCACAAGGTCCCTGTTTCAAAAACAGTTAAAGAATTTTTGCAATGGCTTGTCAGCTCTATTTAGCCTTAAGAATTTCAATTTCTCTGCCTATCAATATATTACCTCCCTGCTGATATATCATCACCTTATGAAGGGTCTCATTGCGATGCACTTAACACTTCAAATGATGACTGAAGACAGCGGAAGGTGGTGGCAAATGACATCTTTCAGGATCTATATTGGAGAGAAAGGAGCAAGAGAAGAATAACTTGAAATGGTTATTCTCAGGTTGATGCTTTATATACCAGGGCATGTGTAGGTATAGACAGATAGACACACACACACGTTGTTATATACTTTTTAATATGTTTTATTGTCCTGCAAGGAATTGTTGGTATATATTGGAATAAATATATGCAGCTCGAAGTGTGTTAAACACATAAAAAATACAATTTCATGTTTTGGAATCAGCAGTGCAAGTACCTTGTATTCTGTTCAACTCCAAGAATTTAGGATAATATTGAAGCCTGTGATAATTTGCGTGTTTGATGGGCTGATGATGTAGTATGAATTTAATCAAGCAACAGTATAAAGAGGGTTGGGTAACTTGGCTCTCAACTCATGTAGGCTGCTACTAATATCATCTTCTGATTCCTTTCCTCTCTTTGCCAATTGCACCAACAATTTGGCATGCATAGTAAGAAGTTATTATGGATTCTGCAGCAGCCTTCCTGTTGTATGGTGCAGATAACACAAATCTTGTTAACAGTCTGACAAAATATAAATGGCTTCATAATAAACTGCCACCCTTTTAATATCTCAACAACTTCAGAAATGTTATCTGGCAACTGCAGGGGGCTAAAGTTATGCTTTCAGAAGGCTGAATTTTAGCACCATACTTGCATTTATTCTTCCCCCCCTCCCCCCCCAAATATTTTTCATAGCACAAAGCAGTAATTAAACTTAATCTTCTGTATCAAACTTAATCTTCTGTATCAAACACAGGCATGTCCATCCATTTGATTACAGTTATGTGGGGAATGTGGTAAAGCACAGCTTTTAAAACTGATAATATTTTAAAATTTTTAGAGGAATAGGCAAAACTCAAACTGCTTCTGATACGCCGTACTTTTGTGACTAACAGTGTCGAAATTACCTCCTAATCTTATGCACCCCTTGCCAGTGTATATCTTAGTGTAAGGTACCCTCATCAGACAGGCCTGGGTCCCCCCAGGCACAGGCAGGGTGTAGGAGAGCTTCAGGGTGGGGAGCACAGGCATGCTCAGGCTCTAGAGAGGAAAGAGAGGAAATCTGTACTGGGAAAGAAGACAAAACAGATTCTCAAACTGTACTAATGCATAGGTGTAAGGCTTTTGTGTGCAGTCCCTCTCTGCTTGCTAGAGAGGTAAGCGGGACCAGCTGGAGGTGAAGAGGACTGGAAAGTGAGGCTGTAGGAGGACCTAAAGGCTACGGGATAGGGAGGCAGATACTGAGAAAAGGGGTTTACAGTCTGCTTCTCCAATTCCAGAAAGAGGAAAACAAGATTGGAGATACCAGCAAACGTTAAAATTTTGATTTACTTGGCTCTGAATTATAAAGTGAAAAATATTCCCAAAGTGCAAAACTCTTTTCCTTAATAGTATCTTTTTATATGCAAACTCTTTTGTCCCTAGGAAGAAGGAGACTGAAGTCTTTGCAGTGAAGATGTTGGGTAGGGAATGAATGTTGAAATAAGTAAGAGGTTGCAGATGCCCTACTCCTTTTCTTTCACCATAAAATGAGATATTTCAAAAGGTTACATCTTAAATTCTGTCATTTCCTCACTTGCATCCTTTGTTTAATGTTTTTAGTTTCATATAAACTTTAAGTATGGCAGAAGGTGACATTGGTTCTTTAAGGATTGTTGTCCCTTGGGAAAAAAAAAAAGGAAGGATAACAGAGCTTGTGATGTTATTTATGGCAGACGAATGTTCTATGAATGTACAAAGCTTTACCGCTGCATAGAGACTGCTTACAAAATGAGACTGACATTCTGCAAAAAAAATGTCCTTAGGTATTTACCACAGAGCTTGAATGGCTGATATTTGCATGCAGTCTACAAATTTTTCTTGTTTGGGCTAGATTCTGAGGCTTTAACTGGTGGAGTAATACTTTATTTTGAATTGTCCCACTGAGGTCAACAGAGCTGTTCATGAGATATGCTCATCCTAAGCAGGAGCGCCAGAATGTGCTGGCTTTTTTTTTTTTTTTTTTGTTGGCATTTGACTGGCCATCTAATTTCCAGGCATTGTTTTGCATGGTGGCAACTTTTAGAACATGAGAATAAGCAAATCGCAAGAAGTAGCAATTATTCTTGCTCTGAGTGAATACCCTTGTTTCCTTCTGAGTGCAGGTATTCATATGAAAAATAGCCCTTCAGCAAGCAGTTGTGTGAACACAAAGCCTGTTTGTATGAATGCTCATAAATAAAAAATCATAAGAGTTGTAAACATGGTTGAACTGAATAGTCACTTGGCATTCAAATGAGCGTTAGCAAACACTGAGCAAAGGGGAAGCTGCCCTAAGAGGATTCTTGCTCAGGAAATTTCTCAGCAAGCACAGAAAGAATTTCAGGGTAGGTTGTGAGGACAGAGTAGTCTGAGAAGGGTATAAAGCACTGTAGACTTCTGACCTTGAACAACTCGGACACTCCTGTTCCCTTTTTCTACCACACACTGGTAGAAAACTCACACTCCCATCTGAAGTCACCAGCAGTGGCTAACCAGCTCCAGGAACTGGACACTAAAGAGGTTCTGACTGTGTGAAATCTATGGGGTTTTTTATGTAGTAGATGGCTGACTTGTATCCACTTCTGTGAACCTGCATTGCAACTTTGGAGTTGGCGCTGAGGAAATGGAATGATAATTGTGTCACTTTAGGAGAAGCCTTGATCAAAAGGTAATGTGTGTTTTGGTTCTCCTCTAAGGAAGTAACATCTATGGTGATTGTGTTGCCTTTAGATCAAAAGTGAGGTAGAATATTTCTGACTTGGTTTCCAAGGAGACAAATACATTTCAGACTAGGTGAATGACAAATACTATGCTGGAACTAAATGATGGTTTTGACTCTTAGCAAAGAAACTTCATTTACTTTGCAAGCCCTTCGAGATGGGCTCTGTGTTGAGCATGTAAGACAAGCTTGCCAGACCTCTCAGAATTCCTTCGGTTTCAACAGGCCCATGGTTCTGCCCAGTTCTCCTGGGCTACACTGATATTGGTGAACCAGCAAGCCAAAGGACAAACCAGTGACACAATCTCCTGTACAACTGATTATTGGCACATTCTTCACTACAGTTCTGATCTAAGCCAATCAGCAGTCATCCAGCCATTGAACCTTGAACCTCAGTTCAAGTGCAATAATATGGTCCGGGGATCAGTTCTAATAGGAAAATGTGAATGAATTGGACTCAGAGAAATGCATCAGCAACGGCTATCCCATGTCACTTATTTTCAGGGCCAGGGGATGGATAAGCCTAAGTGTGAGTTCTTTATTAGTAATAAAATAGCCTTTCAAAATAGTCCATAAGCGTCTATTTTTCTGCTAGTTCAATTCCCAAATTCCCCCTGCCAGAGTTCACACAAACTATTCTAACTAGTATCTGGCCAACATCAGTCTCAGCAAGGCAACAGGTGACTTCAAGATAAGCATGAAGCAATAGCCTCTGTCCCCATGAATGTCCCCTGAAAGAACTTCCAGTCTATAGCCATTGACCTAACCATAGCAAAGACCATTTAAGTTGGTGTTTTTACCATAAAATTCCACTAAACACCATTTCTGTATAGAAATGGAATCAGTTTAGAACAGAAATAAACTTGTAATTTTTAAGGAATTGCATGGGGTTTGTTAATCTTTAGGTTAACTGCTGCAGCACAGAAGCACTGTAAGCAGAACAAATACCAGTAGTGGGATTTATGCTAGAATTTATACTAGATGAAGTTGGAGAAGTTTTATTTGCTGGGAAAAAATTTTGATTAAAAATGTTTGTCAATGTTTTGCAAAAGGAAATGGCCCTCTGTTATTTTTCTTCATCTCTTAACAGGTGAACAAATAGCTTCCATTTCCAGCAAACCCCACTGTGCATATGCAAAATAACTGTCTGGTGATGGTTTTGAACAAGCACATAGACTACATGTACCCTGTAAATTTTGCAGAATGCTAGATTAAAATGTCGGTCGTGTTGTGAGTAAGCAAGTAATGATGCTACTTTGCTTTACCAATAAATTCAAACAGTCTTGGAGATTGACCTGTTTACTCAAGGTGTTGAGAGAAAATATTGCCCAAGAGTTTTCCTCTATCTCTTCCAGCAATGGTTACATATTAACTACTCCTCAGTCACCAATGAGAAATGAAAGAACGTTGCCTGTAAATTAATCTCTTCATGTGGCTTTTTACTGAGCTGGCTGATCCTCGGAGCAGTTTGAGGAGTCTCAGGAACAGCCGGTAAATGCATCAGCCTTGGCAGTGCTGATGCATTTACAGGCATTAGTCGGGTTTCCCTCAGAAAGATGCCGAGGCTATCTTTATTTGTAGACGTTGTCCACAAGGGTAGATGAAGCCTGTGGACGTGGGAGGGCAGGAGTAGCTCGGGTAATGGGAGGGCAAGCCTTTGGGCTCATTTTGGTGAGCAGGTTGCACTTGGTATTCCTGGGAAAAGCTGCCTCGCAGCTGGTAGCTTCCAGTGGCTTCTACGGGCCGAACAACAAGCAGTCAGGAAATATGGCATCCTGCCCACATTTTCATCTCTCTGTAAATGTAGTGACTGTTTCCTCTTGCCTTCAGCATCCGCTCCATACCTCCCTCTCCCTGTGCCAACCCCCAGGTTTTGCCTATATTTTCAAAAAAGGCCTCTGTACGACAGTGAAAGTTACTTCAAGCAGAAATGGCTCTGCCTTGCACTTCACATGCTTCAGAATATGAACTTGTCTGCAGCCAAAATAAAATGTTTATAGACTTACTTGTCCCATTTAGGGAAGAAAAGCAGTTTCTGTAATATTCTAGTTGCTAATGAGAAAAACGTATCATCAATTTATCATGGATATTCTATTACAAAATTACCAATTATGTGAACAAGTATTTTTTTTAGATAGAAAAAGAATGAATTTTTAGGAAAACTGAAGTTGTGACTAAATAATTCCAGTCCTGTCTGTCTACTTGTTAATGAGATGACTCCGATCCAGTTTTAGCTCCCTAAAGTCCAGGTTCCTGTTAAAAGTGCAAATAGAAAGAATCACTTTCTGAGCATACTTACCCATTTTAAGAAGCCTATGTGATTTTGTTTAGACAGCTAATGTGTACAAGATGAATCTCACTCTGTCATATCTAGCCCCTTGGACTGGAAAGATTGGGAAATTTAGTTGTTTTTTCAGACTATTGAGTAACATTTTACTATAGCATTTTTACAGCTTACAGTCTTGCATAATTATCCTCTTGACCTAGAGGTTATCAAAAAGGTATTTGTGAATTCACAAGATGAGGACCTCGAAATAATGAAAGCTAGCCCAAAAGTACCTCCTACAATTTATTCCACTGCTGAGTATATCCTGAGAATATGAATGCTACAACTGGAAAGAAGTTGTCTGATGCCTGTTGTGTTAAGTCACTTTTGCTATTTAAGTAACTACTATAATGAAATAGGAAAACAGGCCCATGGAAGATAGTTTGTCCAAACCAGTACTTAAGCATGTCATTGACATCACTCTAAAGCCAAGGATCCAGGATATGAGAGCTACAAAATGAGCAAACACCTTGTTTTTGTATAAAGATGCTTCTTTCTCTGTATTATTAGACCCTGGGGAAAACTGTGAAACCAAAGGTAATCTACAGATTTATTTCAATATGTAAAAATACAGAAACCAGTCTGGTTTCTGATCAGACTTGCAAAGGCAGCTTTAACTATCCATAATCTCAAAGAAAGAAAACACTTCATGGGCACCTTGCAATGCACAGAGTTAACTAGTTTAAAAACTATGCATTTATTCTCAGTATTTAAGATGAAATTCTTCCTAGATTCAAATTACTGATACCAGATTTTCATTTGGGACACCAGGGGAAAAAACAAACAGCAAAACTACTCAAATTATCTTTTGGCTAAGTTATCTAGTCACAGTAATAAAAAAGGATCCTGCTTTCCTGACGTGAAATTATACTGCATCATGAATCATTCAGCATTAAAACAAATCAGGCATTGGATAAAAGTTAAACTTCATGCTGGGTTCTAATGGAGGAGGAGTACTCAAAACCAATTCCCCTTAAATTGCCCTTCTGTTAGACACATTAAAGTAATTCCTGCACTTGTGCAGACATGATAGATCATGTTGCCTGCAAATGTTTGGGTTTTCTAGTTGAAAGTCTGAGGTTTAAAGCTTTTCATCCTTAGCTCTCTACAAGATACGACCTTGTTTTACAAACTTTTTTTTTTTTTAGTCAATCAGATGCAGAACTCTTTAGAAATTTGCCAGTATTATTCCAATATTGTTACAGTTTTTAGCCTTCAAGCTAAAGTGTAATTTAGGCAAATATCTTTTTGCTAGTGATTTATCTTTGTTGTGATAACATGCTCTGGAGGTCTTGTGTGAAGGCACTTCCTAAAATCTCTGCCCCAGTGAGCTCACAGTCTCTGAATGGCCCAGGAAATGGCGAATATATAGTTGGGTTGGAGAAAGGTTAGAGCACATTAAATGTGCCTATGATAGGTAAACCTGCCAAAATACTACTCTCAATGGTCACAAGCTTATTCTGTAATGGAAACTAAATAGGATTTTGTCAGGAAAAATATACTAGTAGTGCTGATACTAAATTATTGAAGAACTGCAGGGGAAAAATAAAATCCAAGGCAAGATAATATATTTTTAAGCCACTGTAGGCTGTGGAAAAACAGAAGGCAAAGATTGTAACCATGGGATCTGGAAAATTTCTTCCTGGTTCCACTGAATTTGGTAGCAAACTCCACTGGTCTAGTGGGAGCACAATTTAATCCCTGAATATTGGATCTTTGTGCCTGAATTTGGTTTGCTTCACAAAGCATTGCTAGTGATGAGATAAGTACTGAGGTTGTCTATTGATCTAAAGCCAAGCTAATTGCTGGTGGCCATACCGACAACTCGATTTTCTTCAGCAGAGTTTAAGGACTAAGTCTTCTGATTGCATTCATTCCTTTTTGTGATGATTTAAGTACAATTGTAGCCAAGTGAGGTCTTGTATATACAGTGATCTTCTGTGTGCAGCACTTCTAGGGAATTGGCAGTGCCTCTTACTCTTGCTTCATGAGTTATATCACTGGCACATCCTTCTGTGTAATCATTGCAAAAAAAGAACAAAGCTTCATTAGCTAAACATAATTGCAATTCACCATATCTTAAACTCTGGCTCAGATTCTTGGCTGTATCTCAGAAACATAGAAGATACCCAAGAAGAGGCTCTGGACCACTTTTATTTCTTTCTGTGCAGGCAAGAACTAGTCTTGCCCATTTTATCTGGCCATGACAGTGTTGCTATTCCCATATGCGGCTTACTGGTTACGTTCTCTTCTTGGCCACATGCATACAGAAGAGCAAATTTGAATCCGGCTTCCAAGTCGTATGTTTTTGTTGAAAAATGTAACAGAAGGGACAATATTCACCAGTATGTGCATGTGCAGGGTCGGGGTAAAGAAGGAGTGCTCTAGCCAGGCCTCAGCACACCAAGGAACATGCGCAGTAGTAGAGAGACATTGGAATTTCTCCTTTGAACTAATGCTTGTAAACTGCTTGGGGCAATTAAGGTTTACAGTCGGTAATCTGGGCTGCAGTCACTCACTTGGCCTCCTGAAGAGCTAAGGGTGAGATAAACCTAACTCGCTGGCCAGCAAGACTGCTGGGGGGGTTCTCCCTTGTCTTGGCCACTCACTATGTGTTTGCCGGAGCTGGCCTTGTTGCTTTGCCTTGCCTTGTCCCAGACCTGACTTGTTCCTTCTGATGAGTCTGCCTGGCATCGTTCCCAATGCCACGATGCAGTCTGGGGTGAGCATTAGGCACCAGAAACGATCAAGCATCTATTGCTGGGCTCATCTGCAACATGATGAGCACTGAAATAGCATTAGTGACTTGACACCTGAAAGGAACACAGAAAAGTAGCTTTTGCAGAAGCTCAAGAAGATTACCCTATTAGAAAGAAATATTCTTTTCACAAACACACCAGAGGGAAATTTTAACTTTTCACAAGCCAGATAACTTCCCAAATCTCCAAGTGGTATTGTCAATGGTTCTGAGGGTAAGAGAGAAAAACATGTACTTTTATTTGTGAAGTCTCTTACGTATGCATTACTGCACTGAAATATTTTATCTTGCCAGTTAAACTGTATCAGTAAAATTCTTCTGTTGTGATAAACACTAACGCTCACTCAAACGGGAATTAGAAACTCTAAAAAGAGTGTTTTCAATAGATTTTCAGTCTGCAGACCTGACTCTAATACAGGCAGAAAGTATTCTTAGAATGGGAAAGCAACTGCTTATAGAGATGTGTCATTTTTCTACATTTATCTATTTGATTAGCATGATCTACATCATTAAAATTCTCATAGAGTCCCATAACAAAGGAACTGAATAAATGCAGAGATATTAGCATGGTTATATTAAATTGTAGCCATTTCCCATTTTGCTTTTATTGAATGTTTTATTAATTACAATGATATCATTAATTTTTTGTGTTGAGGCCAGTTTGTACAGCGTGCTTTTCTCTATCAAGTGGAACTTGGGAATGTTGTTCTGTATTGTTTGACATGAGAAAAGATGTAAAAGCATCAATGTTTGATACAGCTCTGCTGGGAAATATATTTCTACTTAGCTGTTTTTTCAAAGTTATAATGGAGGAGCAATTCCCTGTTAAGCTATTGTTTTTTTGTCACAAACACCAAATTTAAGCTTGCATTACCATTCCATTAACAGCATGGTTAAAATGATTAGCCAGGTTGCTCTGGTTTTTTTTCGACTCTAACCTGTTTTTCCCCGCTTAGACCTTGTTGGTAGCACTTGTATTTTGTTTAGCTGTTTTGCAAATAGAACAGTTATTTGCCTACCTACAGTCCTTGCCTAGAAGCAGTGTGGAGGAGGTGAAGTGTTCATGCAAAGTACTTGGGCAAGAGCACTGGAAACAAAAGCTCTCTTCCCACCTCCCATCCCCATATGAAAGGATTAGCAAAAAAATTTACAGTACTACTCTGCCTTTCTTTGGGAAACTCTAATGGAAAGTGATAAGAGTAGCCTTCTTGCAAGCATTTTTTAAAATTAATTTAATTTCATTATTTGAAAAGTCTGCTCCATTTTCTTCAATAGCGCGAGCTGTCTTTATCACTACAGGATCCTTCCCTTTAACCTTGCTGGCTTCTGAGGCAATTGCTTCAAGCTTGTCACCATCAGGAACCTTTCATGGTAAATCACATCAGTTAGTGAATCTTGGAGGAAAAGACTGCTAAGATAAGTCAGGATCTTTTTTTCAGGCTGTAAGACAACCAGCTAATTGGTGTTAATCACAGTAATGAACTGTTCTTACCAACAGCAGCTGCACACTTACCGCTCTTTTTGTTACTTCAGGGAGAGTGACCTCCAAAGATCCAAGATGGATGCTGTTTTCCATGTGTTGCTGAACATCGCAATTCTAGACCAGCTCTTCTATACCAGTTTTCTACCCTTCTCTGCTCCTACCGAGGAGTGAAATAATGTTCTCCCAGACCATCGCTGCCACATGGTCTCCCCACTACAAAGTAGGAAGGGAGAAAAATTTCCCTTTTTCATAAATAGGGGATTTGAGTCAAATAAGCCATTAATATTTCCTTAGCATTCATGGTCAGATTTGCAACAATCATTGCTAAATTACAACTGATGCGATAAGAAAGTGCAGATGCTATTTTTCTGTACAAATTTATCTTGATTTTTTTATTAAAAAAATCACTTATATTTGGAAACAATTTTTAAAATTTCTTCATTAGAACAGAATGCTGATCTCTTTCTCTTGGAGTTGAGAGAAACGTGCAAGCTTCAGATGAGAAATTGGGGAGTAGACTCGGCAGTCCTTTTTTAAGGGGAAGCAATCAAGAACTTAACAATGCAATTCTACCATGGATCGCAGTCACCAATCCCCAGGAATCAGTCAGTGGCTGCAGTTGGCGCTGTTGTTAGCCATATGAGGATAGCAGTTTCATTTCTGTGGAAAAAAAAATGCAAACAATTTTTTAACTGTCTTCTGTTGATTGAAATGCTGCCCTTGACTAACCCAGTGGGGCTCCCTGGGGTTTTCTGCTCTTGTGTTCCCCTGTATTAATGTATCTCACACTGGCTTCTAAGTACTTTTCTTATGGACTCCGTTGATCTGTGGTTTTCTGTAACTCAAAATAAAGGCCCTTAAAATAAAATTAATAAATATTGTATTTTGTATATTATATTGCAAAAGAGAAATATTTACCTACATTAGTGCCAAACACCTTAATAACTGAGTAGTGTTAAAGAATAATCAATGCCCTATGGAACTTCCATGTATCCAGTGACCAACAATGAATAACACTGACCAACAGAGAGCGGGAAACACTGCTCATATATTTTGATCTGTTTGAACAGGCTACAAGTTGCACTTAATCACACCAAGTAGCAATACCTAGAGAACATAGTCTTGTAGACGGTTGTCATCAAAATCCAATTTTGTTACCATTGGGAGGGAGAAAGAACCCATGCCTCTCTGATTGTAAGAAGCTCCAAGAATACCCCTGCCAGATGGAGGATAAGGACAGGAGATTGGAAAGCTGTCTTTTGTATCCTAGCATTCCCTTTAGACAGAAGTGGCTAACCTCTTCCCCTGGAGCTGCCAGCATGCTTGTGAAAGTTCAAGTGTATCCCCTATGCTGGGGCTGCCGAGGAGGCAGCTGTGGAGCCACATTGCTTTGGGAGCTCTTGGGTAGCAAGAAGCTCCAGAGAAGCCAGGACTGCTGGGTGGCACTGGGATTCAGTGGCACTGCCAGCCTGGAGTCTTGTCACAACAGAATTGCGAGGTTGCTCTTGTTATAGCCCCTTCACTGAGAAACGTGCCCCTGGGCTCGCACCAGCTGGGCTCTCCATGATGCACAGTTTGTGTCCTGAGGCTCTGTGCTGTAGGAGAACTCTAGTGCTCTTCTCCTGGTCTTCGGAAAGGTGGCCGCTGCTGCTCTAAAATTTTGCTAAGAAAAGGTCTTTGCAATTTTGTTTGTTCCTCAGTCTCTGGGGGTAAAGGACAGTAATTTATGTTGTACTTTGCCCAGATCTTTAACTGCCGTGAGGGAAAAAGTTGCTGAAAGTTCTCTGCATGAAATTTCCGAGCACCCCCTGCCAGTGTGTGTGTGGGGGGGTGGGTGGGAAGGCATAAAAAGCAAGAGCAAGAAAGAAGAAAAAAGTTGAAAAGTGTATGTTAAAGCTTCAATACACAAAGTCTGACCATTTTGCCAACATGTACCTTTTAAGTCCAGAAGACTTTAGCCAGGAGTGGTTTCCTCCAAGCTCTCAAGAAAACCAGCTGCATAAAATAACATGTAACACCATGTGCAAAGTGGAAAAGGCAGTATTAAGAACCACTGCAGCATATAAAGAGTAAAAAATACTAAGTAGGTGGCTTTGTCCCTTTGTCATGGTTTTCTAGCCAGTGAATTCTCTAGTGCAACAGTTTTCTAATGGAAAATGTGATTGAAGCACATTCAAAATCTTCTTTAGAGAAAACATTGACACTGAAAAACAGCATTCCTATTTTTAATGGAGAACATTGAAGTAAAACACTTGGTTTGTTTTACTTGGTGGGCTAGGCTTAAGTGGGAATGCATTGATGAACTGGCCTGAGGTGTTGATTTAAACATACTGGTGCACTGCTTTCCAAGAGCTGCTTCACAGGATCCCATTTTCTGTTATTGGCCGAGTTCCTCAGATGATTAAATTTCCCAAAATCTCTGCAAGCTTCCCTCTGCTTAAGTTCCAGGATTGGCCATGGTGATGACACCCAACCCAAAGAGCCTCAGGCTCCTGGACACATAACAGTGCTGGTTTGGAAGTGACTTGAAATGGAGCATTAAGCTGAATTCAGGGTACTCAACTTCAGGAATGCACAAGTAACTCATCCAGCGTTTCCAGAGCAAGCCTTGCTCTTCTGTGAAGAATCACCCAAAATCCAAGCCCTCAGCCCAACGTGGGGTGACAGCAAAATGCACCTCATATGCTGTGAGCAGGGTAAGTGTGGAAGGCTGGGAGCAGGTGGCAACACAGGCTAAAGATTCATCATGGTAGGGAAGAAAGCTAATTGATCCACCTGCCCTACTGAGAAGCATGGCAGAGGAAAACAAAGGGCTCTCCTTCTGCGTGAGCAATTGGAGAGCGAAGAGCCAGCAGCTTGTGTGACAGCTGGTGCTGCTAGTTGTCCTGGAGGGTGATGCCGGTCTCCTCCTCTCCTTCCCCCCGCTCTGGACTAAGCTCTAATTAACCAGGCAAAAAAGAGCTCTGAGCAAGAGTCTGGAAAACATCCCAAGACCCAAATGTTGAGATAATTTTATTATAAGTGGCTAAATTAAAACTGAAGCAGAAGGACAATATTCTTACAGTTTGGGATCTCTGATACCATGTGGTCTTTGCTGGAAGCAATGATGATGTGTTTTCTGTGAACAGTTAAAATAAGGAACCAAAATGTTGCTCTCCTTGCCAGTATCCATGGTTAAATTACTTGCTTTCACTTTTTTTCCACTGATGTGTTCAGTTGGTCTTGGTATAACTTGGTTTTAATAGCTGATCTAGCTTCCCATGCTAAAATTACAACAACAAGCGAAAACAAGAAAATTAAATATGTGCTGCAAGAAAGGAGAAAGTAAAAAACTCAATACTGTTTGGTGCTCTTATTTGTAACTGCATATAATATTTGCTCAAAAACTAAATATTTAAGAAAAGTGAAAGGAAAAACTTGCTAGTTATAATCTTCACTTTTGCTATTCTAATAGGTTTAGGATATTACTAGAAGTAATCTTTTCAAAATTTTAAAAGTCTGGTTTGAGGCATTTGCTCCTTAAGATTGGATGTATGTTCATAGCACAAATATGGCACAAATGGAGGAGGAAAAAAGGAGCAGAGTGAATGCATCTACCCACATAATTAAGAAACAAAGTATTCTTGAAATTGTTAAAATGTGAAAACAAAAATCTCTTTTACTGAGACATAATAAGGTCGAAATTGGTTTGCTTTAGAATGGCTAAATCTTCCCAAAGGGAAATGTAGTACTGATGATGTTAAAGCTCAAATAAGCAGAACACCCTTGACTTTATTAAACTCAAGTCTGTTGGGTTTTCATCATCATGACTAAGTCTTCCCACATACACAAAGGGAGAGAAAGCATCATGCCTGCTGCTAAAACTGTTTATTGGGACCCATAGCAATAACTCTTTCTGTGCTGGCTTTTAAAGTTAGGATTGGGGTTTTACCCTAAAATCCATCTCACCCAACACACTAAAAAAGAAGCTGATTATAGAATCTTAATTTGTTATACAAGTCTTTGTACAGACCCAGTCTTTTTACTTTCATAAAAACTTCAAGGTGGCATTGCCTAACTTCCATGAACATTAACAAAGCAAATTGCAAGCTGGGGATGTTCTTCCTTGTTTAGTTTTCCTAGTTACACAGCCTTTTGCTATATGACTGCAGATATAGTTGACATTTCACTTGAGAAATAAATGTCTGAAGACCACTCATGGACTTCTTAAAAGTGTTGAGGAGGCATTCTCCATTAACCAAAAGAATCTGCTTTGCTAGGACAGGAGGACATACCTTAGGGACTTACTGACTAGCTTGGTAAGGATGTTGAAGAAGCTGGTAGTTAGCTGACCCCTGTTCAGATGAACAGACCTTGCCAGAAAAGACTGTGGCGGAGGAAATTTTTACTATGTCAGCCTTTTCTGTCTCCTTCATCACTGTTCCCTCCACCTC
>NW_009258383.1:1277264-1289835 GCF_000687185.1 Egretta garzetta
AGCTATCAAAGTCCTCCTTGCTGGCTGCCCTTCACATTCCCTGTCATTTTCAATTCCAACTGAGCTTTGGCTTTAACTCCATCCCCACATGCTGAGGCAATATCACTATAATCATCTTGGGTACCTCTCCCTGCTTCTGCAGTCCATGCACTTCTTTTGTGTTTGAGCTCAGCCAGGAGTTTCCAGATGAGGCAAAATCATCTCCTTCCTTGTCTGCTTGACTTCCTGCATAGGAGGATGGATTTTTTTTTTTTCCATGCTTGGAGGAGATTGTCCTTGAGCATCAACCAACTCTCCTGGGACTTTTGGCACTTTGGGATTGTCACTGACAAGATCCTGCCTATGTGTCCCCTGAACAAGCAAAAGTCTGCTTCCCTGAATTCCAAGGTGTATGTTCTAATACTTGTTTTCCTTGCTGTCCTCGGGATCCTCCACCCAGGACTACCCCACTGTCTCATGAATAGTCATTGCAGTCAACATTGCCACTGATTGTTATGTCCTTGACTAGTCCTTACTTGCAAACTGCCTCCTTTTATTAGCCTGTTCTGCACCTATGGTGAAAAACTGTCCCCAGTGCACACTAGAAACATCCAGGATTGTTTGTACCCAACAAAATATCAGTGTGGTTAGAAGCTCCCATGAACTTTCACTTGGAATACTTCTACTTAAAAAATCCCAAACAACCCAAACCTGAACATGTCCATTGTTTGTTCTTGATTTGGTGATCTGTAGCAGATGCTCACTAAGATGTTTTGTTTGTTTTTCCTCCTGCATCAGATGATATTTACTCATTGACTATTGACAGTCATGCCACCCATCCCATAGTTGAATTCAGCATTTGAGCCACTCTTTTGTACGGAGTATTCTTGCCCCACTCATCTTCCCTGACGGGTCTTCCTGAAGAGCCCCTATCCATCCATCACAGCACTCCGGTTTTGTGCTCTCTCACCCTGTATCTCTGAATTTCCATTTATGTCACTGCTCTACATCTTATATAGAAATGTTTGTTTCCTGTGCTGTGTGCATTTGTATACAGCCATATGAGATGGGCTCCTGATTATCCTGCTTTCTCCTTGTGATTGTACCTGTCACTGCAACACCCCCTGTGCTCTTCCACCTCTTGCTCTGTTATTTGTAGGCTTTAATCTCCATCTCCCAATGAAGCCAGAAGCAGCTGTGGATTATGGCAGAATTGGTCCAATTGGTTTCTTGTTTGTGATATTTGAACCGTCAAGTAATTTTACATGAAGGACCAGGTTATTATTCTGAAATATTGAACTGAAACCTGAGGGGGTGGGGGACAGGGGGACAGGGGCGGGGAGGTATAATATAATCTGAAGAAGGCCAAGAAATTGGGAAGACCTGATCAAAAGTTTGCAAAGTAATTGTATCACATCACAATTTTTTCTGCAGAGGCTGGAATGGAAGCAGAAATTTTAGTCTACTATTCCTTTATCTTCAGCAAAAAATTTGCTATCTTTGCTGTTAAAATATTCATGATCCCCTGTAGTTCTGGTTCAGATAAAAATTGTAAAACAGGTATTGCCGTGAATTGCTGTGTTTCCCTTGGTTTAAATGAGGGAAGTTTGTGCAGTGCTTCTCCGAGTTTAATCTACTGGCAATACGTACGTGTCAGTGTGAGGCCACATGGTGGAGTTAAAGCCATGTTCAGTTTGCAGGCTTGTGCATGCAGTAGCCTTTGTCCTTGCAAATGAAGTCTGGTAACTTTTTAGTTTAGATGGTCACTACAGAGACATTATGCATTGTTGTTGTTATTGTTTTTGTTGTTGTTATTATTATTATTATTCAAAACTCACAAACACTGCCCTCCCACTTTTGCCTGGCTTGGATGGATCTGTGTTCCAAATCTGTGAACAGATCAAATTCCAAATTAATTTGGAATTAATTTTTCTCTAAAAAGCCAAAGCGGTGGAAGTAAAGAGCTAGTCAGCAAAAGGTTGTGATTCAATTCTCCTCTGGCAGGCTTTATGGTCTCTGTGGGAGAGCCCTGAGCACTTTTGGTGATGGGAGAGCCCTGAGTAGTTCTGTTCTCTTTGCCTGAAGGGATCCAAACTATCCCCTACTATAATGTAATTAAGTGCTTTAAGCACTAGTCTGTAGTCTCAAGTTGAATAAATGGTTAAATGTTTCTTAAGTGGAACATAAATAATTGATTCTTGCTGACACGCATGTATATCACTGACTTTGTGATTTAAGCCTTTTCTGTTTTTCATTTCCAATCTTCTTCATTTCAGGTACATTAGGATGAAAGAAAGATATCTGCTTGTGTTCATTGTGTATTATCAATGAATAATTAATTGTAAATAAAACCAGTGTGGCTAAATTTTACATTCAAATATTAATTTAACTCATCAAGACTCCCAGCAGAAACTTCATGAAAATTTACAGCTTCAGTCTGAGGCAAAAAAAGATCTCCATTTCTAAAAAGTGCTGGAAGAGAGCAGATGGGCATTTGAAAAAGTATGGGGGGAAAAAGGGATAAAGAAGATTGAAAAGGCTCTGAACACATGTACATGCAACACATTTCTTTCATACAGGTATGTGAAATTCAGGCTTAAAGTTGTGCTGCGTGAGCTTTCACAACTGCTTACAGCTGCCTAAAGTGTGTTTACAGGAATGAGGGTCTATTCGCCATCAGAAAATCCCCATAAATTTTTTATTAAAATAATGGAAAGCAACAAAATCTCTAGAAATCTGTAGTGCCAGATAATCATCCCTGTTGTTAATTCTGAGCTGATCGATCATTTTGATTGTACTCTTAGAACTATTCTTCTAGCATTGAACACATCCCTCTGTGAGATTGTATGAAAATTGGGTGTGCCCTGGAATGACCTTTTTTTCCCAGTCTTTACCGTCTTAGATAAAAAAATCAGCAATATACATCCAGAAATCCTATTATTTTTCCAAAAGAAAACATAGAGTCCCAACTCTTCTGAAGACACTTTGAAAGAAGATTTCACATACAAAAATTATATTACTTATATTATCTACTGTCATTTATAATAAAGATTACTGTAGTTCCTGATGGATTTTTCCATCTTTAATACAATACTAGGGCTTTGACAAAGAAGTGGTGGTTTGTTTCAAAATCACTCAGTATCAAAAGAAATAAATATATTTTTTTTCTATTGTGAATTAATTTATTTCATTCTGGACCATAACTGCCTACCATGGTGTCTCCTGGTGTCTGGATCACAGGCTGGAACTGAAGTGCTTGGTGACTGTCTAATTTCTTTGTGAAACTGCAAATACACCAAACTTCTGAGAAGTTTAATTTGGCTTTGGATCTGGATTTAAACATTATGTGAGGCATTGCTGATAGTGAAAGATTCCAAGTTAAAACAGAACAGCTCTGTGTGTCTTTCAAAGGTCATCTTTATTAAATGTTTTCAGAATACCCCACCTCCCTTGTGTAGTACCCTGAAACTTGCCAACTGAGCTATTAGAGCAGAAGTTGTTAGGTTCTCAGAACTGTTTTAATCCTCCCCCCCGCCTGCTATTTTTTTCCTTTTTATCACACTCCAGAAACATTATAAGGAATTTGAAAGATTCTATGGTGTAATTACTTTTTGGAGGGGCTGGACTGAGCAAGTAAACAGGTCTCTTCCATTTCAAACTCTGCAGTTCTACCCACATATACACATGTATGTATATTCATATCTATATGTATATAATATATACAACCACATACACATAAAGTCAACATTTCTTACACTTAGGTTAATCACAATAATTTTTATCATATTATTTTCTTTTTAATAAATTAAAAAGAATGTGTTTGCTTTTTCATCATTTACATGATTAGAAACAGTTATTCCGGTCTTTATTTAAAAATGTCAAATAAATACCTGTCTTTGCATAAATCTTATGATGAAAATAACCATTTGTAGCTTGTTATAGGTGATAAGCAGTAAGTAGTGCCTTAAAATACAACCTGGTTGTGCCGCTAATATTTTCCCCTTTGATCCCTATCAAAAATTAAACGTCATTTTCATGCTTCAGCTGACTTCTCCCAAAGAGCTAAAAGTGTGATTACAACAAACATGCTTAATACAAAGGTTTTTTTAAATTAAACTGACAAAGTTCTCACTGGAACATGAAGAAATTACATCTATTGTTATGTGCAAAACACATGAAAGATTAATTATTTAAGCAGTCTACTTTCTTAAAGGTTTTAGCTGTAATATCTGCTTTCAGAAGGAAGAGTATTAAGTAGGTTTAATCTTAGATGTGACAAAGTATAATCCTGCTGGTTGCTTTTATCCATTGAAAACCATTGCCATTCACAGCCTTGCCCCTGGCTTCCGTTTTTTGACATTAGTCGGTCACATGTTCCCCAGATCAGCAGAACACTCTCACCATACATCCAAGTTGTAAGTTTATATTTCTTATGTGTATAAAAGGATAAAAATGCCCATCTTCTACCAACGTTGTTAACTGAATAATTGTTCAACTGAAATGTGGTTGTATGTTGATGTCAATTGTTAATGGAAGTGTAGTTACAACGAAGACATCACTTCAACATCATTTTTGTCTCAATCGTATTTTAATCTCTCAGCGTTGCTTGACTCAGACCCCAGACTTTTGTTGCAAAGAGCTCAGTTTCTAAAAATAAACTGATGTGAATTAAAAGGGAAAAAGAGGCAATAATAGACAATCTAATGAAACATGTCATTATTAATATACTTATATGTGTGTGTTCAGACATGTGTATATATACACAAATAAAACATCACATTTCTGCATGTACTCTATGTGAAAAGGAGCATTTTTCTGTTTCAACACCCTTTGACAAAATAATATTATAATTGTTAATATCATATTTAATTACATGCTATTGTTCCAGACATCGTACTTGCAGTTGCGCTTGTATTTTGTGGACTGTGTTCTGTTCAACAGCAAATCCGATGCAGAATAGCATTTTACAGGGTGTGCAGAGTTTTGTTATAATAGGCAAGAGATGTTAATCATATGCCTGCTACTGCTTCGTCATGCTAAAGATCAGCAGAAGGATAGCAAATAATTTTGGATCAAGAACCAACTTAAGCAGAAAATGTTCTTTTTAGGACTGTCCTTGCCATTTAAAACCTTCACTTATGTAATATGTTGATCGTGTTAGCCAAGAGGCTGATCTACCACAGGACCATAAAAGCCAGCTGGGAAGCATGAGAAGTGTATGGGAGCTTGCAGGACCACCTCTATGGATGTTGTTGGATTGCTGCTAGTGCCTTAGCTTGCCAGTATGTCCAAATATTTCCCTACTGCTTCGTAGTCCCTGTAGTAGGTGTATCTGAACTCTTTTGTATGGGGAATAGGAAGCACGTTTTCAGGGAATCCCAATGAGACAGAATTTTAAAACTAATTTGGAAGTCCCCCTTGCAGCTTCCAGATATAACTATGCCAAAAGCTGGAAAAAGAAAACATCAAGCTCCACAAGGAAGACAAACCCTCCAGCATAGAAATTAGTCCCTGCTGACAATGAAGATAGGAAGAGACAAATTATAGCTTGACAGGGAATGGCACAAATGAGATCAGGATATGCTGATGTCTGTTTTTTGCTTGCATAATGAGTTTTCTTCCCAGCTGACTTTTTCTCCATCAGTTCAGAAAGGAAAGGAAGGTTTTGATGTATGGTCTGGTTTTCCACAGTCTTAAGGGCTGAGGAAAACTAAAAGGCAAAGGAGCAAAACAGGAGGGAACTGAAAACAATTAACAATGCTACCAATGCATTTAAATTGAGAATATTTTGGGGGGTTTCTGCATTTTCTGCATTTTCTTTCTGAAGCACGTAGTTGACCAGCATTTGCCTAGAACATGACACGTTCCTTAAACTTAATAATGAATTCTACTGCATATGATAAATGGATCACCTGATCACTCATGTTTCTTTCTGAAGTACAGAAGGAGGATGCTGCCCTAGGTTAATAGACAACAGTCAGTCCCATTGATTTAGTCAGTGAGTACTGCTCAACAAATGCTTTAGGCTGGTGGCATTAACACATGGGCTGTGTTTCTCTGAGTGTTCACATATGTAATTAAAATTCATAATAATAATAATGAAAAGACTGCTATGGATCTTAAAGATGACATTCTAGAAATATGAATCCCTTAAAAGATTTATGCAAGGTTTTGGGTTTTATTTCATTGTCTGTTCACAAAGCCACATTTTTTACTTTCATACGATGAATAAACCAACATTAATTTCACCTCTCTTCTCTTGTTTTCACAGTGGTATGGTGGCATGACCTTGGCTGGCTGCCAGGTGCCCACCAAGCCCCCAAAAAGCCACTCTCTCCATCCCTCTCTATCAACAGGATTGGATGAAAATACAAAAAAAGCTCCAGAGATAAGGACAGAATGATGACTCAGCAATTACTGTCACAGGCAAAACAGACTCAACTTGGGGAAGATTAATTTAATTTATTGCCAATTAAACAGAGTAGGATAATGAGAAATAAGAACAAATCTAAAACCACCTTCCTTGCACCACTCTCTTCTTCCCAAGCTTCTTCACTCCCAACTCTTCTGCCTCCTCCACCTGAGCAGCACAAGGGGATGGGAAATGGGAGCTTCAGTCTCTGCCACTCCTTCCTCCTCACACTCTTCCTCTGCTCCAGAATGGCATCCCTCCCACAAAATACAGTCCTCCACAGACTTCTCCAGTGTGGGTTCTCCTCATGGGCTGCAGTTCTTCAAGAAAAATGGGTCCTTTCCATATGGTGCAGTCCTTCAGGAACAGACTGCTCCAGTGTGGGTCTCCCACATGGCCACAGGTCCTGCCAGAAATACTGCTCCAGCATGGACTTTCCATGGAGTCACAGCTTCCTTTGGAGCACATCCACCTGCTACAGTGCAGGTTCTTCCACAGGCTACAGTGTGGATATCTGCTCGACTGTGGACCTCCATGGGCTGCAGGGGGACAACCTGTGTCACCATGGTCTTCACCATGGGATGCAGGGGAATCTTTGCTCTGGTGCCTGGAGCACCTCCTCCTCCTCCTTCTTCACTGATCTTGGTGTCTGCAGAGTTGTTTCTCTCACATATTGTCACTTCTTTCTCTCAGTTGCTGCTGTGTGGCATTTTTTTACTCTTTCTTAAATATGTAATCACAGAGACACTACCGACATTGTTGATGGGCTCAGATTTGGCCAGCAGCAGGTCCATTTTAGAGCCAGCTGGAACAGGCCCTGTCTGACATGGGGGCAGCTCCTGGTGTCCTCTCACAGACTCCACTCCTGCAGCCCCCCTGCTACCAAAACCTTGTCAGGTAAACCAAGAAAATGGTACATGTAATACGTTGGACAAAAAAAATCTCTGAGAGGATACAGACAGAAGAACTGATGAAAAGGTCTCACTTTCCTACAAATAACCAGCTTTTTGTCCCCTGGACTCCTGCAGTTGTAGAGGTAGCTTTGCTGAAGGCTAAAATCATATCTGGGTTGATATTTGGTTAGCAGAATTTGCACCAGGGAACTGCAGCGCTCCTCTGGAAATTCTTCACATGGCCACGGGCACTGCAGGCACACAGCAACTTTTGCGGTCGGTAGTGATGGAAACATCTACAACTAGCTGCTTCACAGCTCTTTTCACTTGTCCTTTTTCCCCAGAAAACAATTAACTTTTGGGTAAGGTTGTGTGAAAATGTAGCAAGATGTTACCTGTTCTGTTGGTTGTTACTGAACTCCTGTTGGAAAGACGTGTACAGATCCTTCATTCTAACGCTGCCTTTGGAAAATGGATGTTTTTATTGCTCATCAGGAAAAATGTTGTAATTAAAGGTGTAAGTGCTGCACTTCAGCCTTTATTTTCAACTGGCAAGAAGAGATAAGAGGATTGTGCAGAGCAATGAAGAAGGCTAACATGATTAATCTTAATTTCAGTTTGGGCAATGTAGTAATTTGTGATGTAGTGGATCACAAACTGGACTTGCTTCCACTATTTATACATACTATTTAGTAGTTCAGGGGAACTTCTTGTTATTTTACAGTGGCAGCATGTCGTACTTCTGCCTTGTATTTCTATTCTACATCATATGACCTTTTCCTCCATATAGGTTTTTCCTTTTGACTTTTTGCCCCTATACTGGGTCTCGCTGGGCTGGAATTCATTTTCTCCATTGTAGCCAGTATGGTACTGTGTTTTGGATTTGTGACTAAAAACCTGTTGATAGCACACCAGTGTTTTGGTGAACAGTGCTTGCACAGCATTGAGGCTTTCTCTTTTTCCCATTCTTCCCCGCACCCAGCAAGTAGGCTGGAGCTGCACAAGAAGTTGGGGAGGGACAACTGTCCAAGGGTACCTGAACTGACCACGTGACATGATGTCATGCTCAGCAATAAAAGCTTAGGAAAAGGAAGAGGAACGGAGGAACATTGAGGCACTGGAGTGTGTCCAGAGAAGGGCAACGAAGATGGTGAGGGGTCTGGAACACAAGTTGGATGAGGAGCAGCTTAGGGAACTGGGGTTGTTTAGCCTGAAGAAGAGGAAGCTGAGGGGAGACATTATTGCTCTCTACAACTGCCTGACAGGAGGGTGTAGTGAGGTGGGGGTCGGCCTCTTCTCCCAGGTAACAGGTGATAGGATGAGGGGTCTCAAATTGTGCCAGGGGAGGTTTAGATTAGATATTAGGAAAAAATTCTTCACCAAAAGGGTTGTCAAGCATTGGAACGGGCTGCCCAGGGAAGTGGTTGAGTCCCCATCCCTGGAGCTATTTAAAAGATGAGTAGACGAGGTGCTTAAGGACATGGTTTATTAGTGGACAGGTATGGTTTGGCTCGATGATCTTAAAGGGCTTTTCCAACCAAATGATTCTATGATTTGTGGTTTAGTGTTTGTCTTCCCACGTAACCCTTAGGAGTGCTGAGGCTCTTGCTTTCAGGAATTTGCTGAACATCTGCCTGTTGATGGGAAGTGATGAGTAAATTCCTTCTTTGCACTTCTTGCACATGCTGTTTTTGTTTTATCATTAATTTGTCTTAATCCATGAGTCTTCTCACCTTCCTTCTTTTTCCTATGTCCTGCAGGAGAGGAAAGTGAGCACGCAGCTGGGTGGTGCTTAGATGTTGGCCAGCAACCACTCCCCCATCATTCTCCCTTCAGCCTTCCACAGCTCTCCAAACTTCTCTTCCTTTCTGCATATCAATCTCCCTGCTACCAGCACAATTATAGTTTCCCTTTTCCATCACCATGTGCAAAGGTCAAAGCTTAAAACAAACAGATAAGGACTGTTCAAGATGTGTGAAAGCTGCTTCTAGATACTAAAAGGTGAAAGTTTGCTCTTCTTTAATAGATTGTTTATCTCAATGTCAATGGGACTTCGGCAAATGCTCAAGTGCTTTTGTGAGGCAAGGCTTGCATTCATAATTAAATATGAAGACATTTGTAGTTGCAAGTTGTTATTTTAGCTTGCAGAACACCTTGATACTTAAATACAAACCTTCAAAAACCATAACAAAACATGCATTTTGTGCAATTAAGCTATCAGCACCTTTATATTTATAAATAGACAAAAGACTTTTTAGGTAACCTAATCACACTTCTGCATAAGCAGAATAAAGTTGCCTGTTGTAATGCATGCAGGTACATCGGATGATGTTAATGAAAACAGTCATCAAGAAAGGAAGTCTCTTCTAAATTGTTAAAAATAATTGTACTGACTGTCTACAGCAGTTCAGTTGATCTTTGTCAGCACTTTTAATTTATGTTTAGAAACATGAGTTTCACTGAATAGAACTGTGTGACCCTGTGGTTTTCAGCAATCAGTGGGAATGAATGAGGAAACTTCTTTCTCCAGGCCACACGGCAACAGCTGCAGTCAGCAGAGCCACTGTACCTGGATCCCTCTGGTTATTTTTTTAAAGGTGACTGGCAGGGCACCATCTGAGATGGCTTCAGACTCTGGAACAAGCTCTTCCACAGCTTGCTTCAAAGCAGTCTGAATTTTGTGACCTTTTGGGCATGCTGCAAAGGACATCTGATAGGGCTTTCAGAGGATGGCAAGGGTGAAGGCATTGGACAGACCTTTCTGGATGTGGCTGGCTGGATTCCTGATGAATTGATCACTTAATTCTGCTGAGATTCAATTTCACCTCAGATCTGAGATGGGCATCGTCTGGTTTTCTGGTGGTTTTGTTTTGTTTTGTTTTTTTAAAGTAAAGTGAATGGGATTAGTTTGAGTGTTTTTGTGAATCTGAGTGAAGATAAATACTGTATCATCTATTACTTTAATGTTATTTTGGTCCTAAATAGAAGAAATTACACAATTAATTCAGTTTTCTTTTTGACATGCCCCAGAAAACCTGGTTGTTTTGCAAACTTCAAACCTTGAACAAAAGAACACAAAGAACTTTGTTGTTTACTAAACTGTTGAGGAAATAGGAAAACTTACAATGTGAAGCTAAGACACTCAAGACACTATTTGCAATTCAGATGAAAGGAAACTCTTGGTACAACAATGAAATGAGGAAAATTAATAATGGGAAATCAATATTTTAGGTTTGTTAAAAAAGACAAGAACTTGCTCCTCACACGTACAGCTAATACCTATTAATATAAAAACACCTCGGTAATATTTTTTCTGGTTTTAATGAATGTCCTGCAGTTTTTCACTGTATTGTATTACCTGTCCTCATAGGTTGTCCTTGCCTCAGATCTCACATCACTTTGAATTTAAATAGAACATTGCACATTCTTGGTCTAAAAATGTTAATTATGATTTTTTTTTAAAGCTCATTATATTAACTTGCTAGAGGAAACCTGAAACCCCATAAATGCTCTAAGAGGCTGGTTCCCCTCCACTTGAGTGGCAATGTCCTGAGGTGCATATAGAGCAGCACAGATCAGAGCTCTGCAGATGTGAGTACCAGCCCTGACCTGCATCCTGCCGTACCTGGAGCCTTGGGTGTGGGAATCCACGCTAACACCAAGCTCGCAAATCCCAATTTGTAATACATTTTATAAGATCATGTTCCTACAGAAGACTCAGAGGAGAAACAGCTCGTTATCTGGTTGTTATTCACTCTTCTGTTTGCCAGGTGTGTAGGCAAGCCAACAAGGCTGAAGAAATAATACTGCGAGACCGTGAAACCTCAGGAGCTGTGAAGTGCAAAGATACTACTACTGCCTTAAGAAATCCCTAGACCACAGATATGTGGGGCTGGAAGGTTAGAGGGGGAAATACTGTTATATCCTTCCTCTTTTTTTATTCTCTGATCATTCATCATCAGCCATTGTCAGAAACAGGATGTGATGAGACGAACCTCTGATCTGACCAAGTATTGCCATTTTTGTTCAATTTTATTGTGTAAGCAAATGCTGGGTCTTGCTCTAATACCAGTGTACACTGATGCAGCTGAGTAGATGTTGGCCTGGTAACCTTGTTTTGTCATTCCCTAGATTGTCATAAACTTAACTTTTTATCACAATTTGTATGCATTGCTTGAATACTTAGTCAGGCTGATCATATCATTGGATATATCTTTTTCTTCTTCTGTATAACGCTGTGACTGTTCCAGGTAAGAATGATATTTTTAGTGCATGCTTTCTTTCAGCCCGTACCGTAATGTGCCAAGGTCATCTTTATTACAAACACTGCATAATGCTCCTAAAATAGTCTGTGTACATTTGTGCACTCACAGGTCTTTTTGTAAAAAGATTGCTTCGCATAAGTCTGTAAAGCATCAGCATGAAACAATCTTTTACTTGTGAAATTGCCTTTCCCTTTGCCAGTCATCCTTTTGACACATAAATGATCATTTTAGATTTTTTAATAATTGTGCTGCACCATTTACTTCAGCCTGAAACATTTCACCAAATAATAGTCAACTTTTAGCAGTCTTCAAAGGTGATTTATGAAATAATAGCACGAATGTTCTTTGCATTTTGCAATTTATCCATTAATTCAGAGTATTTCATTTTTATCCATTCAGAATATTTTTATTTTATTTAGTTTTTGTGCTTTAACCCATTCATCTGCCCACTTAGTACATAACAGGCACTTGTTCGTTGTCAAGGATTTAACTATGAACTCCAGGATTTCTAAATACATATCGGGCCTCAGAAACACACCAGTGACCACAGCTGACTCCTGGGATCCAGTCCCTAGAAGCCACTAACTCTTAGCATCACATTGGCACAGTATATAGGATGCTGTGTCTTTGCAAGGGAATAATGAAGGTCTCCAAGATATCAAATGCCAAAAAGGCGTAAGATATGAACTGACTTGCAAAGATGTGGACCCAATTTTGCCCTCACATTGTCCTACGTCATAAACTATAAGGCAATCACCTTTCTTTTAGCTGTCATTGCTTTCAGATTCAAACTCCATGAAGAAAGTGAACACCATGACTTAGGGCATAGATCTGGTTTTAATACAACTCACACCTGTTTTTTCCAATACTTCAGAACTAAAAAAACCCCACCTGTTGTTTTAGAAAAAAATAATGGTAAAGGGGTTAAAATTGGGTTAATCAGTGATTCACTGAAATCTAGCGCTGGTGACAAGGCAATCTTCTGACCTCCTCTTGTGTTCAGTTTTCTTTGCTTGGTCTTG
>NW_009258383.1:1289906-1301688 GCF_000687185.1 Egretta garzetta
AGTCACAATGCTGTCTTTTATAACAGCATTACCTTTGAGACATTCGTTTTTTCATCTGCAGCAGTTTTCATGAATAAATTACTTTAAAAAAAAAAAGTGAATTTGTGGAAAGGTCTTTTTGTGCCCTGTAATTATCTCATAGAATTTAATCTGGGAAGGTACTGACTAAAATGCTTAATGCAATGAAGTAGAAAATGTTTAACTTATGCTCATTTTTAAAACAATCTGTTTTCTGATACTTACAGTAATGATGAGGTATATTTTTAATATACTCTATATTGTCCATGCTTGAATATCCTTCCTCTGACAGGACCGTTATTCTACCTAAAACTAGCAGAATGAGTTTTTTTCCATTTGTAAAAAATTAAATTGCTACTTTCTAGCTTCTATACCAAAGGAAAAGGACCTAAAATTTATCACTTTTTAAAAAATAGACTTCTGAATTGAAATTAAAAATAAACAATCCACCTCTATGAATTTCTGTCATGTAAATTTTAATTTGGCACTATAAAGGCTGGCTACATAACTTTCACATTATGAAAACTACCTACTTAAAAAATACCTATTTGTATTACAATAAATGTTTAACAAAGTGAAGGTTGTACTTCTGTTATATATATCTATATATATATATGTATATATATACTGTTATAACAAGGTATTTTCAGAAAATAATAAATTTAGTTTCCTATACCTTTGAGTGTGAGAATGCAAATTATAACACTCATCATTAATGTTTTTTTTTTTAAATGTAATTATAATTGCTAAAATAATCTTCAGATGCTGTTAGATTCTATCTTCAGACTGAATTTTGCCATGTAACTCTGTTATGTGACATCCATCCTTCAACGTTTTTTGGAATAAAATTACTTCATTGGTTGTTGTGGTGATAGTTGATTTCTTTTTCCCTGTGGACAAAGATCATTACAACTACCTTCTCTGAGTTCTTTCATTCCAGGAGGCTTTTGAATAGAACAAGGATCAACAGGAAGTTGTAACTAAGTTATAGCTGTTATCATCTACATGTTCTTTCACATGCCATTTAACTGGCAGTACCAGAAGGCAGTCCTTCAGAGAGTCTGGCTCACCTGGGATTTAGTCCACCCAATCTACATTTTTATTTTGTTAGCTAATTATGAAGACTGCAAGTTGAAGGCAGGATAATCCAAACAATCATTTTTCCTGTATTATAGACAAAACTTGTGTGACATGAAGACAGAAGATGAGAGTTCTTCAACATCATCGAAGTCTGGTATTTTGGAGAGGATTTCACTGTCTCATTAGCACCTCCAATGATTAATTAATTTACTACCTTGAAAAACGTGGACATTGGAAATTAATGTCCATAGAGCTCTTAAAGAAGAAAGCTTTATGGGACTAGTGATTGGCCATATTTTTAGAAACTCAGCCTTCACTTCCACAAGCACAATTCTGCCCATCAAGTCACTAATGTGTAGTTATTATTATTAAAATCTGTGTTTATGCAAGTAGTGTGAAGACCACCCAACCAGGATGGAGAGGCAGGGGAAATATTCTAGAAGCAGCTGGGAGAAGTCTCACAATCACTAGCTCTTGTTCTTGTGGGGGACTTCCACTTACCAGCTGTCTTACCAGATGATACCAAGTTGGGTGGAAGTGTTGATCTGCTTGAGGGTAGGAAGGCTCTAGAGAGGGACCTGGACAGGCTGGATCGATGGGCTGAGACCAACTGTATGAGGTTCAACAAGGCCAAGTGCTGGGTCCTACACTTGTATCACAACAACCCCATGCAATGCTACAGGCTTGCGAAAGAGTGGCTGGAGAGCTGCCTGGCAGAAAAAGACCTGGGGGTGTTGGTTGACAGACGGCTGAATATGAGTCAGCAGTGTGCATGGGTGGCCAAGAAGGCCAATGGCATCCTGGCTTGTATCAGGAATAGTGTGGCCAGCAGGAGCAGGGAAGTGATCATGCCCCTGTACTCCACACTGATGAGGCTGCACCTTGAATACTATGTTCAGTTTTGGGCCCCTCACTACAAGTAAGACATTGAGGCACTGGAGCGTGTTCAGAGAAGGGCAATGAAGCTGGTGAAGGGTCTGGAGCACAAGTCTGATGAGGAGCAGCTTAGGGAACTGGGGTTGTTTAGCCTGGAGAATAGGAAGCTGAAGGGAGACATTATTGCTCTCTACAACTGCCTGACAGGAGGGTGTAGCGACGTGGGGGTGGGCCTCTTCTCCCAGGTAACAGGTGATAGGATGAGGGGAAGTGGCCTCAAATTGTGCCAGGGGAGGTTTAGATTAGATACTAGGAAAAAATTCTTCACCAAAAGGGTTGTCAAGCATTGGAACGGGCTGCCCAGGGAAGTGGTTGAGTCCCCACCCCTGGAGGTATTTAAAAGCCATGTAGATGTGGTGCTTAAGGACATGGTTTAGTGTTAGACTTGCTAGTGTTAGGTTAACAGTTGGACCTGATGATTAAAGGTCTTTTCCAACCTAAATGGTTCTGTGATTCTGTGATTCTATGATTCTATGAATGCATGACTAGCAGCATGCAAAGCTTGCATGCACCAGTAACTGCATCTATAAAGTTGTTCATGCACCAACTAAATGGTGAAATCTGTGGGAACGAAATGCACAAACTAATTGCTTCAGCCTCACTTTAGGTGAAAACTATGCAAAAATTGGCTTAGTCTTGTGAATAAATATTAGCAATTATATTTGAGCTTTAATAAAGCTATAAAGTCCACAGAACCATTGCATGTATTCAGTGGCTTTTAGTAATTAAGTGCAGTGCACGATGACTTAATATCATCTTTCAAACTCAGTATAGTTGTTTATTCCATTATTGCTTATTCCAGAGCATGTCACATTATGTGAGGTGATGTGCAAGCACAGAATAAATAAAACTCCACGCTCTGAACTTCCATCCATTTCTGTATAGCACAGCCAGACAGGAGAAACTGCAAGGAAACAATGAGATCATGCTGAATGGCAATGATCTTGGCATACCAGCAACTTAATCTAAATAAGGTTATTTTTGCCTGTGCTGTGACTGAGTTTAGACAAAAGACAGGGATGTATTCAGTGAGGTAGTTCCCTGAAAATTATAAGGAAATGCTATGGTGACATGAGTGGTAACATAAATAAAAACACAAAATTCTTTTTTGGAAATGCAGGTGGGCACACCGGTTTTTCTTTGTATGTATAGATCAAAGTTTACTGATCTATAAAGGTAAACACAAAACTTCAGTAGATATTGTGGGAAGAGAAGCAAAAGAGAGAAAATTATAGAAAGATTGAAAAGATTAAAGGGTTCATTTGGACTTTTTAGGTTAGATTCAGAAGAAAACGTAAGAGACATTCAGGAAACAGAAGTCTTTGTGCCCAGTGATTACGACACATGCAATCCTTCTGCAGGCAGTACTTAACTCTTCTGTCAAAATGCAGCTGGGAAACTGAAACACATCACACACAGAATATCACATAGACTAATGGCTAAGGCTTGTTCCAGCAATGGGATATGGAAGGGTGAAATGGATTTTCTGTATATGGCAGATACACGCTGGAGAAGATTCACAGCCGCTGAACTGCAGGGCCTGCTTTCACTGCTGGGTTTGTAAATAGTGTTTAAATCGCCTTGTCAACTTAGACTCTTGCTTTATTAAAATGTCTAGTTGGGAGCATGCTTTCTTCAATTCAAAATTATTTCGTTCCATTTAAATGTGTTGATTGTATTTTGTTTTCTTTAGATTGCTTTGCACGAGCCCTAAACTGAAATTAGTTGCCTTCTGTTTGTTTCCCTCACTGAACAGAACAACCAGCTCTTCTAAGAAGTCAACATCTGTATGATGTTTCTCATCCATATGAGACATAAACAAGGTAGTGATAATCCATGAAGGCATGGGAAAGGAGGATTTAACTTACATCTGAGCATGGAGGGGGAGCAGTGGAGGGAAACCAAATAGCTAAAGCTTGGCAAGAAATAAATGGCCTTAATACCAATGTTCCCAGAGGGCGTGAGCAAGGCAAAAGGAAAGCCAGAGGAAAGGCCATTGAGGTAATCAGAATCTGGGTGAGACGAGAGTTTAATGGGTGAACAAGAAAGGCTAGGTTTAGTGATTATGGGTAGTGGGAGTGGTCCGGATTTACCTTCACTCAGTGTATGAGGAACATGGGAAAGTTTCAAGCTCTTAGTTATGCGTGGGAAAGAGAAGGGGTCTGTTTCCTCTTTCCTGTGTTCATAAGTTGCCCTTGCACGCTACGTAGTTCAGCTGTACAGAAAAATACCAGTGAGTGGAGATTTACAGAAGCTGCACTGGCAGTTTCTGGCCCTGGTTGTTCATTTTTCTGTGAGGTTGTGAGTGGCTTCGGTTAGAGCCATGAGAGATGCTTGAATTTTCAAAGCTCTGCAAAGTAAACATCCAGAGCTGGTAACAGCATTTGTAAATTAAAGATTACTTTAATCTTCAGTGACAGATTTATGAAATATTGCTTTAAATTCTGCTTCATGCTGCACAGCCAACTGAGTTTATTTTGGAGACAAAAGCAATTTAAAAGAACCCATAGATTGCTTTGGCTACTGAAGAGTATAAATTATCCCTAACTAAATTTTGTCAGTAGAGTATGTTGAGCTATTTAGATAAAACATGCTTTTTGACATTTATTACAGAATGATCCCTTTCCATAGACTGCTAGTCACAAAAGGGGGACATGGGCTGAATCATTAAGGGGCTGGTAATCTTTTTGCTGACATAAATGATATTGGTTAAGGATGAAAAAATTAGGCTGGATTTTTTTTTTTTTTTTTTTAGTATGGTACAGTGCTGTGCAATCAGACAGCGATGCACTCAAATTCCAATGGTAAAAATACTGTAAACACGTATAAAATATATCTTGATGGGGGAGATGCTGTTGCTAAATATATATTTCTAGGATGCAGAAGAAACCCTTTGAGGTAAAAGCAAGAAATCTCTTGCCTAAGTTAAACGCCTAGCAATGAATCTTGCCTGAAATTCTTCACAAGTCAACAGTTTTTGAACCCATAGTCTCAGCAAAATGCTATTTCCAGTCCCAGTCTTTTGTAGAAATAAATTTTTAAGGAGGGAATTGTGATTTACACAACTGATTTTGCTTTCTCATATAGATATCCTCAAGACTTACCACACAAATTAATAGGGGGGATGAAATACTTTTCACTAACTAAAATATATCCGTGGCAGGTATCAATAGTATGCATCGCTATGCATATGCCAAGAACTCTGTGAGGGAACCTATCCTGGAGCCATGCACTGTTTTGCTTACGAGCTGGCGGGACCGGACTCTCTGCGAGCCACCCTCACATTTCACATCCAGGCTGCTGGGAATGCGTGCCAGGGACACCCCCCAGCCCTTGCTGCAGGCATGGCGCCGCTTCCCAGTTTGTCCCATTCACCACAGGGTGTCTGGAACAGCTGCATACCATCAGTGTCCTATAGGTCCCATCTGTATCTGTCCATATGTTTTGGCTGGAGACAGTAGCTAACCTAGATTTGCTGCTGTCTGAGCTGAAAAAAGAAAACTAAGGCACTTAGCAAACTGTTAACAAGCTGTTAGCAAACAGTTCCCTTTATTTTATTAAGTGTAATTACATACCATATTCTTTCTCCTGATCCTCATTCTTTTAGGCTGAAAATAGAAAAACAAAAAAGAACAGTAACTCCTTAAAAATTTTAGAAATATATTCCTTCGAGATCGTGCCTAATGCATGTCTCTGCAAATTGCCAGATGTCAGATGAGAGAGTAGTTACTGTCTATGAACTCTACCTTGTTTCTATTTACCCAAATGAGTAGGCAAATAAAGATGGTTTTGGAGTGAGAAAGGAGAAAAATAATTTCCAAAGCACAGCTGGTTCTCTAAGATATGTACAAACCCATACTGCCTCTTACCATGAGTTAGAGAAGATTGAACTGCCGAATCCACTAAGCTAAAATTTTCAGGGTTCTTCTCCTTTTCAAAGTACAGCTTTAACTAGAGAACACTATTTACTCTCCAATTAAAACAACATTTCCTCAGCTTCAGTCAAGATTGCCCTCTTAAACAGCAAAGCAATTGAAGAAAACTATGGCTCGCTCCCTTGTCTCTTTACTTCCCAGTTTGCCAGCTCTCACACTTTTACCATGAGATTTTGAGAGCTGGTGTTCTCTTTGGTCTCTGCCATGAAGCTTCCTTCATTTGAGGGGTTCTGTTCTTCACAGTGACATATAGCGTTAGTAGGTACATACTCTACCAGCTCTGCCTTTGTACAGGTGCAAGTTCTGTTATATGTGGATATATATCCACAAATAGCTCTCAAATAGCCCTGGAGGTCCGTAACATCTGCATGTGCAAGGCAGGTGATGAAGCCTGGATCTTTGAAATACTATTTTTCTGAATCACTTTTTTGTTCATTTTGTTGTGTTACTTCCTTCCCTTGCTTTGGCATTGAGCTGTATGTTTCCTTCTTGGAGCTGGAATGGGCCACACATAAGCAAGAGATGCCTTGGAAGTTGTGCCTCTGGGAATGCCTCCATCCCCTGTGTGTGGCACGGCGTGGTCAGGCTCTGAGCCTTGAACAGGGTCTGTATGTGACAGTGTACTATGAATGGCAAATTATAATTGGCTTTATTTACTATAAAGCATCATTTAGTAATCTGCATGTTGCTAACAAAAGGTGCCAACTATTACCCCACACAGCACTTCAGGACAATTCATCAGGGGCTTTGCTTACATCTAACAGAGTTTTCAGTGAGAAATTCAGTCCTTTTTCAGAGCAGGCTATTCCCCTGTTAAATTGATTTCTTTATTCTGGAGCTTCTCTCTTTAATGTCATTCTTTTTCTGTGCAGGAGGATTCACACATGCCCTTGGTTTTCCAGTTTTGCATAGCATATACAAAAGCCACCTTAATCCCATTAATATTCATATTCATATTTTGTACCTGACAGAATTGAAGAAAACAGACTAAAGAGTTATTTGGTTACCTTTGAGATTTCTACTTCTTCAGTTTATAAAAATATATCCTTTCTAAAACCTGGCTGGGTTTATGTAGAAACTCAAATGGTGTACTGTGGGGGGAAAAAAAAAAAAGCAATCTAAAGTCCTACCACAACTACAGGGTAAAAAACCCTCCTGTGGTACTACTAATATTGCACATGACTTCTTCAGGCAGAAAGCTTCCTGACGTTGTTCCCCAATTCAAAGAAGGACGGTGTCTCGTAATTCAATAAGGCAGAACTATTTCTGCAACAGAACAGCTTCCATTTCATAAAAAAAACCCCACCACCCTCTACAGCTCTCATCTTTATTAGTACACTGCCTTTTAATCCTCAAAATACTCCTGCATACTGTGAACAACCACTTAATTTTAAAAGCTCATTATAAAGTGTAAATAAATCCATATCCACTGCGTAATGATACTTTACTGTCAATTTGAGTAAAGCAGAAATCTAATCTTCACAATCAAACAGTTGTCGAGCTGCCTAACACAGTGGCATCCTGTTTTGGCAAGGGCTGCGGTCATCTTGGTAGTAAATATAATAGCATTAAGGCTTAGTGTATGTGCCAAAGCTAAACTATAGTAATATACAGTTGCTTTTGTGCTAAAAAAGTTCTTTAACTAACACTAAAATTATATAAGCCTTATAACCAATCATGCCCTGTGTTCTTGGAATGGTATTTAGCACATTTTGGTCCAAGGAGTTGCACAAACCCTAATTATATTAAGGTTTGCAACAATCGATCTTCAAAGAGTGTCCTGGGATTCGGTCATTTGCAGTGGGTGAGCTCAGGAGGCCCCTGGCACCATCCCTTGGAGTGTACATCCAGCTTATCAAAGCAGCCGTTCACACGTAACACAATTCCGTGAGGGCAGTGCTGGGAGGTCTGCATGCTGCTTTTCTAGCTGCAATCCACTGTAGCTCTGGGACACAAAGGTCCCTGAACGTGTTCTGCATTCCTTCTTTGGAACCTCATGCTCCTTGGGTCTCATCTGGCTTGTTCAAAATAAAAAAAAATAACATCAGGCTTTGGATTTCAGAGCCAGAATTCTAAGTAACAAACTTTCAGAGAGTTTACTGAATTGAAGTCCTTCCTGAATTATCTGCCAGGTTGACTTATCACTGGTATTTTTATTCGTTTCATAGGAATGAACAGAATTTTCTAGAAACCTGTGCCAAAAGCTGGTCTCTTGTTGAGTCTATTCCCATGTTAACTCTAAGTGATATTTCTCCGCTGTAACTGAGACAGAATTTAGACAGGGGTACCAAATCTTTCTTATCCCACTTAAGTGAAAAGTAAGAGTGATGCCATATCTTTCTCAGTGGTGCATCAGAATAAAGAGATGACACCTGAATCCTATCCTTTCAGAGCTGTGGTCAAGAAAAGACTTTAAAACTATCTACAGATGAAGACGTAAACCTCTTGATCTTTAAAAACTGATAAAAACATTAGTGACACGATATTTTAAAATGTGTCTCAAGTTAGTATAAATGTATACCAATAATAAAAAAGAAATCAATAAAAGAAATCTACAGGATGTAGAATTGCATTTTGGATTACAGCTGGTGAAATAACTTGAGCTGGCCAACACAGTACAAATATTTGTGTTGAACATCACAAATATTTTCAGCAAAAAAGGGAACATACATTTAAAAAAAAATAAATGTGTAATATAATATATATTATTTAATTTTGACCATTCCCAAACAAAGTGATTTGTTTTGCTTTGGACAAAATTAATTTAAAAAAAGATATAGAGCCCCCAAAGAAATGAAACATTTTGTTCAGTTCACAATGAAAGTTTAAGTATCATATCAGAAATCAATTTATAGATAGGCTGCTGCCCCAGTTTGCTACCTAATGTTTTTCACTTTCCCAAAAGCGTACCAATGTTGATTCCTCTCGCTTCATTCTTCCTCGAGCCCTTTTAGGATGAAGTTTGCAAACTTCTACTGAAAGCTGCATAAAAGTGGCAATGAACGTCAGGATTTAGCTCACTTCTGCAATCATCAAAAATATAATTATGTAACTTGTGTTGTTTGATGCTCACCTGCAGTTGCCAGGAGCTGTAATTTACATTAGCGTGGGGTTTTTTTGGTGGTGAAGGGGAGGTTGGGCGGGTTTTTTTCAGAGGCGAGCAACCTGTGTAACTCATGAGAAACTGCTGATGCAGCCAGCCTAGCAAGTTTCAAGGAAGTGATTGCATATTTATGTGGAATAGAAGAACATTCACATTTGCATTAGGTAGGATATAAATAAATCTGAAGGGCTTGTCTTCCCCTAATTGTATCGCATTTTAACTTTATCAGTAGAATTTAAGTAATATAACCCTCAATTTAGAATGCATGAAAATCTTGATGTAAAAAATACGCAGTATCTATTTCATGGGAATAATCAAACCCATGGTAGTTTCCCTATCACCTACGTACCTGTGCCTGTGCATGTGGTCATATAATTTACAATTCTCAGGTGACTCAATAAGTGGATTAATAAGCTACTTGCCATCTCTATAACTGACCACACCTATTTTCGTAGACCACTCAACTGCAGAACTACAAAAGTATTAAATTACTTCCAACAGTATTAAATTACTTCAGATCATGATACCGACAGAGTCACAGTCACAAAAAACCAAGATTTGTCTCCAAATCGTGTGGGTCGTTTTATGAGGACCCTAATATTAGTTGAAGGAGCTGTTACTTTATCACAGAGCATGTTCCTCCTGAGGTATGCAGCTGCCGTAGGAGTGGACTTCTTGAGCCTGTTTGACAGTCCATGGTGAGTGGCACCTGTGTGAACCAAGAAGAGTTTGGGGGAGACACAGTGGTTGCATTCAGCACCTGAGCAACTGGCATCCTTGTCTTTGCCACAGATTTCCTCTGATACAAAACATGTCCCTCTTCACTACTATAAATCCATTTATATGCTATCAGTTTCAGATGAGGAACCATAGTAAACATCTGCACATCAAAAATCAGTGTTACGTTTTGTGCTTTCTTCTAAACAACACAAAAAGACCTCTGCCAACTACTTTCTGAAAAACAAGAAGCAATGTCAAAAACGTAGTGTATAAAAATGAGCTACGATGAAAAATGGTCTTTTGTAATCAGGCCATTATATGGCCTACAATGTTAATCTATTTTTAATACATATTATCTTGCTGTTAACTAGTTTTTGTAATTTTAAAGAGAGGCTAGAAACACTGGAATGTAAACTTTTCTGGCTAAGCTTGTCTGGTTTTTCTTTGGAAACATTTCTTAAATCAATAAATGCAGATTCAGCCTCACTGAGTTATTTTACAAATATTTGTAGATTGCAAAATTATTCAATGTGTCAGAAAATATTATGATGTGAAATGTTGTGGCAAGGAAGTCTACAGAATTTCATTTAGAAACTCATTTAAAATAAATCTCTTTTGGTTTAGTGTCTTTTCTGGGACCTTTTGGAATTAGGAGAACTTAAACCATATTATTTATGGTATATGGTAAATCACAAGCTTGCTCAGCAGCAGTCTGTCATTGTGAATACTAGATGTATTACAGCTGAAAGCCCTGATGCATTTTTACTTCTTTATTCCCTAACCACGTGAGCTTTGTCTGATATACATCTCTGGCAATTTACCTCACATTTTTAAGAATGAATTGAAAATGAAAGATAATGTGGATCCTAGAGCAGCTCTATAATGATATATCAAATATGATTTCAATCTATTATGTATACTTGTTTTCTAAAGACTCTCAGCATTCACTATTTTCTCAAGTAGTACAAGAACTATTTTAAGAACTTCAAATTTAATTCATCCCCACTTGTGAAGCCGTACAGTAATTGTTCTGCCTTCAGATACTGTCTACAACCATTATACAGTTTGTCCTCACATTCTTAATTGTTCCCTTGGTTTTCTTGCTATGGAAATAGAATTTATTTTGCACTGGAGGGATATCTACATGTTTTCAGATCTTGAATCTTAATCTGTTTAAATTAATCTGACTAAACCCAAATAAAGCGACTGTGGTGGCACGAACTGTGCAACCAGTAGACCCTGGGGTGTGGTTGCTCTGCGCAGGAAAGGGGTGATGTGCAGATGAAGGCAGTATTTACGTAGTGGGACCTAAAGAGCGTGTTTCTCCATGTCTTAGGAGCACATCTAAAGAGATTCACTTCTCCGTATTGTTGTACTTGTTCAGTGCAATCATAGCTTCACGGAACATCTGAAGTATCCAACTGGTACAAAAGTATCAAAATTTAGGTCTTCGTAGTGCTCTCCTTTCTGATTGTTTCCATTTCTGTGTTATTGTAATGTAACCTGGACCAAACAATTTCATTTATGTTTCAAATTCTCCTTAAAACAGCAAAATAACCAGTAGCAAAGAAGATGTGAGGGGAAAAATGGAGCAACAGAAAAAAATGTTTAAACTTTTCCCTGTGAAGTTTTAAATAAAAGAAAAAAGCACAGGACAAGAACCTATCCATGCAGACTCATAAGACAAAGCTTTTGGAGAAGAGGAACAGCTTATCTCCATGATCTGCTGGGCTTGTGCAGAAACTGGAATGAGGGCTCCCTCACTCGTCTCTGCTTCAGCAACATTTATTACAAGCAAGTGAACTGTATTATAATCGTGACTTAATAAGCAGTTTCAAAGCCTTTTGATGGCAAACACCATGCTGGATCTTCTGATGGAGGTCAGAGTGAATGCCTGTGAGAACAATCTGGCCTATGTTTGTTACAGACAAACCCATCCTTTAGCATCTCTTTTGGTTGGTACCAAGCTCCAGCAGGCTCAATTTAGGGA
>NW_009258383.1:1302086-1315036 GCF_000687185.1 Egretta garzetta
AGCACGTTCAATTTAGGGAAATATCATTTCAGGATAATATGTCCAAGAAGGTGGCACCCATCTGACTTTGGCATCCATCACTTTGGATGCTTTTGGAGAACTTACATTATCAGTCATCTCCACCTCCAATGGATATGCGATTCAGAACATTATCTGCAGCATTCAGTAAATTCAAATGCAAATTTGAAGCTGCTGCATTTTTAAATAAGGCTGGTTCAGAAACGGTTGGCTATGTCATCACACAGTTTGCTTAAAATATGTTAATAAAATAATGTAGCACAGTTGTATACAACTATTTTTGATTACTTTCTTAAATATGTCCATAAAATTTTATAGTGTCCTTTGTACAACACCCACCATTTTCCTGATCACTTAATGAATGATTCTGAGTTACAGCACCTCCATCTTGTGGTAAACTTGAGAAATAGATCTTCCTGAATGCTATCTGCCAAAAAGTACTTCTGAAAAAATTATGATAATATAGATCTATCTGGATTTGAATTTCACTCTAGGTCCTTCAGGGAGGTTTTTTTAGTGTGATTTCTCTCTGCCTCTGTTTTGCACGTGTCAGCTGGGACAGTCCTCTCTGTCCATGCAAAAGCCTTGTTTCTTACAGGCTGCCAGCAGGAGGAACTTGTCTTCCCCTAAGGAGTCAGGGAGGTACCGTGCTTCTATGAAGTGAGAGCTAATGCTATCAATGAATACCAGTATTTAGGCATTGAGAATTTTAAGGTTTATAAATACCTGTCACGGAGGAAGCTTTCAATTATCATCATTCCACTGCAACTGTAAAGGTTTTTTCTTGAAGCTAAAACATCAAAGCAGAAGTTTTCCACTGCCACAGTTGACTAGGAGCATGAACGTGCACGTGTGTGTGCGCACATGTCTGTATTTTGGGTTTAAAATTAAATTTTGTAATTTGGACAAATTTAATATGAAAAAAAGAAATGTTTTCCAAGCCCAAGAAAAGATTATTCATGGCTGTACTGCACAAAAACTAGCAGATGGCTGGTCCCTGTCTGCATTCTTGGTAGCCACTGAGCACAGCTCAGACACCTACACTGGGCTATCAGATGAAAGTCTAATTTCAGAATGCATTACTTTTTCTTCTATGTTTCCATTGGTCTTTCTGGTCTTCTATCACTGAGGTCCTGTGTGCTATGAGTGCAGAAAGTGACATGTTTAGCAAGTAAGTCAGCTAGATGCTAAATATGAAGTTCCACTTTCTACCTTGATATTGCAGCAGTGCTCTGTTTTACAGGACAGCTCTAGACAGTCAGGGTCAGCATACCCAGCTCCCTCACCCTCTCCTTGTGTCCAGTGTGCTACAGTCCCGTAACTGTCTTGGATTTACTCCAGTATATTGAATTCTTGCTTATTCTGGGCAGCTCAAAACTGGGCAGAATACTCAGGTGTGATCTCACAAGTAGCAGAGTAGAAGGAATTAATCACATCCATTGACCTGTTGCCTGCAGTCTTGCTAGGAAGGAAGTATGCTGTTAGCCTTCATCACCACAGGGACACACTGATGACTCAATTCAGCTTTCCTCGCTAGGACCCTCAGGTCCTTTTCTGGGGAGCTCCTTTTCAGCCTGTTGGTCTCCAGTCCGTGCTGTTGCATGGCGTTACTGCATTCTGCCTGTGGGAGGCTGTTTTTGTCGCTGTTGAAGTTCACGGGGTTTCTGTCAGCTCATTTTTCCAGTCTGTCAAAGCCACTTTGAATGGCAATTATACCCAGGATTTAAATAAGGAGTAGCACATCGTCTGGACCAGAAATTATAACTGCATTTTAATTTAAGAACATAAAAACTTCTGTGCTGAGCTGTCCAGTTTCTTCTCTCTGACAATGGTCAGCAGAGAAAAATACCATGAAGCAAGAAAATTTAAAGTTGTCCTTGTTCTCCTATGAGCCACTACTCTAGCAAATCACTAGTTTAGGGACTTCTTAACTTTGAATGTGCATTTTGACCTTTCTCTTCAACAGCAGGAAAGGAACTTCGTTGATATATATTTTCGCTGACAAATCTCCTGTACCAGTTCATTCATAATCTGATGACTGATTATGCAACAAAACTCTGTTTATTTGTTTTAAGCTTGATTCCTCATAATGTTTTCATTCTACTTCTTGCATATTGAGAAATTGGAAAGAGTAATTTGCAGCTCAGTTCGTGCACCATTCCTACGTCTCTAGTCCCAGTCTATCTCACCTTTGCAGAGTGTGTTGAAATGTTTTCTTTTTTGTTCTTTAATGCTTTCCTAGCAGTTTCCAAGACTTGACTGGTATTTTTAAGTGTTGCTGAGCAATGAGCTGGCATTTTTGGATAATCCTGTCCAGGAACTTTAACATTTCTTCCATAAGTGGCAATAGGCAATCAACCAACATTGTGGATGTGTAGTTTGAGTTATTTTTCCCATACATGATTTTTTGTGGTTATTGACATTGAGTTTCATCTGGCATTTTACTGCCCTGCCACCTGCAAGATCCTTCTGCAGCTCTCTGCAGCCAGCTTTTCTTTAGATTCCTCTGAGCAATCCTCTGAGAGGAAGGGTATGCCACAGCAAAGCCTTTACAGGCAAAAATTGATTTGAATGAAACTCACTTCATTCAAAATCATAGGCTGCAAAGATTTTTACCCGTAAACATAGCTTCCTATCCATAGCTATCCATGGTCCCCATTTATACAGCTCCTGTTTGAGTCTCAGGGTCTCAGAGTTGATGGAACATAAAACACAGCATTATAAATGTCACGTACCCCGCCTGTATTTCTGAAAGCTGAAAGCTTCTTGCTTACCTGGCTGCAGCATGGTTCCAGCAACTCCCGCTGGCTTTGGGCTGCTCTGGTGTCATTCACACACGTACATGTTCTCTTAACACAGCAGCAACTTCCAAACCTACATGGACTTGTGAGTCACCTAAGGTACATCCTGGCTGGAGCAGAGAAGCTCCTCTCCACATCCTTTTCTGCAGTTCTTCTACATTCCTGGTGCTGCTGCACTTTTATGCTAAGTCCTGGTCAAGTGAACTGTCTTGAAATCTAGTTTGTGCTCCTGGAGCAGCCCTCAACAACCACCAGAGTGTCCCGAGAAGGAAGCTGATATTTACTAAGCATGAGGTGACATGAAACCCAAAAAAGAAGAATGTTTCACAAGCCATTTCAGTCAAATTCCTAGCAAGACAGGATGCAAGCATTTTCATGTATTGGCAATAGCAATGGGTATTAGACTTGAAGTACTTCTAGCAGTCAGTGGGTGACTAGCCCTTGTGAACCATGGCCCTGTCTTTTGATACATTATTTTAAAACTCAGAAATGGGTTAAATATGGTAGCTGGATTAGGACTTTCTGTCAATCAAAAATCACTGCAGCATAAGGACCCTTGGGGTAGGGACACTCCTTGAGCACATGTGAAAAGCAGGTAAGTTGAGGAGAAACTTAGTGTGTTTATTTTTGGAATTAATCCCTACAGGTTTGCAGAATGTATTGACTCAGCTTTCAGAATATTCATTTCTTTAGCTCTGTGCTGAAAACAAAAGGGTGTCATCGCAGCAACTTGCTACTTTATGTCTGGTTGCACATTAGCCGCAGAGCTACTTCCCTCCAGGAACTCCAGTCCTGCAAAATATTATAATACACGTATATATGTAAAAAATGTTATACATACAGGCAGGTGTGTGAACAAAAGCAGTTTGAAGCAAACCAAAGGGGGAAAAATGTATGTGTATGGAATCAGACACTTGGAGAATTTCAAAGATAGCACCTTGGTTCTTCAATTCCTTTGATTTCAACAGGACATACAGAATGATAGAAAGTAGAAACTACTGATCATAAAAGTTAATGGTGATACTGTAATACGTTGTATGTTCTATATAGAGACCTTTTGCATTTATTACTTTAGATTAGCACTTGAAAGATGAAATGTAAACTGCTAATATCTCCAGCTGGTTTTATGCCTGTGTTACCATTTGCAAATAATAATTTTAAAAGTTGCACACCTTTGCCTGCTAACATTGAGTGGATTCTAATGACTGGATCTCAATCTCTGCCCATCCATTTTTGTAGTCTACACTCAAAAAGGTTCAGTCAATGCTGGGAAAAACAAAACAAAACAAAAATAAACAAAATCCAACTTTGACAACAAAATAAGAATTAATGTCCATGTTATCTCTACTCCTCTTTTTTAAAGTCAATTTCCCTAAAATCAGTTTGTTATGTACATAAATCATTAGTGCATTTTGCATATCCTTTATAAAATGCTAATACGTTGTCAGGAAAATTGTATGCTTCATTCAAAAAAAATTATTACCCATCTGCATAGGTTTGACAAAATATTTTATTCCCTTCCATTTTCACCTCAGGTTCAATGCCTCTTGCACTTTTAATTAAGAAAAAAACCAACAACCAACATTACCATTTCAAATATTACTTAATCTAACAGTCTGCATACGAAATATATTTTCTCTTACAGAAGTTAGATTCTACCATAGGGCATTGAAAATGGCACACAGTTTCTTGTCTTGAATTAATTCATCCTTAAGCTCTGGGTTTGCATAAATTATGTATAGAAACCATATACCACCAAATCGTGGGAGTGTGAAGTACCTGTAATTTATATGGCGGTCAACTGATGTTCTAACATTTCTGTCTGTCTGAGAGAAGGATCAGGCCATCAGTCTGGAAAACCGTTGTCTCTTACTGCACTTTATGTCATATTTTGCATTTTAACTCTAGGTTTACATATGTGCTTTTATTATGCTTTGCTCTTAAAATCAGAAGGTGCAAAGGCAAGTGCGTTGGTGAGGATCACAGGGGGAAAGGAAGAATTATTGATTGTTTTCTCTTATTTACCTAAAAAGGCAATGCTTTTGGTATTATTCAGCAGTCTTTGGCTCGAACGCCCTTTATAATTGTATCTGTTTCTCATTGTTAAAGAATTCCTCATCCAAGCTAGTCTATTATTTCTGGAATTTGTAGAAAGGTTAGTGAGTCTCTAGAGTTGTGATTACTTTTTCTAGCTGACATTTATTGATCTCATTACCTTCATGCTCATATTTCAAAAACTTTTTTTTTATATTTTGTTACCATTTCAAAGATGACAGAAATGCTGCAGTGCTCACTGTATTAGAACTGTATGTAATTAAAATTTGTACTCTGTGTTTCATCAGAAATTCACTGTCAAAACCTCAGCATGTGTTGTTTACAAATTAGATTGTTATAATTAGAACACAAAATGACTGCAAAAATAGGGACTGAATTTATATTTGAAACAAACATCTATTTTATTTTTCACAGAAAACTGTGACATTTTCAACTATAAGCAAGTTGCTTCAATACCATTCGTCAGATGAAATCAGATGAAATTCATACTGGTGCAGATGCCAGCGAGCCCATGAACCACTTAAGCACATTTTAGCAGATGCCAAGGTGGGGGTAGGAGCTGTGCCATTCTTGTGCTAGTTTTTTATTTGGAAGTGAATTTCACCTTTTGATTTTACTGCACATTTCCTTTGTCTGTTATTAATTTTCATGGAAATTTCAGTCATTACAGCAGTATTCTGAATTTTCTTCAAGGTATGAGGAAACTTTGCAGTGACTTCAATGGAATTTACAAAATGCTTGAAATGTTTTAACCTATTAGGGAACAAAAATAGGCCATAATACACTCCAAAAACTCCTAGTGTTTGTCTGTTTTAGAGAAAGTATGTAGGCGTCAGTCTTAAAAAGAACTGTTGCTTCATAGACACCTAATGACATGAAGGACTCCATGTTCAGTAAACATCTGAATTTGAGGATACCAGCTGACAAATGCTGCTGTCAGTTTGAAATGTCTGTGCCTCTCATATCTTTCTTTGTAAAGCCTCTTTAAAGGTTGTCTGCCAAAGTATTAATGTGGCCAGATGATGAAATGCTGGCAACAGGATACATACAGAACTAACAGGGTGATCTTGTGGTAGTGCATAATAAAGACTTCCATGGAAACATGCAGATCTGAGATAGCTTGGGTAGTACAGTGGTTTAATGGGTGTGAACATCTCAGACTCGAGTTCTGGACTGCTTTGCAGAAGATTGTTAAATCACTTCCCTGTCATTGAGTTTCCTAAAAAAAAAATAAAAAATAGTCACTTCACTGAAGTGGGTAAAAAGAGAAAAACAGCATAGGAAATAAATTGGTATAGGTGTTGACATTTTAAACATTTAAATATGTATTTCTATATTATTCCTTTAATATATGGACAGCAGACACATTTATAAATATATAAAAATAATAGGTATGTAATATGTATATATATTTATATATTTTAGATCTATATTTTAAATACATTTTATTGCTGGCACTTCAAAAGACTTTACATTCTTTTATTTATCCTCAAGTTATACAAGAGTTGCTTTCTCCTTGTCATTTTCTATCTGGAGTGGCTTAGTGAACTACCATGCTAAGTGGCCCTCCCCATACAGAAACTATCCATGGTTTCTTGGTATTTCTTTCTTACGGCCACAGTATATAGAGTTCCCAGGGCAGTGATCTTTCTTTATCCAACTCATGTGACATCTCAAGCGTTCTCCCTCAACCCTCTCTTTTCTCAAGCTGAATTCTCACTCTCTTTGTAAAAGGTAATGCGACTTCTTTTCTGACAAATGTGACTTGAGAGTCCTTTGTAAACTGTATGTGATCTTGTGCCGATTAATAAGCCTCAAAGGCTGAAGATGTAGCCAGAGAAAAGAAGAACATATATGTGACGACAGTCTATGGGTGCCTTATGGCAATGCTAGTGCAAGACAAAAAGGGTGATACTAGCATGTCTAGCTGAAATTGTCTGTCTGTCCTGGTTTAACCCCAGCCAGCAACGAAGCACCATGCAGCCGCTTGCTCACTCCCCTGCGGTGGGATGGGGGAGAGAATCAGAAGAGTAAAAGTGAGAAAACTTGTGGGTTGAGATAAAGACAGTTTAACAGGTAAAGCAAAAGCTGTGCACGCGAGCAAGGCAAAACAAGGAATTCATTCACTGCTTCCCATTGGCAGGCCACCTCTAGGAAAGCAGGGTTCTAACACGTGTAATGGTTACTTGGGAAGACAAAATGCCATTACTCTGAACGTCCCCCCTCTTCCTTCTTCTTCCCCCAGCTTTTATTGCTGAGCATGATGTCATATGGTGGGGGACATCCCTTTGGTCAATTGGGGTCAGCTGTCCTGGCTGTGCCCCCTCCCAGCTTCTTGTGCCCTCCCAGCCTGCTCCCGGGTGGGGTGGGGTGAGAGGCAGAAAAGGCCTTGGCTCTGTGTGAGCCCTGCTCAGCAGTAACAAATACATCCCTGTGTTGTCAACACTGTTCGCAGTACAAATCCAAAACACAGCCCTGTACCAGCTGTCCTACCCCAGCCAAAGCCAGCACACTAATGGAAGTCATTGTAGGTGTTGTGTGTATTAGCACCCAGCGTGTGCAAGCTTGTCAGTATGTTCCTTGAGGCAACGTAAGATGAGCTACCATTGCAGGTAATACCAAGAGAAAGGAGACACCTTACTCTGCCAATGGAAAAATCTACATGACGGAAGTTGCCTTCATCATTCTGTTGCAATAGGAGTTCTCTCCTGTTCCTAGGGCTGTTTCATTACTGTTGTCCTTGGAGCACTCCTTGAAACAAATGACTGTGAGTAGGAAAAGGGATTGACAGCTGTGGTTGTGTTGGTTATTGAAATTAATGTGTCTGTAGCTGAAAAATATACTGAAAGCCTCTCCGGCTATCTGTGGATATCATGGAGAGCTTAAGCAATATTTTCCTTCTCCTTTAAAGTAACTTGAAAATAGCTGTTCTCTAGTTAATATTCAATTCTCGTTCCTAATAATAAAATACAATAACTTTACTCACCTATTAGGTATTAAGACCACAAGCACATACAGTGCTAACCCCAGGAGATCAGCCTGATGACCACTGATGAGCAATGAAAAATGTAAATCACCTCTCTTGTGGATGTCCAGGAAGTAATTAAAGTTTTGGTGGGATTTAGCAGTAAGAAAATGCGAGAAAACTGCAAGACTTGAAATGCAAACCATATTCTTCCTTTAGAAAGAGATTGATGTGTTAAATATTTATGCAAACATAATAAATTGGCAAGTGTATGAAAACACTGCTACACCTTCATCTCTTTCATATATCATCTTCCTGAAAAGAAGGATTTGCTACTAAAATAGAAGTGGAGCTCTGATATATAATTTTCATATCAGTGGCTACTTGTGATTATTCTCTCTATGTCCATTCTCATTCAGGTAAGAAGAAACCAATGAATATTATTTCTGCATAGAAAATGGAATATATCTTTACATCATTGGACACATACTCTAGAAGTATGGAGCTCTTATTAATACAGGATTAAAGTCCTAGTTGGATTACTGACCTATTAATTTAAGTGAATGGCATGTCCAGCAACCTTCTGAAAATAGATTTCTTACCTATTTTTAACCGCTTATGAAATCAGCAGTCTTCCCCAATATTGCCTAGCAATACTTAGCATTCTCATTTATGACTGTTGTTACACTATTGAGTAATCCTCACAATAACGCTGAAGAAAACATTATATTGTCTTTTTTTTAGTGATAGAGAAAGTAGTGCAGAGAGGTTGGTGACTGTCACATAAGAGAGATACCAAAGAAAAGTTAGAGTAAGGATGAATTGTTTGACTGAGATTCTTGTTCAACTACATGACTTCCTCAAAGCCAGTGGAGCATAAGCCTATAAGAAAAGTAGGGCATGATTTACCACTCTTCACTGATGTATACCTGCGCACTTCGGTTTGATCATCATGAAGACTGCTGTATTTGCTGGCTCCACAATTAATAGCAAGCTGTAGACCATAAAGTGATTGTTCAGCACTTAGACATTCCAAAAAGCTCCATCCAAAGTAAAATGGTGTCATTGATTCTGCATGGACTAGAGAGTAGAATAACTTAGCCATCAATGCTTCAAGTGTATAAACCTTGACAGATTCAAGTTTTGGGTAATAGAAAGCTGCTTACGTAAGTGATTCACTGGAGGAATGTAAGTACTATTTAGATAAAAAGAGGCAGCCTGGGATTAAAAATGTTTGGATAAGCAGTATTATGTTTACTTCAAACGGAATAAAGTAGGAAAGGACTAAAATAATCTAAATTAATTAAGAAATAAGGATGGATATAATGAAGCTTTTACTAATACTTACTTCTGGAAAAAAAATGTAATTGGTGTCTTTTAAGATTCAGGGGAAAAAAAGAGCAGAGATTTGAAGTTGCCATTTCACTGAAAGCAAAACAAAGAAGCTTTACACAGGCGAGCTCACCTTGTATCTTTATATTCACCAGGAACTCTAAATAAGATTCAGACTTTAAAAAATATTCCCCCAAATATATGCTGCGCTGAAAAAACCAAATCAATTATGCGGGCTAAAATGTATTCACCTGATCTACAGAAACGTTGACTATTTCTAACACACGGTTCTAAATTATAAAGAATTAGGACTCTTCTGGGATATTAGATAATGTCTTCAGGCAGAATAATAGGACAACTAATGTTGTAATAGTATATCTGGGGCTTTTCTAAGAGTTTGTTACCATGCATGAACACAGTTAAGAGGTGAATTTTTCTAGAGGAACTCTGATTCTGTTGACTTCAAAAATTGTCATTGGTTTCAGTGAGGCAGGACTTCACTTTTCATGTGAACCCTGAAGAATGAGCTGTAGTTAGGGACCACCAGAATGGAAAACAGTTAGAGGTTGGGTGGATGGGTTAGAGGAACTGAGGGTGGATGAATACGTAGGTTAAGCAGTTGTAATCCAAAGATCTGCATATATTGCGAAGACTTGATTTATAGCTTTAAAATCTCCGTTATGTCTGAAGATAACATATACTGTAAAGCTGCACTAAGGCATCAATTGCTGTTACATTTCAGGAACCTCATTGCGTGTTTTTATACCTGAATTGTCTTGCCAGGGTGTTGATCCCACTCACTCACTCTGTACCGTGAGGAAGACCGCTTGTAAAAATCACATCAGTATTAGGGTATGTTCTTACTGTTGCGTTCATTTGGATTCTTCTGCGTTAGAAAACATCTCATGTTAAGCTAACTCAAGTGCGAATAACCAGACTGTGAAACAGTATTCAAGCTGTGTTGCTACACACCCTCTGTTCTTGTTTGACTGCTAAAGTAAAATTTCTAGAGGTGTAGTGCCAGAAGATTCTTTTCACTCTTTGAATTTTCTCATGTCTGGAGGCATGAGGAAGGATGTCTTTGTTCTTTCTGAGTACAGTAAGGGGATTGTGGAAAACATTTTAGGACTGGGGCCCTTGAGTGGATCTAGCCTGTATCCACACTGAGGAATGGTTAGCAGCTGACAAATCACGCCAACTGTAGTTTTTACCTATACAGCAGAGAATATCAGTATAACAGACTTTATGTGCAGATGGAACTCATATTAGGAGCAATATTTGAATTACAATTTAAATAAAATTCACAGTGTAGACAAGGTTTTAAGGGTATGTCTATGCTGTACTGTCTAATGCCTCAAAGAAGCATACGAATTAGCTCAACCATTAAAAGTAATATGACTGCATTAATATGGTTCTCCACTGCCTGATTTTCAGAGTTTATTTATGTCACAACTAGCGGCTTTAAAGCTAGGCTGGGTATTTCAATTTGTCACTACATTGTGCAATGAGGACAATCCCTACAAAGAATAATTAGAAAATGCTTGCAGACTTTTGGAGGGGGGCAATAAATGCTAAGTAATCTTTATTAATGATAAAAACCTGTGTAAACGGAGAGGATAGATGAACTGGAGAACATTTCATTATTCTAATCATCATCTCTTAGTGACAGCTGACCTGCTTCTCCACTTCCTTGCATCTTGAAAAGTCACTAACACTTCTGCAAAGAAAGCATAATGGTCTGAAAGGTAGTATTTTACATCCACTGTGCTCAGCTGAAAATTACTTTACGAGATCTAAGGTAGTGAAGGATTGGACCCAGATGAAACTACTAATAGTTAAGGCTCATATTTCTACATGAGCTGTGATGGAAGAGAAGAAGGTGCAGCATCTCCAGAGACTTGGGGGATTGTTCAGGGAGTGCTATAATTAATATCTGATCGTTCCATTTGACAACTCTTAATCTCATTTTCTCAGGCTTGCGTCCTACAGATTGTTTATAAATTAGATTGGTGGTCATAGTAACTATTCCCCTGAGTTTGCAAAGTGGAGAGAGCCTAAAATGACTTCTACTTTTCACAGCAGGGTCAATTGAGCACATCATCCTTCTCAGCAGGATAAAATGAGCACTGTGCTGTCTACTCTGGGGCAAATCATTTCCCTTTCATACAATCTTAGCAAATGAAGTGTGGAAGACTCTAAGTTTAAGGAGGAAAGTACTGTCCCTTAGTCTACAGTGAAGCTCTGGCACAGTTTCAGCTCATGCTGAAGCTCCTCTGCAGGTGACATGGACCAGCCAGTCTGTCTGGGTAGCTGCAACACACAAACACGCATCTCTGTTGCATGCAGGCGGTGTGGGTCTTCCCTGCCCTCTTCGTCACCTTGTAATAGAACAGCATCAGCTCCGTGGAGCAAAGGGCTTCCCATGTCTCCTCACAACAGAGAAGGCACTGAGACCTCTATGCAAGTCATTGAGATGAGATGCAAATTCTCTTTCTGTTCTGAGAAACAACTGCTGCATCTGAGAGAAGCAAAGTTTTGGAAAGTTCATTGCGTTGCCAGAGAGAAAAGATGCTGTCTTTACTTCCAGGACTGCATATTCAGTGCAGAGTCAGAAAGTCAAGCTGCAGACCCAAATTCAAGCTGAAGTTAATACTTTTAACAGGATTGCAAAGGAGTAATTTCAGAAAGAACTGGTAGTTAGCAAAACATATAAATTATATGCCAACAAGAATAAATTTCAAGACAGTCACACAACTGTGACTTGTAGGAGGAAATCATCATAAAAGCTCATGTTTGCCACCAAATTAGCAGTGGATAACTTCTTTCAGTATGGTAGTGTAACTTCTCCAAAGTCACTTTCCAGTGTAAATCCTTACTTCAGGAAAGTGTCTGTCGTGGGTACCGCCTTGCTCCCAGGCCCCAAAGTCTGATTTGTACTGACTCATGGGACTGTTTAATCTATCACCCACAACACTCTTTGGCAAGGAGTCCCACAGCTCAACCACACGTTATGCAGAGAGCCAAGGCGTTCTATTTATTTCACACCTGCGTTTTATTTGATCCCCACCCCCCTGTGTTTTACATTGCAAAACACTGTATTATGGTTAACACAAGGATGTTCTTAATATGTTACTTCCAGCTTTGGTTATTCCAAGTTTAGATGCATTTTGTTTTCTCTATAACATTATGCATGTATTAAAAAATATAATAGATCTATTATGTACACATACAATCAAATTTTATACTATATGTGAAGCATTCTCTGTGAAGTCTGTACAACACTATTTTACATAAACAGCCAAAAAAATGACATTGGGTTTGTCATGACCTTTTTATCTATTCGTTTCAGTGGCTTGTGTGAGATTTTTCTTTTTAATTTACGTTAGGTTCATAGAAAGATAGCTCTTGAGAGGCTAGAATTAGAATGAGTGTGTCTTATCAGTTTCATTCACTAAATATCTGAAAACATAGGCTTTTACAAGATTAAATGAAAAATGTGAAATAATTCCTATCTACAGTTTAAAGTAATCTACTTAGAAGAACTGAGAGATCTGCAGGTGACTACTAAAGCTGTGTGATTTATTGATTTATTTTTATCGACTTAGCAAGTAACAGAGCAGAGACAACACTTGTGACCTGGTGAAAAGGAGCTGAGTGTGCACAGCCAGGTCCGAGGCACATCGCGCCTGTCTCTTGCAGAAGGGGGGAGAACAACCCGTTTCAGCTATTCAGCGGTGGAAGAATTTCATACCTGCGATTCTGTGTGAATCATTTAGGTC
>NW_009258383.1:1317060-1438684 GCF_000687185.1 Egretta garzetta
CGGTGGTTGTGGAGGCATCGTAAACCCTTCCGCGGCCGCGACTCAACTTTCCCTGTCAACGTGCCGGGCCTCGGTACGTGGAACACTGAGGGGCGCGGAGCTGGCATCCACCGTGCTGGGCTTGCCGAGGTACCAGGGGCACCCCGACCCCCCCACGAGTGGCACTCCCTCCGGCTTCGGCAGTGCCGGGTTGTGCCCCGTAACACACCTGCACCCCGAAGACCTTTTGGAAACTGCTTGTGATGACAAAGTCTCTGCTTTCGGTTTCTTGACTTTGGATGAGGGGAAAGCGACACATAATTCACTATACTTCTAAAATCCCTCCTGTCGTATGCCAGCGCTCTGATACAGCACCTACAGGTTCTTCCCTTGTACTGCTGTATCTTTTGCGTGCAATATAATACAACTGCGCTGTAGGTATCATCAATCAGACGTTGGCTGAGCTGTGTTTGTGTTCTCTGACCCATGGAGCTGATCCACCCTTGTGTGTGGAAGCTCCCAAAATGCAGGAGACGTTAACTGAGATTTCTGTAAAAAGGAAAAGACCTCAAAGATCTAAAGTGGGAAGAAGCTTGCTTGTAAATACTTTGTATTTAGTAGAACTTTAACAACTGATGTTCAAGTCGAGGAGTATCGGGAGTATCAGAAGATATTACCCCCCAAGTAGTGCGACATTCCAAAGCCTTCACTTTCCAACTTCTTTCTTTTTAGCTACCTACTGAGCATGCACACCACTCCTCTCAGTCTAAATACTTAATGAAATAAATGTAATTGTCTGACACCATTAACAAATCGTAGTTTTTTAACCTAGTTCTGCTACCAGCCAGGAATAATTTTTGTTTAAATGCAAATATCAGAGGAAAAGGCCAACAAATAATTGGACTGATGTTTCTTATTGCTTAAAGATGTATTGTTTTTTTTTCTGTTTTGATAAAAGGATTTTGCTTTAAACTGAAGCATCTTAGTCTGAAGCCAACTACCTACGGTTTAGTGGAAAAGGGAAAAAAATTACAAAGTTGAAAATAACCTCAGGTCTCTTTCACGACATAGAAACATGCTTTCATGTGAGCTTTCCAAAGTTTGAAACAAGTAGCAAGAGCACTTTGTATTGCTTTTCGGTAAGATAGAACCTCTCGGTTTTGAGATTCACGTGACCAGGAGTTGGGATGGTTTACATGGTTTGGTGCTATTTCTATGGAAAAGACTGGATTTTAGCAATCCTTAGCTTTCATTCTGAATTCTTGAGGGATAACTTTCACTTCTCCACACGCATTTCTTATTTTTTCTTTATTTCCTTTTGTTTTTTTTAGTGGCCACTCTTTGAAGGTAGTCAGGCTTCTGAGGTGATAGGCTCACTGTGGAGAGGGAGTGGTGGGCAGCTCAGGGGAATAAAAGTACGTGATAAATTAATGTTTATTAATGCTGTGTAATTGTAGCTCTAGAACTCTTTTATGTGTTTGATATTTAGCATTTACTACTGATTTTTTATACGCTGTTTTCATTTGGGAGTCCAGATTTTAGGAGAAAAATAAGGGATGCTTAGTTGGCAGAGTAGATAATAGTTTGCTATTAAATACTGAAAGCAGTGATTCTCTAGAGTAAACTGCATGTGCCTACAAACTTATAACTTTCCAGACCATATCATATCATTCATATGCATGTATGAAGTTGGGAAAAATGAACAGCAAACAACAACACCTGGATACGTTTTTGCATTATGGATGCGGGAGTCATGCATATTGAGATTTCGTCTTGACTGAGACAGTAAAACTGTTTTAAGCATGAACACACACCCCCAGCCCCCAATGCAAATGAACCCTCCAACTATTTGTATTTTCAGTAAGCTAGGAGTTAAACTTGGGACCACTTCTTATACTGAAGGAAGTCTTAAGCAAGTGGCATTTATTCGTATTCCCTGTGCTGTGCTTGTGCTTTTCTTTAATGCCTCCTGATTATAACTGGGAAAGATACACGTTATGTCTTGCAGTCATTTTTAAAATGCTGAACCTGGAAGCAGCTTCAAAGATTCAATTTTATAGTTTGTACCATTAAACAATCTTATATTTGTACACTATGAGCTACCTTATGCATGAGTCTACATAGTCTTTAATGGATAACATGTACCTTTCTATATTTAAAGTGTTCTGTATTAACAGACCATGAAATGTCAGTAGACTTAAGGCTATGCTTTAAGAAATGAGAACAGTGGTGAATATTTTAAATACCTTTATCAAATTACATGCCTATATGAACAAGGATTTTTCAGTCTGGATGTTTCTGTAGTATTTATTTAGCATACTTTGCTGTTTAGTGTCAGAAACAGTTCTGGTCCTTCTTCCTGGTGTGCAGAGAGACTTTAGCTGTAGCACTACTAGGGAGAACAAGGTATGGAGGACTACAAAGATAATGCACTTTGTGCATGTAGATGCGTGGTGACATTGTCATAAAATCTTCTAAAAATGCTCCATTCCCTTTGCCTACTTCCACACGTTGGAAAAGGGAGTAGCGATGAATGCTCTGAAGCTGGGATCTGAAGTTAGTGGTAATGAATTCAGAAGGAGTGGAATTAGAAGCAGTCACCAGTGAATCATGTATCAATCGTGTTGTGATAGACTTGCACAGGAAGGGGAATGCTGAGCTTAAGCGTGGTGCCAACATTACCGAGGGTAAAGGAGAGTAAGCCAAAGAAGGAAACTGCTTAATTTAGAGGCCTGATTCTGTGCTTTAAGCTTTTCTATTTTATCTGGAAAGTTACGTTCACAAACATATTATGGGCAAGTTTTCTGTTTCTGAAATTTTCTATTTAAAGAAATGTGTTACTATACAGGGATATTACATATACTGCAGACTGATGATATTGTCAACGGGATTTTTGAATCCTGAATAGATTACATTGATCAGTGTACTGGTTTCAGTTTTTGCATTCATGTAGATATGCTGTAATATTCACCTGCAGCCAAACCTGCTCAGGGGTTTACTGCCGTACTTCACAGGCCTAGCAAAGCTGGCACTGAAAAAGACTCGTCTGTGAAACTTTCAAAGAAAATCTTCCAGGATACAGCAGAAAATGGTACTGGGAATTCAGCAGATGGCCCCCTTGCTTCTGAATCATTTCTGAGCCAAGGATGTTATTAGGGTGCACTGTTCTGCTTGTGGCTTTTTAAGGTGAGATATAAACAAAGTCTCGCTTACTACTTGTTATTTAAAGATCCCTTTGTATTTTGAAGGAAATAGAAGGCTCAGAAGACCCAGTGCCTTAGCCAATTTCTGACGGGGCTAATTATTTTTCTTCCGTTGTTCCCTGCAGCTTCAGCTGAATACAGTATTTTTCACGTACTTCCCTAAGCTGTTTTCTAATAAGGCTGTCAAGCAGCTGCTCCTTTGCACTTAGTGCTTGCCTAATTTCTTTGGGGTGCGGGCGGTGGGAAATGCTTCTCTGTTACACAGAGCTACCTTCAAAATAAAAAAGCAGCTCTCACCCCATGTCCAGAGGCCCCAGTAGTTCTAAATAAGTACATTGCAGGTACTTGGAAATAATGACTGTTTAGTTGATACTGAGCCACAAGCGTGCTGCTCCGGCACTAAAGCAAGTGTAGCCAGGGCTGAGTAGCACCTTCTTACTCTCTGTAGCAGATAACAACACCGGTCACTTGGAAACTTCTTGGAAAGTTTAAGCATGTTTGAGGGCTGAGGGGCCATAAATAGACAACGAGAGGGCCATGGCATGAGCAGGTCTCTCCATCTGCCGGAGCCTAATGGGGAAACGCTAGCACAACCGAGTCTGCCACAGTAAATGCCAGTTTTGTGTTTGCCACCAGTGAGGAGAGACTTGTGCCAAGCACAGTTGTCAGAAAGCAATTTAAAGGCTAGGCGTGGTGCATGTGTATCATGTGAAATGTGGCCGAGGCAGCAGCAGGTTAAAAGGAGGATCCACCATATATCTGGGTAATTAGCTTGAAGACCAAATAACTCCTGAGTTTCTGATCATGAGCAAGTCATCCCTCAGCACTGTCATTATCAAAGGCATTATAAAATGCATGGGAAGTAAAGTTTCAGTTAAGAAATATAGTATAAAAGGACCAATAATGAACCAGCAGCTCCAATAAATCTGGTTTTGGTAATTTCTGTGAAAGGAAAGGGTGTGTGTGTGTGTGTGTGTGTGTGTAACCCAACATTCTGCACAAAATAATGGAGAAAGAAAAAGAAGGAGAAATAGGAAAGAAAACGGAAAGTGGTACTTTCACTTTTCTGTGCCAAAAGGCTCTGGCAGCTGCCTCCAGCAGAAGTGGCCACCTGCCAGGGGGGATCCTGCACGCTCTGCTGCACGCGTGGAGCTGGCTGACCAAGGTACCTGCCTTACACAGACTAAGGGAAGGCACTCCTGCTTAACTATTTCCAATCTCACTGATTCCAGGCACCTCGTGTCTCAGAGTGTGCTACGCATGTTTCCTACCAACCCTAATGCCCCCACCATGCTGAAGAATATGAGCATTTGTGCAGCCCACACTCAACCTTACGGCGACCTTCTTTCCTGATTTTGTTGTTCCCATTACTGTGCTTCCTGTGCATTTCTGCAACACGTGAGAGACGGAAAGAACTTTCAGAAAATATGAATGGGTTTTTAGCCACATGAAGCCTTGCTGCTCATGCCTTGTATTAAACCTGGTTTTGTGGTATGTATCACTTTTGAGCGTATTTTGTTTCTAATTCAGTCAGTGGGTAGCACTGTGTATATAGCATTGCAATTAAATTTAATCATCTTCAACCAATTTCTGCTGGGGCCATTTCCTTCGCCCACAATTAGCAGTAATGTTAAACAGGTGCTTTATGTTTGACAGCGCCTTTCCAGCATTCTAATATTTTTATTGGTCCCTCAGTTGAGTTCTTAAAACCAGATCGATTTCTCTCTTATTTTGCATGTGGCAATGCTTGTTTGTCCATTAGTTCCAGAGTTATTGCTGTTACATCCATTTGCGTTCTCGCTTTTGGTTCATACGCATTTTACTCACCCGAAGTGTAGCAGTTTAAGTGTTGGGTTTGGTTGGTTGTTCTTTTGTTTTGTTTTTTTTTTTTTTTATTCTGCACTGCGTACAGGTTTGAAAATGGATGTCGAAACGTAGTGTTTGTGAAACAGGTGCTCCCCTGGATCGTGGGTTGAGCTGTTAACCAGGCTGTAAGTGCTAAAGGCTGTTCCTCTGTCTGTTCCTGCCCTGCTTTCTGGACTCCTGCCCACACATGCTGTCCAGGGTAAGCGCTCGCCTGCCCGCGTTGGGGAGGATGCTCTGGCTCCTTCCTCTGGCTAAATGAACGTTTTGTTTTGACCACTTAACAACTATATAAAGTGAGTAACTTTGTTTATGCAAATACTTTCATTTGGGATTAGATTCCTTGCATAAAAACTGTGGTCAAAAGAATCTCCTGAACTGAATCTACTTACTCCCTGCCAAAAAGGATTTGCAAGAGCTCCCTGCGAAAGATTGCTAAATGGAGAAGGAAAAGAAAGCTTTTAAAGACTGGTTAGAATGTAGGCGGGGTTTTTTCCCTACTTGGGTTTCCTTGATGGTAGCCTTTGGCTACAAGGCTTGAGGTTTTTTTGGTTTGGTGCTCTTTCGGCATTTAACACCAAGAACCTCTATTAAGTCTTTTTATTACATCTCAACTGATTACTTTAGAAGACTTAAGTCATCATTACCTGCAAATGTCATTTTTTCTCCTCACTTGTGTTAGGAAATCTGTGGGGTGTATTAAGAAGACTCTGGAAAAATATTACCCCAGGGAAAATGTTGACTTTTCTGTGGAAAAAAAAAATAGAAATTTGAAATGTTTTTATCTGCCTGCTGAAATACTGTTATTTTAAAATGCCACTGTAGTTCACTGCAAGGGATTTAGTTTTACAGCTTTATGTATCTATCCACCTGTATAAGCCTGGCTTCTTATATGGGCATATCTTCCATGATGCCCTCAAGGTCTTCACTCTGGAAGATGGTGCATTGCATTTGTTGCAACACACAGCAGAAGCTGTAATCCTTCTTTTAGAGCTCAAGATTTAGGATCTTACTGTGAAAGTTTTTTACACCTACAACGGAAAAAAAAAATCATGGATCAGGGATAATTTATTTAAAAGGTCAATTTAAGTTTATTACAGGGTCAAGTCAATGTCAAAGAGAAGTATAGATGCATACATGGCCCTGCAGGAACCAGGATTCCCAACGTAACATGCAGTACCATTAAAATCCAGTTTGTCCCTCCAAGGAATTAAGAGGTCTCCACTGGGGAAAAACAGTCATTTCGCAAACATATATGCATGTAGAAGTCCATGCATGTAAACATTTCTGAATAGCAATAAGAAGTTCCTTTAAAAGAGCTTTTTAGCATACATATCAACAGTTGCAAACACTGTTTTTTCAAGATTCAACCAGCTCTGCTGTTAGCCTTTGAACCTTCCAAACTCGGAATGAACAGTATTCAAATAACTCGATTTATGATGATAATCTGCACAGGTGATACCAGAGGCAGCTACTGTAATATTAGAGCTGGATACCCAGAGCTCACTCCTGCATTTCTGTATTTAATGTGGGCACATATCACTCCTTGTCTTCTACAATCAACTGCTGCGCATGAGTAACAAGACTTGTCATGGGGTATGTACACATGCCTGAAAACGCTGTTCACTGCTCAGAATGTATTGTTCCGTACCCAGTCGTAAGACACTTTAATGACAGCTTTTTGGTTTGGTTTTTTTTTTGGTTTTTTTTTTTTTTTTTATACTAGACTAAATTTATGTGCATACTGGATAAGATGTAAACATCATCATCAAAATTTTGTCCCAGTTTCATAGTTATGCATAATGATAATTGGCAAGCTGGTTCAAGTAAAGAAATACAACTATTGCTGGGAGATTGCATGCAGCTCTGAAACAATTCATACATTAATCAACCCTAGTTGATATCAATTTCTCAATTGATGTTTTCCCTGGAACATATTCCAAAACAGATTTAGTGCATTTGTGTCAACAGAAATATTCTATCTATATTCTGCTCAGACTGAACTGGAGAGATGTATTTGATGTTGTTGAGAAAATTCTCAGTTGTAATCGGCTGTAAATCTGCAGCCTGCATTTCCAACTTAGATTGTAACATGTTAGGAAGGCTTGTGAAGCTAGATTGGAAAGTGTAAGGACAGAACTTCCTAAAATACACCCTTTGATAGCAAAATATTTGGTAGATGGGATTTTTGGGTTAAGATTACAAATTAAATTGGTACAAATACTATGATCAGAGGGTTTGTTAGAAATGCAAACTCTTATAGTTATTAAGCTGTTCTATGCATTTTTTATTTTCAAGGAAAAGTTTTCATGTTCAGATTTTTATAATTCTAATTTTAGTAGGTTTTTGTGGGTTTCAGAAGCGATCCGTACACATCATTTGTCTATAGTAATCTTCATTTTTCTATGCTAATCATTACATCTACAGTGGAAGTATGACTTTCTGTGAGGTGTGAAAAGCCCTGACCACTGGTTACTTTTTTTTGGTGTGTGTGTGGGTGTCTAAGAAGGAGGAAAAGTCAAATATTTATGCCACCCTATGTTAGACACTGGAAAACCGAGTTCAAATCTTGATATTTTGAGCCTGTTCTTGAGCCCCACTCTGTAATTACAAGGAGCTTCTGGTGATGCCTTGCAGGTTGACAGGGAATGAGTCTGCAGTGATCTTGGCATCGGTTGCTTGGTGAATATTGTGGTCCAAATGCTGGCTAAGGCGGGCAATCAGTGGACCGGATAATAATAAGGATTTCTCTGTGTGGGAAAGGTGCTGCTTTCTTCCAGCTGCTGCTCTGACTGCTCCCCTGTGCTGGAAGGCATTATGGCATAGGAACAGAATATCCAGGGTGGCCGTAACCCGCATGGCCACCCCTCCGTGCCAAACAGCAGCCGAGAGGCGTACCCATCATCTCAGCACAGGGAGTGGCTGCCTGGTCTGACCAGCACCAGATCAGAAGTTGTCACATAGCTATTGAGAACTTCTTTAGAAAATCACATTAAAAAGCGCAGTCATGTAGATCCCCACAGAGCAAAAGACAAAAACTCACAATGTGATGTGTATGCAAGTAGTTTGTGCATACCAAATAATAAATACACATCCCGTAAATGTCACTGAATACATATGCAGCTTCTCCTAGCTGTCTGAATGCTTAAATGCAGTCCTTATAAAGCCGTACTACTGTTCTTCCTTGATAGAAGTCTAAGGTTATTATGGTCGTATGCGTCGACATGGATGGACACTAGCATTTCCCTTCTTCAGTGGTTCAGTATACACTTATTTCACTTTAAAGAAAAGAGAGCAAAACCAATGTGAAAGAATAGTTTAGTGAGCCAAACAAAGAAAGATTAGCTTGTTACTATATACAAAGATTTCATATTTTCATTGGAATGATAAATATATCCTTGGCAAGGAGGCAAAGTAAGGAAGGCTGAGCGATGTTGGAGGCAGTGATTTACTCAAAAAATAAACAGTGCTTGAAAAAAGTTCTATTTTTGGGAGCAAGTGGTAAATTTTTGTGGTTACTAATAATCAATAGAAAAATCACAGATGTGTGCTCTTTGATGCAGACACTGTATCCTCTAAAACAAAAATGACATTGAAGTAAGTGTTGAATATGTAAACTTGCTGGTTTTATATTTTGTTCATCTCTTCTGCTGAAGACCTGTTTATCACCAGTGTATTGTATACCATGCGGAACAGGAGTTTTTTATTGGGTATGTACTGTACAATATATGTGTTTTATTGCTTAGCATTATAATAAGCATATTTTAGAAGTTAACCTTCAAAAAATACAGATGCAACATTGTGATTATTTATCTCAGAAGTGAAACCTCCCCTCAACATAAACAAAAAACGGTCTCTAAATTTATTCCTTAGAGGACATGTCTTATTTGCAAATGATAACACTTGGTGGAAAAATATACACCTTTCATTTTGGCTAGGTTAATAAATCTGTGCAGCACAGGTTTAGAGCTCTCTTCGCATTATTGGGGAACAAGTTTTCATTCTGGGAAGTTTTAAAAAAAAGAATATTGACAACATTGGGCTTTTTATTATATAAAGCAGATGGGATGGCTGAAATAGAGGGTTATATCTGTATGCCATGTTATGACTTCTAGGGGTAAAGGAAAAAAGAACAAATAAATTTGTTGGTTTGTTTTTTCTTTGTTTCTTTTTTGACAGCTGTCTACTAGCCTGGGTATCTATTCATAATATTATTTCTTCACCTTAAAGAATCACTGACATTGTAGGTGATTGAATTTGATATCTGTGGGTTGTGGGATCAGCCTTTAAATGTTTATGTTGATTTGCATACATGACCGCTTTCATCAATAGTGATCATAATAAGCAGCAAATTGGAAGAAATTAAAAAATTTGTTTCCTTGAAAGGGGTTTAAACAAGTTTACAGAATGACTTAACAGAGCCTGCATAATCTTCACAGTCAATAAAACCAAAGGCAGAGAAACGTGCTTAAAATCCACAGCAAAAATATTTTGTTTCTACTGTTTGTTCTTGAAGACTCGCTCTTTAAGCTATAGCAAATGAGGCTTATTAGGTACATACACTTAGCAATATTCCAATAGAAAAACAGTTTTCAAGGCTTTTATTTTTAAATCTGGAGTTCATCTGTAAACTTAAGTAATAAGGATCTCTTTTCCCTCTACTGAAACACATTTGCTTATTCCAAGCTTTTGACAAAATACGTCTAATTGCACTAATGTTGCCTTCCTGATGCTCCGACTAGCACTGTCTGAAGAATAAAACTATGATTAAAAAAACACTTGTGTATTTTTAGAGACTATTTTAACTACTGCAATTTGTCATTGCACCAAGGAATACTATAACCTTAAATAAGTCCAGAAAAATCCCAAACCCACCGACACGCCAAGCCATCCCAAACCATGCCCCCAAACACAGCCAACTGATCAGAGTTAGCAGGTGAGATCGCCAGGAATGTGGTGAATCACTGGCAGCCTTTCTTCCTATGTCTGCTCAGGTAAAATTCAGATCTTGACCTTCCGCTTGCCTGGGAGCTGTTATAGAAATCCTAATTGGCTTCCTGATTGCCCGTTAAGAATAATAACCGGTTAAGTAATTGTAGCACTTACACTGAGGAGTTTTAAATACCTAAAGCATTCTGAGCTGTCTCCTTACAACAAAAGGTATGACTGCTCATGTTATATGTTATAAAAGAAACTCTGTTCTTTTCTATAATTGTTATGTATTTACTTAGCTATGTTTATACTTCCAACCTCTGGCTAATCAGGATGGCGGCTGTAGGCATTAGGCATTAGACAGCCTTAAAAAGATTGATGCTTTTGATTACAGCATACTATACGATAAATTGTAGGGTTCAAATCTCTTACAGAGTTAAAAAGGATATGTTGTATCTGAAGAAACATAGAGGTGTCAATTTTCTACTTGATGGTACTAATATATTTTGATAAGATCTGCATATTAAGAACGAGCCCTCCAGTACGGTGATTTAGTGCTGCAGTTGTGCACTGTACTTCACAGTGAGTAGAACAAACACTGAAAATGTGAATCCTTGCCTCTGCTCCAAAGGACAGGGAACAAAGATGCGGAGGCTTTACAGCTGGCAGGCACGGAGAGGACTTGGGTTTCAGAAGTGACAGGGAAGAGGAAAGGAAAGGGGATAGTAAATGTGAACGGGGAGGTTAATTGCAAAGTAAATGAGTTTGCTACAGAAAGTGCTGAGGCTCAGATCCTCAAAGGCTATGTGTGTGTTAGTAAACAACACCAGGGAATGTGCCAGGCACTGGAGCTTAATCAGCTAAACTATGAAATTGTCAGCGTTGTTTCTAGTATGCTTGTGGTGTTGACCAAGTAGCACTGTCCCAAACATTTCTGGGTGAGGGTTTTGGAACTAGGATAGGGCAGGGACCACTACCAGCATGCAGTTCCTATTCCAGGAGAGTTTAACAGCACTGACATGGGCTGTGCAGTAAAGGCAGGTTAAAGCCTCCCTTCTTTTTTTTATCAGGCTTTGAAATCCCTTCCCTATATGGAATTCCAAGCCACCTACTGGGAACATTGCCTATCTGCTGTTGTTCCCCAAAATATAACTGGGTCTTGAGAGAATGGTGGGTGCCGTAAGTCAAAACTGTACTAGGGAGCATTGTAAAAAAAACCCAGTTGACAGTTGTGTAGGTAGTGCTTGAGCCCATGTCTTGGCTCTGTTTAGTTACTGGAATGAATGTGGCCTGAGCTCCAGCTCCATTAAGGCTATGCAGAAGATAGGACTGTATCTTGCAGAGTGTTGGGACATCCAAATATTGAAGGGTAGTGGCTGGATCTCCTGACAGCAATCTGGTGAGTGGATCAGATGGAGTGGCTGGATTTCCTCACAAACACCATTACAAATCTGTCTCGTGCTTCTGACAGGAGGAGTCCCAGTAAATGTGATATGCATATGCTGAGTGAATGAAAGGAAGCTCAGCTTCACCACCTGGGCAACGAACTTTAAAGAGCAGGTGAGAGGATGTTGGTGAATCATAATGAGCTTCTTGGAGTGCTTTCTGTAGTTCCTTCAAGCATCCTTAGAATTCACAGGGAGCAGAAGTGCCCAGTGCCTGTCTGTTCAGGGCAGGATTTTAACTTGTGTAAATCAATGTATTTAATTGAGTGCGTTTTCCAAGCCTGATTTGTGCCAGCATGGATCTGGTCCTCAGATTTCATTTAGATTTTATTTAGTAAGTAATCAGGCTAAAGTTAGTGAATGCTGGCTACCAGGGCCTCCAGGGCTGAGGCATCACTGTGACTGAGTCACAGAATTCCAGTTAGAAGGGAAATACAATTATGCACCAAAAATGAGACCTTGTATATTTTTGCCAGACTCTACCCAGTGACTGTCTTTTCTGTATGACTGAAACACTAATGATGCTGGCTAAACGCAAAGCATGCTGCTATAGTGTATATATTCATACAGTAAGTATAACACCTTTCTTGTTATGGAGCTCCTCTTCAATGTGCACACTTCCCTGAGAGCTCACAGTTTGACTCAGAACCTGCTTCCATATTCCTTATCCACATAGCAGATAGATGTTCATCAGGAAGGACAATTCTGGGGTTATTCACTGTGGGATGGTGTTATACTATACTTTTGAGATGTTCATCCTAGTAACATCAGTGCCACTTGGTTTCAGGATCCAGATTTCTGGTTGGAATAAATCAGATCTAAGTAGAAGACACATATAAAGCACTTCTTATCCTTCCAGCAGAGACAAAGCTCGACAGAAGTCAGTCGCAACTTTTGCTGGATTAGAAATGCAGAGCAGTGCATTTTTGAAAATGTGAATTAGTGATCAGACTTAATATCCCAACATTAATTAATATTAATCACTAGCCTAGTATTATCTTAACATCTGAATATTAAGCTGATATCCTGTTCTTTGCTGTTACAATTTCTGTGCATAAATGAACGAGAGGCTAGGCCAGTTAACGCCAGCTCTTGACATAGTGAAGTGGTTCGTTTCCTGTGGAGGACAAGTGTCATTTTCAGGTTTCTTTTGGAATGTAATGCACAATATTTTGTTAACAATATAAGGTTGTATGTTTAGCTCTGTTAGGGATTCCTGTTTGTTTCTTTTCCTCTCAGATTACAGTGTTGCCATGCTGGTAATTTCCTCTAACATAATATGTACCAGAACTCGCCAACAGTCATTATCTGTAAGGCTGCTTGAGGAGGAATCCTGCTCTTTAATGACTTTAATGGGACCCCGCCCTTGGATGAAATAGGAAGGTTGGCATTTATTTCCACATAAGATATTCCCTCTTCACAAGAGCAGAGAGCCCCTCTGCTGATTGAATGCTGGTGGTGAGTGCACGCCAGGGATGCTGTGGGGATCTGGGGTGACTGCAGGTCACTGAGTGTTGGGAAACTTTTGAGCTTGGTGCTTTGCTGGACAAAAGGGATTCACCTTTGGGTAGTCTTATTCCTTCCTGTTGTTGATGCTACCATTAGGCAAGTGAGAGATGGAGGTTTCTTGCTTTATTATCTGGAGCTAGTAAATATTTCCATTGTGATACTAAGTGATGATCTGATGAGTCTGGAAAATCACTACTGGAAAATTAAGTCTGGAAAAAATTATATCTGTGGGGATGCCGGAGGTTTTATGAGGCTGCTTCTGTATCTCTAACGGGGGGGATATAGATATGATAGCTCTGTTGGCCCTCCTCTTGGTACGCCTGCTAGCAGGGCTACGCTAAGTGCACTGTGGTACCTACCAGTCACAGCTTGCTCTGCCTCTGCCCAAAAGGTCGGGAGAAAACTTGCAAGAGAGCATGGGAGGTGGAGCTGTGAAGGGCTGGGTTGTTCATCCCGCCTTTCTGAGACATGCTTGGAGTTCATCCTGGTCCAGCAGCCTGGGGGGGATGTGGAGAACTGCCTGGGGAGGGGGGATAGAAAAAAGAGGAAGCTAAACATGGGAGAATACATGGGTTTTTTCCATTGCTTTTATTTTCATACTGATAGCTTGCTAGAGAAAAGGTATTCATCCATGGCCAAAGGTCTGCAACGTGACGGTAGATCTAAAATAATTGACACACAAAAAGTAAAAGCTTTGGAAAACAGAATTTTGGCAGTTGTGTGTGAGGGTATTTTTTTTCTCTCTCTCTGTAGCTGGTTAATGAACTAGTCTGTGACTGCACCTGGAAATGGACTCAGCTCTCTCGCCGTGCTATTTAGCCTACTGGCACTGGTTTAATCCCACCCCCAAACCAATTGAAACAGAGATACAGGTTACATAGGATTTTAGTTAATTTATGTGTAGTTAATCTGTACGTATGGGTTACAGGCAATGTAATGGAAGAAGGATTGGGTTTTGGAAGTGAACTGCCTGCCTTGCATGACTGTAATCCCAGTGTTTTTAGTAGTGTGTGTAAGCTATAAACTGTTGCTCTGTTAGCACATTGAGTGTATTTATCACAGACTAAAAGTCTGAGAAAATGCAGCTTTTGTCAGGGAAAAATGAAGAGTTCCCCTCTTCAGGTATGGTGCTGAGAATGATTTTGCGCAAAGGAGGGAATGAATCAATAGCTTTTTCAGTTGCAGGAGCACAGCTTTTCGTGGTAGGTATGTCCCTAGGAAGCGTAGTTTTTAGGCAGGCATGTGCCATAATTTATGTCGGAGTCATTTGTTAATATTGGCAAAGCGTCACAGACGCTCTGAGCGCTTGCGGCAGGCTGGGGAGAAGAATGCAGCAGCGGGTTTGCTGCTTCGGCCCCGCACCGAGGGCTGGCATTTGTGCACAGCGAGAGGTTGGAAAGGGACATTATTTTCCCCTGTAACTAGTACAGGAATTAATCTGTGCTTCTTGTAGCAGTTTCAAGGAGTTTTACTGAGCTCGGCTTTCCTGATTTTCAGCAAAATCTCCTGTAAAAGTGTTTATAGAAAATCCTGTCTCCCATGCAATTACTCTGCCATATGCAGTGGCACATCTTACTCATTCTCTGAACATTTTCTACTCCCAGGGGGATTTAAGAATAAATACTACCACAGAGTAGAAAATTAACATAGCAAATTCACTTCGTGTTACACACACACAGTGATGGATAATGTCAGTTCAGGGCTTGATCCTGCATATGCTGAAGTTGCAAAGATTTCTTGGTGTTATTCTGGTTTATGATTGGCACATAAAGGTCTTGAATTTTTTCTAGTTGTATAAAACCCCATGTTATTAAATAAATATAGGCATAACATTAAGGAAACCCAATGACAAATAAAGAAGATATTAGGTTCCTCTGTAAGGAACAGAATACCGAATTTCTACCAATATTTTTGTTTTTCATGGAGGACAAATACATTTGCAGTCCTATAATTATTTTCTGAAGCAGAAAGTCAGATTACTTTCAGATCATTATATCATCTGTGTTAGGAAGTAGTAATTGGAGATTACTGACAGTTTCTATCAGGTTTGGCTTGGCAGCAAGCAAGGTTAACATAGGTGGTCATATAGGTGAGTTCATTTTAAATTACCTTTGAGATGTTAAGGTTGAAATGCCTTTAAAGGAAGCGAAGCACTGCTTGTGTTTCGAATGTGATCTGATGTATAATTTGGTTTCTCCTATAGAAAGGATCCAATGTAATCCAGTGCTCAGAATCAACAGCAGAAATGTGTCTTTTTAATGTTTAGAAATGTATAAAACTTAATATAAGCTGATTTTAAAGATTTATATACATGCAATGGTGTGGGTATGGAAGATACCGGATTTTAAGTAAAGAAAATTTTGGATTATGCAGGATATTGTAAGTGATGGGCGTTTATACTGTGGGTGGTGGGCTGTTAAAGAATGTGGAATTGAGCAGTTGGTATCATTATATATTAAAAATACATACGTAGAGAAATTTATTGGGGTGAAGGACTGTGTGTAAGACTTGGGATACCCAACACTACCCATTATAGTGCTTTTGAAGACTATCATACCTTTGTTAATACTTTGTCATTTTTCAAAACTGAACAAGCTTAACACATTGCAGAGGCTGGTTAATTAATTTATTTAGAGTTTTTGTGACAAATAATTGCCTGTTTCTCTTTCCCCTTAATAAGAGATTTTTGCAGCTAGGTCTTTTTTTCATCTCGAAAGATGAAAAGATCAAAACGATGGCAGTGTTAGCTCAAAATTTAGGCCAGCATCTTTTGGCTGTTTTGGAAATACAGTGTTCCCGTAGTGAAGGGAAAACAATGGCTTTTCCAGATGCACAGTAACTTCCCGTGCTAAGTCAGCTTGAATTAAAGTCGCTAAATATTCTGTGGCAGAAAGAGCTTTGAACCTAAATTTGATTTTAGCCTTCCTCACTGCAGTCTGAGGACAGGAGGAGGAACATGTAACATTTCCACAGAATACTGAAAATCTTGTGGACATCTGGCTGCTTCCCTTTCCTTCTGTTTTATGCATTAATTTGGTAAAAATACGTTCAGCAAGCCTGGAGAAGGGAAGGATAGCAGAACAGGAAGGTAAGAATGAATGCTCTGTGAAGGAGTGCTTTCCTTGCTTTTATTATGTCTTCCTGGTTGTTCCTAGAAAGCTGGGATGGGCTTTGCTCTTACTGCCATGTGATGGCTCAGTACAGAGTGTATGTGCACGGTGAGCCGGCTACAGGGAGCGGGGCAGGGAGCAGAAGGTGAGGAAAGGGAGATGCAGGGAGGCAAAGATGACGGTGAACCCTTCCTCCAAGAAGCACCTGGTGCAGGCAGGGCTGTGCGAGCAGTTCTGAAGCTCCTCTGTTAATCTTGAGGGGAAGGGGTGCAAGTAAGAGGCAAACTGAGGGGGTAGTCTGGTTGCAGAAAGGGATGGGACACTCCTTCAAGTCAGGGGTTATTAATGCATATGGGCATGTAGACCCTTTACACGATCCAGTTTCTAAGCCACAACATGTAAGTATTCTGCCATCTTTACAAGATGTATAAACAGGGAAAGGAAAGTACATTTTCAGTAAAGCTGGAGAACATGGAATCTAGCATTCTCCTGATAAAATGTGATACTGTTATTGGAGAGGAAGGAACGTGTGTGGGGAAATGAAGGTGTAAGTAAAAATGTATATTATATTTCTATAAATTTATTTTATGTTATTATTAACAAGACTAATAATTTCTCACATTAATATATGAGAACAGTGTCAGTAATTTTTGCCTGGGTCCAGTGGCAGCATACCTATATACTTCACTTGACACATCTTGGCTCCGAAAATTTTAATGAGATTTCTTCCTTTTCCAACCTGCGAAACTCTCTGTGCACCTAAATGTCTAGCTGGTACCCGACTTTAGAAAAAAATAATAATACATTGACTTTGTTAATGATGGAGAAAATTCTAGCAGAAGTTAGGTGGTAGTCATTTGTATCAACCTCGGGACAGTCTAAAAATGGCAGGCCACCGATATCTTTATGTGCTATTCATAATAATTAGTGTGAGTAGCGTGTCTCACATGAGCTGCTTTGAGTTCAGAGGGCGAGGCGCAGTCCCAGGTTGGGGCCGTACAACTGCCCTTGGCACGGGGCCGTGCTGGAACTCAAGAAGTCAGAGTCGCAGGTAGGACACGTGTAGTGGTGCATTTAACAGCAAGCATCTTTGAGCAGCTTGCTGGCTGAGATAGTACGGAGGGGCGGCGTGGGATTGTTCCTGAACATATAGGCACAGATTTTAAAAAATTTTAAATTTTTAAAAATTAAAAAAAAAAAAATAGCACCACTGTCTCTTAATCAATGTGAAAAACAGAAAGTAATTAGACTGTGCTGTGTTTGCATGAGAATAAATGAGTAAATTGCATTAAGGAATCTCCCTCTTATCAGAAGTGCTTCTTTCAAGAAACGATGTTAATAAGCATAAGTAAGAACAATGAAATCTGGGTGTTGGTTTCTGGGACCACAAAGAGTACAGATAGTTTTATTTACGGTTTCTGGTTTTGTGAAATCTACCAAAATAATCTTTTTTTTGTTGCGATAGGCTAAGCTTTATTTCTTCACCAAAACAGTAAACAAGAATAAGGAGAATAAATGAGTATTACTACGTGTAAATGGATTATTCATGTAATGCTACATGACACCTATCCTGGAAATGAAGGGACGGGGGTATATTTGCTAGCTTGGTGTCCTTAATTCTGTCATTTATAATGATAGGAAAGGTAACGAAAACTATTTGTTGAAGACAACTCACAAAAATGATAAGTGAGAGCAAATAGGTGACACATTGGGAAGAAGAATTCCTGGTGGTTAGAGATGACAGAGGAGGTCTTATATGTGCTATCTATTGTGGTTCTATGCCTGCCTCCTGGATAACTTCAGCAATTCAATTAACCGATATGAGCCTGTGTTTCATCATCTATAAAAGGCAGATAATACTTACTCACCTCACAGCATCTTAATAATTGATTTTTGTAAAGTGATTTGTGATTCTCGGATGGAAGGCACTATACAAGTGTCAAGTATTATTATTATTGCTGGTAGTAGTAGTAACAGTACTTGGCATTTATACTGCTCTTGCCTGTTCACAATGCTTTAACATTAACTAATGCATTCCTTCAGTGCCTCTGTGAAGTAGGTACCTATGTACTTTTAGAGATAAAGAAATGCAACAATCGCCTATCTTTTCCATTTTCATGGTGGTGGTAAGATTTTAAAAAAAGAAAAAAATAGGTGAAAAAAATCCTGAAGTAGAAACACCTGTGTGATGATTAGAGTACCTGTGGGGAGTTGTAGATTAGGTCTGGAGTTTGGTCATGATTAGAAGGACACAGAACATAATGCTCACAATTTCTGGGCAAGTTTTTTTACCACTGAACTTTGTAAAAGCCTTCCTCCTCTAGCTGTGTTTCTGAATGCAAAAGCCTAACAATGTTACTGTGTGTTTATTGTGCTCTGACCAAGCCTGTTCTTCCAGGCACTTCTGAGCAATTGTACCTGGTTTTGGCAAAGCCGGGGAGCTCGGCCGAGGGGTCAGTGGTGGCTAACAGGGAATCCTGGGCATGTTCAGAGCTCTTGGTGCTGCTCTGTGACCATCTTTCATTTCAAACACGGTTTTGGTATCTCCAGGCTCAGATTGATCAAGAGGTTTTGGATTGTAATTTGTTTGAAAGGCTGAAAATCTCATAAATTCTGCTTTAGGTGCTTAAGAGTTTGCGTAGGGGTTGGGTTTTTTTTGTTTTGCTGTAACTTCACTAAATCTGTCTTTTAATAACAACAATCCAAGATTTTAGATTTTTTTTTTAATGTCTAACTGCATATATTTTTAAATCTGTGATATCTTGGAAAACCGGAGTTCTAAATTGCTCACCCATCCTTTTTGGCTCAAATTCCACAGTAAGAAATATTTACTCATGGTTTCATCACAGCCTTCGGTGTGGGCTCAGCTGCTACAGATGTCCTTGTGTCTGGAGGTGCTCTCTTCAAAAGCAGCTGATTTTCAGGATGGCAAAATGTCTTTGATTCACAGCAGTAATGGGCCCCAAAGCTCAGGCATTCTTCCCAAGTTCAGCAGATGTCTAAACGTCACTTACTGGAAATGGCCTGTATCTGTTGCTGCACGCATAGGCTGAGATGATATGAATGCATGGTGTGGACTCAAGCAGCAAGCCACAGTTTTAATGCACTTAAGATATAAACATAATCAGACATAAACTCTGTTCAGCTTATGTGGATGTAGATTGATTATATTAACACACTGTACAGGTTGCTAAGATATTCTGGTCTATGCAGAGACAGCAAAGAATTAAGAATAATTAACAATAAGAATTAAGCAAAGAATTGGGATATGGTGTCTGCTGTTTGGAAACCTTTTCCTAAGGCTTCGCAAGACAAGAGCTGCAAGGTGATCACGGGCTACAGCTTAAGGCCTTCTCCCATGGTTTGCCTCTGAGGACTGCCCTGAACCTTCCCCCCTGTGCAGACCCTCCAGTGGACTTCTAGTTGCAACAGAATGAAGTGTAAATAGTTTTCATGGCAAACAGCTTTCAGGTTTTTCTTGTGCAATCAAAAGCTAAACTCAGATTTGTCAAGAAAACTCCTTACTGGCCACCGTGACGCAGGAAACCGGCTACAGCTCAGAATCGCGTATTTGGGATATGTGTCGTTTGGGGAGTGGGGAAGGCTTGACTTTGAAACCAAAAATTTAATTGTTATTTATATGCAGACAATCTCAGTGAATCATTTATGTAGCACATTTGTAAATGAGAGCAAAATGTGACTCAGCATTTTGTGATGAAAAGCAGAACCCCGGAGACATGTCTTTTTGTTAAGTGCCGCATTCCCAGTCCATCACAACGAGAGCCTTGGAAATCTGTAAGTAAATGTTTCTTCTTTGCGTCCTAGACATTAATGGTTATCAATAGCAGCAGGCTGCTGAAGTCAGCTTAAATGGCAAGAACGCTTTTCATGAAAACAGTAATGGGTAAAAACAGATTGAATTTGAAATTCAGTGCAGGCACATGCTTCAGGCTTGCCTGAGAGGTGAGCTGTCTAGAGACCTCTGCATTGCTCATGATGGTGAAAAACTGGAAAATGACTAATCACAGAGCTGGTTAAATGTGCAACAGGCAGGCTTGGGTTCTGTGTTGAGACAGCCTTTTTGCTTTCTGTAAACTGGCAGTTACAGGGTCCCGCTGCCTCCCTCAGCAGAAGGAAGGCTCCAAGAATTAATGAAGTGTTATCCATAGAAATCATAATATAGGCATAAGCAGCAAGACTGCCTTGTGCCCCATACGTGCTCTGCATCTTCCTGCTTCCTTGCTTTAGCTCGCCAGCGGAACAGCTCCATCCGCTTGTGCTGCCACAGGATTTGACTTTCTGCTTCAGAAAAGGATATTTCTATAACAGGTGATTTTCGTATACCGTCTATCCCTAGGTTTAGGGAGACTGTCTCAATATCTTGTTGCACCTTTTGAAAATAAGATTCAGTGTTGCAAACATTAACTGAATCAATAGCATTACCTGCACAAATAAAAGCATTACTTAGAAGCACATAGTCAGTGCAAGAAATCATTAGTTTTGATATAATCCCCCTTTCTGCTTTTAACAATCTCCATAATTTCTTTTTCAGGCAAATTATCCCCTGTCTTTAAATCAGCTATATGCAAAAATGTTTTTTAAACAAACTTTAAAACATCTGTTTTGCATATAGATAAAAATTATCAGAGTTATAAAATAACAAGCAAGTGCTCTAACTCAAATGAAATTTCACTTTCAAGATTGTGCCATAAGAGATTTTAAAATTTCCTGTATATATGGGCATACAATGTCAAGGTGTGTCATTAAACTACAGAAAAATGTGTTTAATATTTTCCTGAGGCCCCCCAAACATGTTTAATTATCTTAAACCTTCTTTCAGGTTTAAACTTTTGAGGGCAGTTTGGTGCATTAGAAGATCCCATTTTATGGATTTAGGTGAGGTGTAGTTGCACCAGGACATATTTCTATGGCTATATTCTGTGGTGGGTTTTATTTATTTATTTTTTAATATGAACCCTCCTCCATATTATCCAAGGAAGTTAAATTAAGGCACATATTTCTGGGTAATTATTTTTAAAATGTACACCTTGAAGGAAGCCTTATGCAGGCAAGACTGTAATGTATGAGTGTTGGTAGTCATCTGAACTTTGAATTTTCTAGTTTTGGTTTTAAGTTGTGTAAGATTTTGGGGCAGCTTTTAATTTACTAAATAATAAAGATAATTTGGCTCTTGCTTATAATACAATTCCTAACTTAGCTTATCAACTTTCTCTAGCTTAACCAACAGTGTATCTGCCTTATACTGATGGGAGTCTGAGGGCTTCCTAGGAGAAAAAAATGTGGCTGTTATGTTTTGTACCTTTTTCCTTTCTAGCAAGACTTAAACTGGGGACTCACTCATCACTTAAAAAAAAAAAAAATAATTGCTGAATATACAGAATATTGAATGTTATGAATAAGGAAAGTTCTTTGTGCCAAATGGCTTAGACATTTACAGATGGGATATTTGATGGTTATTGGGTTCTTAGAAATGAACAGGTGTCTAGATGGAAAATATATGTCCAGAAAATAATATTATGACTATCTCTTCAGTTTGGAGACTGTGCCTTGCAATTTACTGATATAACTTACATCAGGGTATTGTTATCTGTCTTTTAATCTGGCATCCTTATGCCTGTGTAGCATGTGAAAGAATATGGAGTGATGCTGCTGTACCATTGCAGTGGGCATTTTTCCATTTTCATCTAGCTTTAATTTCAGTACCTCAAATTTGAAATATTGTAATCCACAAATGAGATTTTTTTGAGAAGTTACATCTTTCTGTAAGACAATTAGTATTTAATTGTAATCTTTAAAGAATTCTAGTGCATTGCATAGCTACATAAAATAGGTGATTTCTGGGGTTTACACTGGGCTTGCCTGAAGGGCGGCCCATGTGTTGTTTCTATTTTACTGTAGCTTTGTCCATCCTACAGCTGTGGCTGTGCTTGTAATGACAATCAGGAATTTCATCAAGGCACTTAATTTTTTTTCCACCCATGGTGAAGAATACCTAGAACCCTGAAAATGTGGCAATAGTCACAGAGTCCCCAGGACTTACATATCACGTAACGGGTTTGTATCAGTTACATCCATATACGCAAAGCACTCCTGACTGTAGATATATTTCCTCTGGATGTGTGTAAATCTCCTGTATGCTATCTGTAACTCTTAGCAGGTGCCAGGCAGGAGAAGAGCAATAAGGAGGTACTCGAAAGGATTTAAATTGCTCTGGAGCTGGGAAAGGAGCCTGCTTCTGCCTGTGGACATAATTTGAGAACTGTACAATGTTCTTTTATTGATTCTTTGTAAGACATGAGATAGAGAAAGGATATCCAACCTTTTAAGACAGGATAATGTACCAGGAATGTTTTCGAGTGATTCAGCTAGAGAGTTTTGCCTGGTAGAGGTAAGAGCTGCTCCTCACACAATTTATTGTCAAGAATTTACAATGGAAATGACATAACCTATGGGTGTTTTCAAGATGCAGCTTCCACTATTAAAAAATGCACTAGAAGCAATAAAGTCATGCATGTAATTAAAAATTACTGTGTATTAAATATGTTGTTCCATTAGAAGAAGCAGTTTCAGATAAGTTTGTCATCATCTGCTAGATGCTGGGTAGTTTACATAAAATGATATAGTAATTGCAGGTTGATTCTTGTGGACAAATGCTTAAAACTGTGGATGACTGTGCAGCACTAATTTGTCCCCTGGCTGGAATACAGTTGGGAAGAAAATAAATGGGAATGAAGAGTAAGATCATCTCTCATCTCTATAGGTGGTTCTTAATATTCACAACTTTATTGCTGTCTTTTCTGTGATGGGATAGGCAAATTTCCAGGCTGTTCACTGGAATAATTTACATCCGCTTTAAATGCTTACATAGAGGAAGTAAAAATGTTGAGGTTAGTTAGAAGAATCCATATGTCTAATACAAAGCAATGTAATATTAAAATGCACGTAGATCTTTTTTCCTTTTTCTTTTTTTCTTTCCACCCAACTCAAGGGATGCTTATCTGACTTATTGCATATTGACTGATATGAAAAGCTGTTGAAGTTGCTCCAATTTAAGGTCAGTCTGATTTTTTTTTTTTTCTTCTGTGACTCATCTCTAATTGCTCAAAATCTATCTCTAGTTACATGCTTGAGAACAAGATTACTAACCAGTGCTTTAGAAGAACCTACTCCAAGACAAGCTTTAGCAATCAAACTCTTAAGTGGACACCTGTCCTTCCTCTCCCCAAACTTAGTGTAAGCCAAACACCCAACCTGCCCCTTCCTACTCCCCACTTATTTTATGTTCACTGTGGGTTACCACACTCTGTCCAGTCAATTCCTCCAGACAGGCAATGGATGGCGCATGAGAAAGTTTGTGGTCACATGCATAAAGATCTCTGCCAGCTGATTTTTCCCTTCTTACTGGTGGTCCTCTGTCCTGCTGCGAGTCATCTGCAGGCCACAGTACTTTGAGGGTGTCCCTGCCCCTGTGTGGGTTGTCCATGGGCTGTGTTGCAGCCCTTCAGGTGTGTCCCTGCTCCTTCATCATGGAGAGCCTCCTTCCAAGAGTGCGTCTCCAGCTGTGCTCCTGTGGATCCCCTCTGCAGCGTTTCTCCTGCCCCCAGGAGCTGCTGCCTGAGCAGAGGTGCTCTGTCCTCCCCTGACTGCTTGCTGTTCTGGTGTGTGAGATTGTGTATTGTGTGTCTGTGGTTGGTTTTTATTGGCACATGGCAGTTCATGGCCTCCTCTCACACGTCACCACTGCAGCACCTTGCTAATTTAACCCTGCCATTTATGCCCAATAGAGTGACATACATAGAATTCCTTCTTAAATTAGTATCTTTCAGAAATAAACTGTATTGCTCCCCATTAAGAATGGTCCTTGCAGAAGACACAACTATTGCAGCATCTGGCAGTATAGAATCATAGAATCATTTAGGTTGGAAAAGACCTTTAAGATCATCAAGTCCAACCATTAACCTAACCCTGCCATTCCACCAGTAAACCCTGTCCCTAAGCACCTTGTCTGCCTGGCTTTTAAATACTTTCAGGGATGGGGACTCGACCACTTCCGTGGGCAGCTCGTTCCAATGCTTAACAACCCTTTTGGTGAAAAAAATTTTCCTAATGTCCAACCTAAACCTCCCCTGGTGCAGCTTGAGGCCATTTCCCCTCATCTTGTATGGTTCAAAGCAAAACAGAAATGTGCACCTGGACTGTTGCCAAACCTGGTTGGCAAACACATCTTGTCAAGGTTGGGGTACTCAAAGTCTGTTTGGGTGCTATAAATTGCTTTTTCCCATGGAATAAAATAAAACAGATTTTAGAATTTTTCATTAATGTCTTTAGTTGCTAAATTCGTTGTAACCATGATTTCCCAAAAGCACAGTATTTTTTTTGGTTGGTTGGTTTTTTAAAAACACCCCTCCCCCCCCCTTGCTAGATTTCAAATATATTTCTGTGATTAATGAAGTTCTAGCTTTGCCTGATCCTATCTTCCTTTCCTCTCTTCTTTCTTCTCTAGCTTGCTGGGTGAATTAATTGTTTATGGTGAGTGGGATAGTTCCTACAGACAGAGGAATACAGATATAGACTCCACCTGGGATACTTGTGGAGTGGGAGATGCTGTTTGCTCTAAACCCAGTAGGGTAGGGTTTTCAAGGATGTATGACTTAATAAGACTCTGAGCCATTAGCTTTTCTAGAAGGTGTATTTTGAAAAAAGTTATTTTACCGTGGAACAAATTCAGAGACTTGTCTTGTAGCACCGGAAAAAACATATGCAAGATTCATCTTTCTGCGTCTTTATTTTTCATGTCTGGTAAGTCCCATGATCTTTCTGAAATCACATATGTTTTCAGTTAGGTATATTGTAATTTCTTTATGTTTTTTTTTTAAATCTTTCGAAGTGATTCCATTATGTGCTTGTAGACAGAGTTAAGCTCCATGTTATTTGCTATCAAACCAAGAAATTGAAGTGGGATGAAATCAAAACAACATGAGTTTAAAGTTTATGTATTAAAATAAATAGGAAACATTTTTTGTCTATTAGGCTGATGGCAGAAGTAAAATTAAATTCAGCCACAGAGTACAGAAGAGTAAGATTAAATCTGTGATGCACTGTGGTTTGTGAGTGGAAAAGAATGATTCCTGCATATGTTTTACAACATCTGAGTGGAAACACTGATTCTGCAGCTTGGGATAGGAAATACAATCAGTGCAGCTGAAGCCAGCATCTATTTATCTTAAATTAATCATTCTCCGAGTAGGCAGTTGATATGCTAGTGCTGTGTGCCATCTCTTTTACATTCATGCAGCACACATTAAACCAAAGAGCTGTTATTGTAGGAGCTGAAATATATTGCAGCACACAGATTGTAAATGTTTAAAAATACACTAACTCTTCCCTGTATGTTCAGTTGACAATTAAACTGCATTAATAATTTTTCTTTTAATGCTTACAGTTATTAGGCACTTGGAAACAGATGTACTTACAAGATTCTTACAGTTTTCACAAACATAAAAATTGGTTTTAAGATCTTTAAATTCAGGAGAAGAAGAAGCCACAGGTAGATTTCAAGCTAGAATATTTTTTAGTTTATTTGAGGTTTTTAATTCAATTAATTTTATTTCTGATTCACTCCAATATGGAGACAAGCAAAAATCTGAGAGGTGTTTCTAGTTGCTTTTGAATTTACAGGGAATTGGATAGGTGAGGTCTGAAGCTTGCACATTGGATTGAGTAACAGGAGGAAAGTTATTCTTTTTTGTGTTCCAGTTTGGATACATATAATTTAACTCAAGAACAGAAGAATTCAGGCAATAGCAACACTAAAGAGAGACCTGCCTTTGAGGCACGGATTCTCCAAGGCGTTTAAGTGTTTCATTTAATTCTAGGACAGAGCCTGTGGTTTTGTTGGATTTGACCTCAGATGTCATAAGAGAGAATGAAATAAGAAGATAATTTACTGTTTCCTACTGCAGATGTAGTAATTAGAAGAAACTAAAGTGAAAAGGAGAGTCAGTCATTATGTGAAAAGCAGGAAATGAAGCCAGCAAAACTTTCTCTTAAAGCCGTCATTTTTTTCTCCTAAGTATTGATGATGTCTGACAGTAGTTGCCTGTCAACAAAACTACTACTGGAGTCTTATTTATTTTTGTTGATTCTCATATTATCACAGTTTTTTTATTCTTCTTCCTCCAAGTATTTATTATTTCTGGTTTTAATTCAAAGCTACTTTAAAAAGTAAAAAAAAAAAATATAGTAGGATTTAGAAATCCTAAATGGCAACTTTTTAATGTTGTTTTAACTTCAATGTTTTCAGCAGCTTTTATTTTATCTGTAGTGTAAGACATGCAGTATACAGACAAATCCTAGATTTATAGCAAAGTTTGCATTTGGACTCTGCAAACTCTCATAGACTATTTACTCTCTTCATATGCTGACCACTCCTCAGACAGAGCATGCTGAAGCAGTTGTGAAGGACTCGCCGCCCCCACCTCTAAGCTGGGCGTCGAAGTGACTTCTTGTCTGCTGTGTTGTGATGGTTTAAACTAAATTGACATCCTGCGTACTGAAGTGCTGGGTAAGAATCATTGAATCATAGAATACCAGGTTGGAAGGGACCTCAAGGATCATCTGGTCCAACCTTTCTAGGCAAGAGCACAGTCTAAACAAGATGGCCCAAAACCCTGTCCAGCCACGTCTTGAAAGTGTCCAATGTGGTGGAGTCAACCACTCCCCTGGGCAGATTATTCCAGTGGTTAACTGTACTCATTGTGAAAAATTTCCCTCTCATGTCCAATCGGAATCTCCCCAAGAGCAGCTTGTGTCCATTCCCCCTCGTCTTCTCCATGCCACTTCTTGTGAAAAGGGAGTCTCCACCTTCTTTGTAGCCACCCTTTAAATACTGGTACCTGGTGATGAGATCACCTCTGAGCCTTTTTTAATCAAGGCTGAACAAACCCAGTTCTCTCAGCCTGTCCTCATACAGCAGGCTTCCCAGTCCTTTGATCATCTTGGTGGCCCTTGTTTGGCCCCCCTCCAGCCTGTCCACATCTTTTTTGTATAGCGAGGACCAGAACTGTACACAGTATTCCCGGTGTGGCCTGACAAGCGCTGAGTAGAGTGGGATAATGACTTCTTTATCTGTGCTGGTGGTGTCCCTTTTGATGCAAAAAAGAGTGCATTCCCTACCTGTTACTGTAGCTTAGCTTTGAGGGGTGCCAACATGCAAGTGGTGGGCAGTAACATCTTAAATCACTGTTTCTGAAGCAAACTGTTTGTCCCTAATGTTTCCCCAGGACAAATGCTAGATGCCAGTACAGAACATGGAGGAATTAATTTCTGCTTAACGGAAGTACCAAAAAAAATTACTTGGAGTCACCTTAAGGTGTTCAGGATGCCAGTCTGGCCTGTGGCATACAGGAGAAGAGGCTCACTGTCACTCACTCCAGGCACAAACCCTGTGTGAGCAATGCTGTGCGGTCTCTGTGGTTGCTCTGAGCAGAGAAGCCCTTCTGGTGCAATGCTGAGTTAGTTCTGCCTCTTTTCAGAACTCAAGTTATACAGTACAAATGCTTAGCTGCTGAACTGGCAGCTAGATAAAAAATAGCAAGAACAATCCTAAACAAAGAAAAAGTAACATTATTTCAATTTAATAACTGTAATGGTCAACATTTAAAAAAAAATCTGCCTGGTTACTTTCTTAAATCAAGAGACAGACTTCTAATTTAATGACCTGATTTTTAATCTTCCAGGGTAGGTTTAGGCTTGACATTAGGAAGCATTTCTTTACAGAGAGGGTGGTTGAACACTGGAACAGGTTTCTAGAGAGGTGGTCGATGCCCCAAGCCTCTCAGTGTTTAAGAAGAATTTGGACAATGCCCTTAATACCACGCTTTAACTTTTGGTCAGCCCTGAATTAATCAGGCAGTTGGACTAGGTGATCACTGTAGGTCCCTTCCAACTGAAATATCCTATCCTAATCTGTTCTGTTCTATTCTGTTCTATTCTAAAAGGTTAAGTATCCAGAGTTTGGATGTAAGTGAAGCTGTAAGTGGAATGCTCTATCTTCAATGTATTTGAAAAAACGGGGGGTTTAGAATTTGATGAAAAACCTACTTAAGCCAATAGGGTGGGTGCCTTTATTTTGACTGCTGGATTTACATCTAGAGGATGTTGCTGAAGAAACTGAATATGAAAAAAAGGAGTACACACCATTCCCAGTTGTTAGAAGCAAGTGCCAAGGAAGCCACCCTTTGGAAGAGGACAAGTCTACGCTCTAATTGTACCATCCAGATAACAGGCAGGACAAGTAGGAGTGATTCCACAAAGCCACTTAAAGCCTGTCATTCTGTAGCCGCTCATTGTGGTATTCCTTGTGCTTATGTTGGAGGCCACTGTCAGAAAAGGTAGCAAACTGCATCCATCATCGAGCTGGTCTGCTCTGGTTCTGCTATCTATATGAAGACTCCATATAGCTGAATGAGGCAGAGCAGAAAATATAGATGTACTCAGATTATTATTGCAACAGCCAAGTACACTTATAGGGACATTAAGATACAAGAGGTATGATTCATAAAGATCTACTTGCTCAAAAAAGAGCAATAATGAAACCCCTTTTACCATACTCGAGACTTTTGAAAATGGAAATGCTGACAGACTGAACTATACTAGTCTTGAATGGACCTACTAAGATATAATGGGTTTGAGAAGTCTGCAAAGGGTTGTTACTAACACTGATCCAAAGAACAAACCTTTATTTTCCATGTCAAGGAAATTCCTTACCCATTAGCAGAATGAAAATCACTTTGTTTTTCCTATGCCTAGGAGCAAATTTTGGTTTTGTGATGAAAACATGGATTGAACATGTCTTGCCTACCATTGGCACCTAGAAATCAAGAGTAACTGTTTAGAAGTACTTTTTAGGAGTAAGAATACCCCTGCATGTGTCTGCATTTGCACCGTATATATAATGAAAAATTTACACCTATGTGCTCATTGGTGCATACAAGACATAATGAACATAGAAGACTGCAATATGTCAAAGCAAGACAAGGTTCTGCAAGACTAGGGAGCTTAGATTGCTCAGGTTAGAGTAACTGCGTGGCCACAGGCAAGTCCTAGATTTCAAGTGCAACTGCTTATGAAGTTATAGCAGAAGTCATATTAATTTAAGACTTTTTCCTTGTAAGTCAATGAAGTATAAGGGAAGGCCTATCCTATCAACAGATAAAAATGATAAGTAAGCCTACAAAGATTTACTTCCTCAAGTGTTTATTTCAGCTGTGACGCTCATTTGTAATTTTACACCTGAAGGGGAGGCAAGACAAGGTTTGTTTTGAAAGCACTGTATTTACTTTTTGTCCTTTACTATGTACCTTTTAGACAAGCACAAGGTAAGGGTTTATATATCCACAGCCCAATTTTCAGAACCAGTGAGCACCATACATTCCTATGATAACATCTGGAGCTGTATGTCTCAACACCTCTGAAAAATCAGGCCTTCAGACATTATTGCTTCATTTCCCCAGGCAAATTGTCTCACAGTACCTGACAAAATGAATGAGAAACGCAGAGTGCTGCAGTTCAATTTGTACTAACATTTATGTCTTTTGAACGTCAGGATGGCTTTTTAAATGTTTCCTCATAAAACTAAGTCCACTGTCAACAGTATTCCTTGCTCTGATTAGAGGAAGTACTCTACAGCTTAATAAAATCCGAAACCAAGCAGAGAGCTGCCAAAGTTTTGGAAGAAAATGCATGAAGCCAGCTCAGCCTTTCTCTGAGCCGCAGAAAAGGCCTGAGGTGTTTAGGCATGTAGGTGAAAGCTGTTCTGCCTTTCACCTTGATGTGCAAAACAGCATTTCATGATATGTACTCATGCTTTCCTCTCACTACCTGCGCACAGCAAAGGGTAGATGGGGTTTCCTTCATTAAATCTTCCTGGCTCTTGAGTGGAGCATTTTCCTCATTTTCACAATTTCTGTTTCTCCTTATCATTTCATCCCTCTGATATGCAATGGTGTTGGGGTTATTTTGTTGTTGTTTGGTTGGTTGTGTGTTTGTTTGTTCTGAGAAAGGAGTAAAGTGATTCTTTGTGAATAATTGTTCCTGTGATTTTTTCCTAGTCCAGGTTCCTCAGGATAGCAAACTCTTTCCTCAAACGGTGTAAAATGCTTCAGGCGATGTCAGGCTCTCCAACTGCCCTAAGGTTGTGATTCTCTGAAGCAGAATGAGAAGTTCTGACTTCTGCATCCTGCTCAGATCGTTGCCACCCATGCAATGATGTAGGCATTTACTTATATGAGCCCTCTGAAGAGGAAAAAGAAAGTAGCAGAGGTCCCAAACTCCATGAAAATATCTTTTTATGAAAGGTTAGGATTTACCAGTTTACTTACTTGCGCTTGCTTTGGCAATGACTTTACTGCACAGAAAAGCTCTTCTAGGGTGGCATTTACATTTTTCCATCTGGTGGCTCAGCTTTACTTGAAACCATATAGGAAATAATCTCTTTGTGGTGGCTATTTTAAGAACAGGCTTCATCCCAAGTACGTCAGATCCATTGGTACAGAATGTTATGACGTAAACATGCCTCTGTCCTGGGATGGTCTCTCACTGGACTATTGGATTGTGTAGGTTACAGTCGGTCTGCTACTGTCTGACTGTTTTTCCATTAAACGATCAGTGTAACAGCTGTTTCCATTCTCTCTTTTTCTTTCAGACATGCACTTTCTAGTCATGGTACCTTTTTCTGTTGAAAGTCTCCCACTTCTCGTTTGCCAAGTTCCCTCTTCTGCATGGTCCTATTCAGAGCCCCTTTTGAGAATACTTCCAATGCTGGTATCGGCACCAGTAATGCTGCCATTGCTTCTGATACTGCTTCTGCACTGCACAGTATTTTTCAAAGAGTTTCAGGGTATCCAGGGTATTACATTTAAGTGTTCTGCAAAAAATCAGGGACGCTTTGGCACTGTAAAAATAACCATTGCAATGGTAACAGTCACTTTGTTCTGCTAGGTTCCTCTGTTCATTTATTCCTTTCCAGGTGTGATATATTCACCATACATCAAGCACTGTAGCAAAACTCTTGTAATTTGCAATATTCAGTTTATAATATACTTACTGTCAGGCTTGTATCCAGAAATATATCCCTATGTTTTTGTAGGTGTATACATGTATTGGCACATATATAGGTGTAGACTGTATTTGGTAGAGGGAAGAGCACTAGAGCAGTAGAGCGGAGATGAAAATGCAGCTGTTGTTTATATGACTGAGCATAATGCACTCCAAGTTATGAGGCTGTGTTATTCTGATGGTGGCGGAGAATGTGAAACGAATATAATGCAAATATTGTACGAAGGAAAAAGTGTGCAACAGTACAATGGTAAAACTCCTGTACAACAGTAAGAAGCCACTGTACTTACAACTGAATAAAGCATCCAGAAAGAATTACTTTCTGGTAGATCAGTGCCTGTGCAAGGGCAAAATGAGCAGGGTTGGGGAGAGAGGGAGAAAGCTCATACCCTTTGTGAGCTTCTCTGGCAAGGTAAATACCAGGCTATGATTTCTCTTGCTGGAGAGGAGTAAGGTTCAGCCTGAAAAATATCAAAACCATGATCACAGTTCACATCAACTTAAAAGAATTAAAGAAATATGGTAAAGATAGTACTCATCAGTTTATGAGGTGGGAAAAAACAGGTAATGTTGCTGGCTAGGGTTTTGGGGGGATGTCTGTCTGGAATGTCTTCTGCTGACAAACCTAAGGGGTACACTAGATTTAGCCAATGGGGCAACTAGAAAAACCAAAATCTCCATCATCTGGCCAGTCAAGTGAACTCACCAGAGTCTTACTTAGGTAAGTTCTCTAACAAACAGTAAGTGCTCATGTCTTGTAATATGTGGCTGTGTAGGTGAATATGTGTATGGCACTGAGTCCTTTAGGAGTCTCTGTGACTCTAGATATACATAAAAGAACATTTATTTGTTCATGCAAAATCTAATATGGCAGGTTAAAGAAGGTGGATGCAGCTATTTTTCCAGGTGCAGTCTGTTGTTCTGCACTGTTAGCAGTAATGGATTGCAGACTCTGGTTGGGTTGCCTCCATTTAAACTGTCTGTTTATATCTATCTGGAATATAGAGAAGAAAAAAGTATGCAGGTTTATCCGACCTTTTGAAAATCTGACTTTAAGTTATAATTGCTTGAATTATCCGAGAGCCTCTTAAGAGGCAAAAAGATTAACTTAGGGGATAGAGAAATAAAACTGAGATACCAGGCTGTCAAGTCTCATGAGGCACAATGGTTATTGATAGTGCACAATATGATGGATTCAGGATGAATGGCTGCACAGAAAGAGTCAGACCCATAAAATGGGCCTATATCTGGATGTACCGATGATATCCTCTGCTTGGATGATCAAAAGTGTTCCCTGGATTATTTTTTTGTTTCTTTTTTTTTTCCAGGTACTGTTTATGGAATGGAAATGTATGCTGCAAAACAGTGGCACATGGGAGGTGCAAAAAGGGACAGGTTTCAAAAGAGGAACTTAGAAAGATTGTCCAGGCATGTAGGAGGATTTTAGGAAGGGCAACACTCAACTAGGCTTGAGACTTGTCAAGGTCAGTGAGCAAAGCTTCTTCTGCTACATTAGCAATAAAGGATGAAATGAGAATAATGTGGACCTGTTGCTAAATGGGGTGGGTGAATTAATAACAGCAGACAGAGATGTGGCCAAGTTGCTCAGTGCTGTCTTCACCTCAGCCGTCACTGTCTCTGTGCTAGGGAAATCTACTCATCTGACTTTGATAACTGAGAGTTCAGAATGTAGCTGATGTGAAAGGGTTTTCTACTGTGAAAAAGCTCCTGCTTTCAGAAGAGGTCACTTTTAGGTGGTAGCTCACCCTTCGCTCTTTAATAGTGGTGTTTTGGTGGCTTGTTATAAAGTTGTTGGCAGTTCATGGGAATATCCTACTGCTTCAGAAGCCAGCACAGCTGCCAAGGATGTACTTGAAGAAAAAAAGCTTTGTTTGTTGAATTCTACCGTGATGCACGAAACAGAGTATTAGCATTCAAAATACCTTTATTTTGAATGTTTGTTCTAATGCTGGCACAACAAAAGGGTCACAGCAACAGAGACAGCTGGGAGGTAACTCACTGCTGTGCCGCATGTGTTTGAATTGTCCAACCAGCCATCAAAATACACTTCTTTCTGAGAGCATTAGCTTTTTCCCAATTTGAGTCCTTAGTGCAGATTCCCTGCACGATTAACAACACTGTTCTCCTACTTCATGCTCAGCCTAGTGAACTACTCGGTAGACATGTATTTCTGTTATTATTTATGGAATACGGTAAGCAATGTGCTTGATGTTTTAATAAGTATCAAAGAGGTATGTCTTCCAGATGCCAGTCGCGTGTGGTAAGTCTTACAGCTGCCTAAATGCATCCAACCTGAGGACCAATAATATGAATTTGTCACAGGCACAGCTGGGGAGTTAACTTAGAGACTTGTTCTGACTTCTGTTCTTTATTGGAGGTCACTGATTCAGTCCCAGGTTTTCTGATCGCAACATTTGCTGTTGCAAATACGCCGAAGAATAAATAGACTCACAGAGCCCACTGTGTAAATCAAATACAAATGATTCAGCTTCGACACATATGATAGATATATAGAGGGTTAAAAACCACTTCACAGAAGCAGTGAGCTCTCAGAAAAGATTAGGTTGAAAAGACAGATCATTTGCAGGAAAAAAAGCATTTTCAAGTATAAGAAAAAATACCGTGAAAGAAGCATTAAAATCACAGCATAGGGAAGAAACAGAAAAAAAAAAAAAAAAAAAAAAAAAGGAATACATGGAAATGCAGAAATAGCAGAAGAAGAAATGAGAGATTTTGGAAGGAGCAAAGCTGTTGTGGGAAGCACTGCAATGAAGACATTCACCTCATATATGCGTGCGTGGTTTTTTTTCTAATTTGAACGGCTTGCTGAGCTTGGTGTTAAAAGCAAGAATTTTTGTACTGAGTTTTCAACAGCAAAAGAAAGTTTTATCCGTGGATAAGGCTTTGAGGATCAATAGCTCAGGAAGTCTTCTGAAGGGTGAATGCAGATCTTTTACAAGATGTGGGTCAACATCTGTTTTAGAACTTGAAATCCTGAAATCCACTGTTAGACTCAAACATGGCAAAACACAGGAAAAATAATATCCTTTTTTTTCTTTCATAATGTCCCACAAAGTTTTCAATGGATTTGTGCAATTTTCTTCATGGTTTTAAAAATTAAAAGGAGCCTACTCTTGTGATAGTTTTGTAGTTTGCATAGGAGTCATTAATAACTTATGCACCTTCCAGCCTAACTTCTTTGTCTGACACCTATTCAGCCGTAACTATGACAAATTACTTGCACACAAAGGCTTTCCAGCCCCTGGAAGTACAGACTGAAGTTGAAACCATTCATTTTTCAGAAAATTTAAACTGACTACTTGGTCATTGCCAGATGTATTTTGTCAGGAAAGCTTTTTGCATGACAAGTCTAGTCTTGCTTGCTCCTTTTCTGCTTCTAGAATGCTTTTTAGCACCTACATTTCTGGGCTGATGCTAAAAAAAAAAAAAAAGGAATTTTTCTTTTTTTTTCTGTAAAGTGTTTAATCAAAATATCTTTCTGAATGTGTCTCATTCTCTGCTGATGGTATTGTTTGGCAGAGGAGGATATCTCCAAGGTCTAAACATTATTCTGAATCCATCTTGTCTTCAGGTTTGATCTAAACTACTGCAAAAGATGAAATGGTCAAAAATAGACCAGCATCAGCACCGATATAATAATTAGTCCCATTTCTTTTCCCTCCAGCAAAGAATTGTATAACATGACCACCCAGCTGCTCAGATCTGGAAAAGACCTAGAGCATTGTTTTCCGCTTCAAAAAAATTTTCCTCTTGAAAACATCTGATGCTTGATTTTGACTACTTTGTGTTGGCCAGGAAATCTTTAAATTTAGCATTAGAGGCTGTAAAACTGAAATATCTCTGAAAGAACAAGAGCAGGATCATTTCAAAACCTATTGACCATAAATGATACCTTAAGAAATGAACAATGATATCTGCTTTCTCCTTTTCTTTGATGTGATTTACAAAGGTCTTCAGAAAACCTTTATATTGCTCTGTAGCTCAGAAAGTATATTAAATTTTTTTTCTAATAACAGAGTTTGTATTTCATTTAAATTTGCTTTTTCTCCACTTTTTAAATTTGCTTTCCACTTCATAGGTTTTCCCATGCTGTAATTAGTCTTAGAAAAAAAAGTAAGATTATACCAAACATTAATTGTTCAGAATTACTACTTTAACATTTTTCCTATGTTAATTGTTGTGTCAACCTCTTTGAAAAGAGATTATTTTGTCAACTTTGCACAAGCTGTCCATTAGCTTTACTCAGCAAATTAGTGTATGTGGCATAATTTCCCTTACTTATGTCTTGATTTCAAAGACTGTGAAGTTGAATCCACTTTAGAACAGTGCTAATATTCTGTGGTACTCTGTTGACTAGCACTGCACTATGTGTTTAGGTGGTTTGCTTCAAAAAAGGCTACAAATAAAATACTGCGGTAATCTCAAAACTTTAGTAAGTGCTGGGTGACAGAGATTAAATTGAGTTTTGGTTGAGGAAGTGTTGAGAAGAAATGCCCAAATGTAGCTTAATATAATTGATCCTCACTACGTTCTGATGAAACAAATATCACATTCTGGTTTTGTTTTTTAGGGGTTCCCCCCACATCCCTCATTGAGTTTTGGCTGACTGGATGAGATGTCCCAACTCTACGTTTTGATAGTCAGAAGTAAAATAGTCCATTTAAAGTTTTTAAATGCTGTATTATATATTCAAGAACAAGCTGGTAGTGGAGGGGTCTTCGTTTATTTTTTTCTTTTTTTTCTAAAATGTTCTCAATTTTTACTAAGAACACATACAGTCTTTTTATTTAAACATAGGGTCTTTTTATTTAAACATAGGGTATGAGTTGTACTTTCTGTAGGCTTTTGACCTTCCCCCCCCAGCTATCTTAACCAAGTCCTGCACTTTTTGTGATGTGAACCTCAGCACATATTGGGTGGTGCCAGAGTTAGAGATGTGCCAGCTGAAGACAGCAAAGCTGTGTGTGTCTTACTGTCCCTTGGAAACGCTTCTCATGTATGTTAAACCAGAAGAGCAGGCTATGGGAGTAATTGCCTGAAACCACCCCAACTACCATCTAGACTTGCTCAGAAGAAAAACAGCTACTGAAATACTACTCTCTCTGTCCTGCTGAGATCTGAAAATCTGTGAGGAAAACCCTGTGGGCAAGGCATCAGAAGCCAGAGAGAGTTCTGGTAGATCTTCTGCATTAGTTCACTGCAAAAGAGAGCCACTGACCAAAGGGATCAGCATGGCCTTTGAACTGAAGAGAGCTATAAATCAGATCAACTTGGGATCAGTGAAATTTTAAAATTGCAACTTTCTCAGTGTCCCTACCTCTGGAATAGGGAGGAAAAAAATCGGAATTCCAGGCTCAGAAATATTTCTGAAGTGTTAGCAAAGTAGGTGCTTTAATCTAAATATGCCAGTGCTTAATAGTAGTTGTAGGAGTGATTGGCATAGGTTTTTTTCTTGTTTAAAAAGCTCATGCCAATATAAAAGAAATGAGTGTACCATGTCAGGATATAAATTCTGTTTAAAATGGGGGGGAAGGTACTCCAAACATTAACATTTAAAAAAGAAAAATCTCTCCCAGTGCACACAGTGAGTTTTGTTTTTTTCTTTTTCTTTTTTTTCACATTACCATAGTTATCAAGTAATGCCAGAGATTAGTATCTCATTCAAAGGCAAGCAAGACAGGATTCAAGTAATTCTGGGGAAAATTATGAAGATAATGCTTTTCAAAGTTGTCTAATTTTTCAAATACATTTTTTTTATCAATCCTGTAATTCATTATTTAAAGGTTATTCAAGTAAATGAAGCCTTTTAAATGCTCATTTTGTCTCTTCCTTCTGAAACTTTTGGAATATTTCTCGAGTGGCAGTATACAGTGGAAGTAACTACATAAAAACAGTTCTACAGTAGCACTGTAAAAACCCATAAAATATCATTTTGCTATTAGAAAGCAATACAACATAACTGTGACTAAGAAATACAAAACATCAAACTTGTATTTACAAAGAAACTGTATCCTATAGAATCAGTACACCTTGGTTTGCCAAACTACGTGTGAAGATGATACCTCTCAAAAGCACTGGTTTCTTAAAGAGCATTCCATCCAGTATTCACCTGCTGTCTTGCAGGACTCAGTCCTGGATGGCGAAGAAATGAAGCTAAAAATAATGGGCAGAGCAGAGTTCAGAGGAACTTGGCCAGACATTAATGATGCCACTCAATAAGTAAAAGCAGAGAGGTGGGCATGCACTAGAAGGGCCTGATTTGCCTGCAGAGAGCTTAGAAGCCCTCTAAGACATCTGTCTGCTTAGGTACTTTCTGCTCATTTTGTAACTGTTGCTCTACAGGTAATGAGTAGGAATGCAGGAAACCCAAAGCACTCACGGTGCAGAAAAATGTGGCTGGGTCTCACCCCCATCAGGCTCACTGTGAGCTTGAAACCGCACCTTCACTGGCGCCCAACGACTTTGTGGCCTTTCTGGTTGGTAGGACCACAGTCTAAGAGTGACAAGAGAATGGCTTGCTCTTCAGTGTGTTCCATCACTTTTCACACAGATCTCTCCGCATATTACAGAGGCACTTGAGATAGAGGTCGTTAATATAAAAAGTAATGAAACCCAGTTTCTAGCGAGAACACTAAAGGTGAAAAGGAAATGAACTCAAGTGTTTAGATTTAAGTATTTTGTCTGAGACTTGTATTTTTTTTTCTTAATAAGAGGAAAGAAGAAATAAAAGACTTATTTAAGCTTTTAGGATGTAAAGCTTAAACAGAAACCTCAGTAAGTTTAAAAAAACTTGATTTTAAAAATCATGAATAAATGTAAACAAAGCCAAAGCTATGGTTCATGGAAAAAAGTACTTGAAATCTGTCTGCATACATACAGCTGATTTCTTGTTGAAATATTCAAACTGTGAAAAGCGTCATGTTGATGCTTTCACTTGTCTGATGCAACTGTAATGCGATGAACGTACAATGACAAGAATATTTAGCAATGAAGAAAGTGACAATTTGTCTCTAGAGAAAAAGGCCTTTGCTCATACATGTACCATATGTATTTATTTCTATACTGTACATGTATTGCATGGCAAAGTTAGCATGACTTTCAAGAGGCCTGAGGTAGCGTGATAGAGGCACTAGTGTAATTTGATTTACTGCTTTTACTTTCTATGGCTGTAGGGACACCTGCCTTGCCTGTGTAGTTCTCAATGTAGCTTTTAGTGCCAAAATAAGTAATAAAATTAATGTCCCCCTCAGGACTATCCTGCTTAGTGTGTTGTGTGGAAGAGCACTTCAAGGCAGATCCACCTTCTCATTTTGACTATCTCTTTCTTACACTTTTGAACATCACTTCGCTGGTGGCATGTTAATTCCATTTAGAGCTTCTAGACTTTTCCACAGCACCTGCACGCATGGGGCAGTGTGCACAGTGATCCTGTTACTAATTCTGTAGGTGGTATGGCTTCTGTTATGGCAGTACCTATGCACCTTCATCATGGCTTCTGTCCGTACTGGGTATTATACAGACACTGCCTTGATTTAGCCACTAGTTTGATACCATTGCTAACGCTCATGGAAGTTTATGTATACAAAGTAGGAATTGGATGCAAGATAAGACTATCATACTCTCCCTGTTAGGCTGAGGAAGCTAAAGATGAATGGATTTTGGGGTACATCTTTTTTTTTTTTTCCTTTAAGAGGCAAGAGTAAAGTTACATGTGCTTTGTCCTTTTGTGCCTGTTGCACATAGGTACTACGATTATAACTTTTCCTAGTAATATAAGTGAGTAAATGTAAGCTTACTTTTTTGACTTAGCTCTGTCAGCATGGCTGTGTGTGATATTATTTCCTGGATTAATAACATGAGTTTATGCTATGCTTTTACCAGAGCACTTAGTGAAGAATCGATATAAGAGACCAAATGTTAAAGGGTCAAATGAATGAGATGATAAAAAATAAGCTTCTGGCAAATGTGGAATTATTTAGTATACTTTGTTACATAAGAAATATGACAAGGGCTGTAATTTTTGGTGTTACCAAAATATGCAAAATCTTAAATCCTTACTATCGAGTCAGAACCATCCTACTAGCTGAAACATTTGAAGCCAAACAAAAAACCTGCAAGTTCAAGCTACATCAAAAACTGTCAGTTTTTTCCTAAACATCTTAAAACAGTGAAATAGGTTCTAAACAAACAGTTGTGCTAGGACAGTTTTGTCAATATCAACTGTTCTCAGTGTAATCTGAAATGGTTATTGTTCCACGTTACTTTAGGGATGGTATTTGATATATCAAATATGTTATGTTCACTGTGAAATATGTCTGTTCAATGTGGTTATTAAGAGTCAATGGCTGTGACAGATCCCATTACTCATATCTATGTTGAATTATATTTAAAATCTATGTATTTATTTGTTTTATTTATTACATTTGAAAATATTTATTTAAAATTTATTTCGTTTTCCCAGCATTTTCTGTCAACAAATTTTTATTTTTTTGTTTGCCAGTTTTTAAACATGCAGAAAGAAAAACATCTTTCACAGGTTTGGAAATCACTGCTACAAAATGACAAAAAAATTCCCCCCCAATCTATAATTATATTTAATAATGTTTAGCTATTTTAATAGCTCTGATAAACATTCCAGCTTCACGTCTAGCACTATGTGCTGGTTGGGTACATTTTCAACTTTCCTTCCATCAAGTTCATACTGTGTGTACCAATTGTCTTACATATTTCGCCAAAACTAGGGGAACTAAATTTCCCCTATGATAAAATTATCAGATAATTTTATATTGTGATACTGACTCTGTTATGACTGTCTTTCATTCATGACAGGGATCATCTACTGTCTGTTTATGCTGAAAGAAGTGTCTGCCAGAATCTTTTCCTTCTAATGATTAGGTATTAATGATTTTTTCCACATCTACTCTTATCCACTAGGCTCATGATGTGTAGATATTAACATTTATTCTTTTTAGAAAAAGTACCAGCATAAAATCTGATCTCCTACTACCTTCACTCAGCAGAACTTCAATAGTCAGATGTGGTTTGTTATTCCTAAGAAGCAGGTAGCAGGGTGTCATCTTGTGTAGTTTGTTCCCTTGCTGATAGCAATGCATCATACACTTGAAATCTGCATTAATGCAAGGTCTTTAAAATATGAAGAAAGCATAATAATAGAGGTTTTCCCTCTTCAAGCTTATTATTAAGCCACTGAGGCTGTTTTTGCTTTCAGTTCAAATTTTAGCACAGACAGAAAAGTAGGGTTCTCTTCAAAGCTGTTGAAATAGCATCTTCTTGGCTTTTTAACTATTTTTTGCATAATTAAAAATTGCTGTTCAAGTGCTGGATGACACTTTTCCTGCTCCTTACTCCCTGTTTGTTAGACATTGTTCCTGGCTTACTTTGTTCCATTGCATTCTGAAGTTCACATTGTCACAGTTAGCAAGGCCAGCAGTCACATAGAATCATAGAATCGTTTAGGTTGGAAAAAACCTTTAAGATCATCAAGTCCAACCGTTAACTTAACCCTGCCATCCCACCACTAAACCATGTCCCTATGAAGTATTTGAAAGCATTAAACTCCTTTAGATTTGTTTTCAGTTCAGGTGGGATAAAAACTTTTTGTACCTTCTCCACAATTAGCCCTCATCCCTGGGCACTGTGCTAATTAGCATACTGAAACCCAACAGACATATTCATTCAGATCTGGGGCAATCCTTTCTTCATGTTATGCCTTCTCACATACTGTCATGTCAATAAATTGCAATGCTATTTTACAGTAAAATTTTCTCTTTTTCATGGGAGAAATTTGTCTTTCATTAACAGCACCTTTCCACAATGCTTTTTGTACCGGCCAGCATTGCAGGAAGAAATATATTTCTATAATATTTCTATTATGCTTATACTGGCTGCCTTCAGGTCTGTATAAGTAATTTTCACACCTCTGTTTTGTTGCCTTTGCCTTTCAGCCGTTTGGTTGCTTCCTTTAGGAACGAGTGGATCTGGCCTCCTTTTAGACTATGCAGGCTAGACTGGCATGTTCCTTGCATTATCTGTGTTGATTGCATATTTACTGTTCTCATCAACATTAATATTTTCATTTCCCTTATTGTACTTTTAAATTTTCTCTGATAATCACCCTTCTACTGTCGTATTCTTACCTACTCATTTCCTCATTTTCTAAACTACAGCCATGCACAGACCTTTGTCTGCTTCCAGAGCTTCATGTTTTCCTTCCCCCCTCCGCCACTGAATAACCGAGCTAATGCAAATGAGGCAAATCTCCTTCTAATTTCCCTCTGTATTTCTTAATTTAAAGCTCATCTCATCAACCATGCCAGCATTCATCTCAGCTTGATTCACACTTCTCTGGGGCCCATCCATAGAGCAGACACCCATTCGATCACTAGTAGTCATTCTAATGTTTTCCTATCCAAGGCTCTAGTTTTCCCACAGGATTAATTCTTGATCTTCATTTTTTTTTCTGTGCTTTTTCCTTCCTTCAAGAAATATGACAAGAATTTCAAGAAAATTCTCCAAGATTCCTTTTCTCTAAGATCTTCAGAGGCATCATCCGTAGTCCCTTCCATGTGAGTTTTATGTTGTTGGCTTTGCTGATATGATGGATGGTCAGTGGGTTCTTCCTGACTCTCATGAGGGTGCTTTTCAGACTCCCATCCTCCTCTCATGGCCTTGTTTTTGTCAGACAACATCTCTTTCTTACTTCTAGATGTGTTACAATGACAGACCCACTTATTCCTCCTCGTAAGAGCAAGGCAAACTAAATTAGGCAGACCAGAAAACTGATTCTTTTACCTTATTTTTTTAACCAACCTCCTCATCTTTTCAATATCATTCTTCTTAACTTCCTAAATCTCAGGGCTCATTCTTGTTTCCCTGCACAAGCCTTGTCCTTTCCAGTTCTATTTCTAAGGCAGGCATTTGGGCAGGAATGTGTTAAAATATTGTGTGTCTGGTAAATCGTAGAGATTAAAAGTTTTCAGTTGTTTTTCAAGAGAAGAAAAGGAAAGGGAGGATTTCATACATGACAGAGGCATTTTTATGAATTGTGTTCTTTCTATAGACCCAACATGCTCCTGAACCCCATGCTGTATTTGTGCCATAGTCTTCATTAGGAGCCACAGAAACCGTTTGAGGGAATGGGTTGTTTTCCAAAGGAATAACTGAAGAGTGAAAAAGATGTAAAATCCACCTCTTATCAGCTTTATGAAAAGCTTTGTATGCCACTGCAACTGCAGTAGCAGGTGATTGATTAAGAAGACCTTATTTGAAGCTAAAAAAATATTTTACCCTTTACAGACCTTCTTATTTTATTTTTTATTTTTATTTGCTTTCATAATTTATTTTAATGTATTTATTTTTAATTTTATTTCTTCCACACTCAATAGCTGAATAAACAGTAAACATGCCACCTTCTGTAGCTAATTCTCCAGTATGGCAAATTCCAGAAGGCCAAGACCTTTCTTTTTGGCATTTACCAAACATACAAATCATACTAAATTTAGTGGGAGACATGCTTTATCATAACATTTAGGTAAAAACATGCCCACAGGAAAACCGGGATCATTGTGTGAAGTACTTTTAAAGTCAATACAAACCCAAAGATGTTTTCTTTATCAATCAAAAAAAATTAAAACAGAATATTTCTTGCAGGGAGGCAGACAGTGGAAAAATGCAAAGCCGCATTAGTATTTATACTCCAGCATTGATGTCAGTGAAATTTTGGAAGGTGAAATTTCCTCTCTGATGCTTTTTGTTACAGATGGTAAGTTTAAGTGTATGGTTACATAAAAATGGTTCAGTTGTTGGCCTTTTTTCAGTTTTTACAGAAAGGAGTCACTGCTTTTTGATTTTTTTTCCTATTCTTTTGACTTAATTGTTCCATGGATTTGCATAGAACTTGTAGCTACAGCACCTAACAATTTCAAGACCCAGGAGATGCCATGTAGCATGTGCAGTATATGACATTATTCATTATGTTGGGGGCTGAAGATTTTCCAAACTTCACATTTCAAGAAAAATCTAGCATTTGATGACACATTTGAGGTGCTGATTTAGAGGAGCAACCATAGCTAATGTAGTATGAGTGTGATGAAGAGATTGTAGAGGAAGATTTCGAAGTGGCTGGCCAAGCTAAGTGAAATAAACTGTAGGAATAGTGCCCTCTGATTCCCAATTGTCAGGAAAACTTTATTCCTTTCAGGTACAGAGAATTTCTGCCATTTCATGCCTGGAATATTGCTTTGGGCTTGTTCGTCTGAAGTGTAATTTTTTTTTTTTCATTTTTATCTGGTTGGCTAGGCAGAAAGCATAAAAATCCAATTTTCAGTGGATGAGAGTAATGACGTACAAGTGGAAAGTTATACCAGCTTCATTAGGGGAGTAACGACTAAGTTTTTTATTTGTATCCTCTGGGGGAGAGAGCCACATAGGGAGTTTTTCTGGTTCTTGTTTAGCATCCTGTTCTTATTCAAGCTCCATCAATAGTTGATGGAGAGGGATGTCATTCGGGATGGAGGGAATGACTGCCTCTGTTGATGTAACTGTCTCCATTCAATAATGCTTAGGCTTCGGAACATCTACGTTCTGAGGGGATGTATCTCAGACTTGGTGCTTAACTTAGTGACTACCCCTAAACACCCATAACTGGAGTTCTGGAGCAGGGCAGTGCTGTGTTTTCTGCTGAATGCTTTGAAATTACTTTTCGTGTCAAGATATTACTGCAAACGTGTCAGGACCCTGAACTGAGAGTGAACTCAGCTTCACATAAGCATTGCAAGGAGGAGCCAAAGAAATGTCATTACATATACATACACATGAGGGGTTTTTACCTGAACATCAAGCAAGTGCACAGTGGAGACTCAATTGCTTTGTCGTTTGCTTATATTTATCTACCTCCTCCACGTTATCAGCAAATCAACAAATCTAAGGGTTGGCACAATGTTTGTTTTGACCCCATAAGAAGTGATTACCATCTGCTTAGAGAAGGTACCAGATCACGAAGCTGTGATCTTCTGTTACATGCTGGTGAGAAAACTGCTGGAATATGTATGCACACTTGCTTATGCACCAACAGGTATCATTAAGAGGGTGGACAGACAGAACCGAAAGGTAAAAAGTAAAACCTGCAAATGTATAGTTTGGCTAATTAATGAATAATGGCAATATGACAGCCACCCAGAGAAACAGGAATGCTGTGAGTACCTGGGAGGTAGCAAAAATGCCGTTAAATTCTTTGCATTGGTTAGGGTAAGACTGACGGCACCGCATGTAAAACGTGCCAAAGGGAATGTAACTGGATGTAATGGGATATAATTTAGTAAAGAGACAGTTTAGATCAATAACAAGACAACTACCTGACATGGAGATCTATACAGTTGTGGAAGAGCTTTCTTAAAGAAATTTTAAAAGCTCCAACCTTTAAGACATTTAAAATTAGAGTAGGAAACATTGGGGAAAAAATCTGTTTTGACAGGAGATGTCTCTTTCTCTCACTTTCTTTTCTAAAGCAGCCACAAGTATTGCTGTAATCCTTGGGTGCTTCAAGATGGACTAATGGGACTTTTATCTGTAATTCATATGATTTTCTGATATGTTCAGTCCTCTGAGCAGCCTGAGTACTTTTGTGATATGGTCTACTGATAATGGGTTTTCTCCATCTGGATAAACACTTCTTAAGTGAACCCTATCTTGGGAACTACAAGAGTATGTTTTCATAATTTTATATCAGTGTATTTTCCTCATAAAATTTATAGTTTATGTGTTGTTTTAATTTGTTGCCAGATTTATTTTTGTAAGCATGTCAGTTTTACACTTAGAAGCACTGTGAAAAACAGCCATCTTCTTTTCTGCTTTTTCTTTTTTCTTTTTTCTTTTTATATGTAGGGGTCTAGTACATGCAAGTTTATAATGTTTAAATGTCAGCCTGAACTACCACTTACTGCAAGGTAATAGTTTACAATAGTCCTATCTTAGCTAAAAATGAAGTGTTCAGAGTTATAGTAGTGTTGGGTTAATGGTTGGACTCAATGATCATAAGGGTCTTTCCCAACCTAAATGATTCTATGATTCTACGGAGAAGTATGAGGAAGAACAAATTCTGCTTATTTCCACTAGGTTTGAGAAAATGAATAAATAAGTTTATATCCTGAGTCTGTTTGGTATCACTGTGTTTTCATACACCTCTGTCAACTTGCCTTGCTTTGGAGGTACTGACAACTGAAAATTCTCACCTCCAGATTATATGAAGAAAACCAGAAGCAGATGCAAGGAGAACTTGAATGTAAGAGGACGAATGATATGGAGGGAAGGCAATGGCAGCATGAAGCGAGGGGCTTGGGAAGGGGATAACAAATGTTCTGGGGAAATTCCCCCTTGTATTAATGATACATGCACACAGTCCAACCTGCTGCTGAATCAAAGAACGTTTTTAATACAAATGAAAATCCGGCAGTGTTATGACTTCTGTAAGCACTGAAAACTTCTAAAGTACCAGGTTGAAACTCAGGTTGGGCCATTCTGTCTTAGAAAACAAGGACTGCATCCACCCCAGGGAAAAGCTCCACAGCTCGGAGCTTCAGGAGGCGGTGGAGCCACCTCCCTCCCTCCCAGCCCCCGGGTCTCACGCCTCAGCAAGCCGCTGGCTCTGAAGCCGTGCTTGCAGCCACCTTCTCGTTAGTTACACGCTCAGCACCTTTTCCTTCCAGCCACTCTTGCTCCTTGGCCAGGTGATTATCACAGCAAATCATGCCTCTGCCTCTCTTCTGTCTGTTCAGTCCCCGTCCAGCCCCTTCAGCCTGTTGAAAGGGTGACAGCAGTTCTGGTCTCCTTTTCAAAAATGGTATTGTCACTTCTTCCTTGTTTCTTAAATCCTAACCAGATGATCAGAGTATTGCAAGAATTCTTTGCATGCTAGTGAACCAGTATACTTTTTCAAATATTCTTAGGAAGATTAGAGTTAGTGTGGCAACTTTTATTAAAGCTCTGAAGAAAGGTGGAGAGAGCTCATCAGTTTGTGTACTGATTATAAAACATGTAGTTTAGAGAAACTAAACAGGTTAACAAAATTCAGTTTATTCATTTCATTTTCTACCTTTGTTAAACAATCTTGATTTTGCCGCTGATGCTTTGTTTTGTTCTTTATTTGTTTTGTAGTTTTTCTTCTGGCTTAGACTTCATCTAACTTACTGGTACCTAAAGAGAACCTATCTGTAATTTCTGAGTCTTAACCTTGAGTCCTAATATTGCTCTGCCTGGTCTGTGCAGCATTATTTCTAATGTTGCAATAATCTCACTATGATTAGGTAATCAAAGGAATGGAGTATACTTGACATACTATGTTATTATTTTATGCAGTAGCACTACCATATTTTCTGATTCACTCCTTCTGCTTGTAGAATCCAATTGTCCATTACTTATTTTTTGATTTTGTGTGCTCATCTAAAGGTCCTAACATTTTCTTCTGGCTATGTTTATATGTGTCTTCCTGGCCTTAAGTTGTATAATTTCCTACTGTACCTTTTCTGTGTTTCATTTCTTTGGCTTAGGTTTTGTGTTCTGTCTTCCTTCAGTAAGCTCTCTGCTCTGGGTACTACTAGCTTGCTTTGGATCTGAATGTATTTCTGTTTCAGTAATACAATATTTTTTATTTTGGTGCTACTAAATTTACTGCAGATATTTTCTGTAGAATGGTTAATATGCTGGCCTCCTTGGTCTAAAGATTTAATTCCATCCTAGAATAGGATGTTCAGAGAAAATCAGGATTTCCTGATTGCCAGCCATTTTGTTTAACTTTGACACTATTAAGGCATGATGTTGTTTATCTTGTATTAATAAGGTGTATTTGGGTTTCAGCTGATAATAAATTATTGATCAAATTAGAAGCACAATTTAAAGAATGAAGTTGAAACTTTACAACTCTTAATTAGAGCTCAGCAAATATTGATACTATAATTAGATATGAACAGATTTCTAACTCATGGTAATGCAAGGCAGGCCCTGGGCTTGCATGTTTGCTTTATAAGCTTTTACAAAAGCTGTGTCTAGGAGGACTTTGTTAACTCACAATTTTATATTTGTATAAAACCCATGGATTTACTAACCCACGGAGATAACCTTTTGTTCTCCTTCTGCCTGTGAAATCTGCAGCGTGTCTTAAGACAAAGCCTGTTGGAAGGATTTACTGATAACTAGCAATGAACAAAGCTCTGATCAGTTATTCCAGCTAAGATCTGGTCTATACTCCGCTGTCCAGTAGGCAGATTTTGTATTACACCTCTAAAAAAGAAGTACGACATGGGAAGCATAGCCGAGCATTTTTCTGCTTTCTTGTTTCATGGGTCTTTAAAGGGACAGCAAGGGCTGAGGAGGGGAAATTCTGTCATAAAACTTTTTTTTTTCCTCTCTTACATAGAAAAACATTTGCAGCTTCATGGTGAGAACTGTTGGATGTATTTTATACTCTCTATTTCTATTATTTTTCAACAATACAATGCAAAATATTTTTTAACCATAAAACTGTCAGTACACTGTAACGCTTCACTCTTTTCTTCTATGTATGAAATTAAAGTCTATCCAAATCTAATCATAAGCGGCTCTTTTTTGTTGCTGGAGGGATTTTTTTTTTCTTAGTTTGTTGTTTTTCTAAAAAACAACTTTAGTATATTGCCACTACAACTGAGCATCACTAATGTTTGTTGTAAAACTTTCCACAGCATTGTCAAGGTTGGAGAGGCCTATTGATTTTAAAAGTTTCAGAGTCTGTTGTGCTGGCAAAAATGTTTAATAAACTTTTTTTTTTCATCCTTTTGAATCCATTTGCTTTAAAAGCTAAGCCTTTTCAAAGCTAAGGCTTTCAGAGGTATGTAAAATAATTTGTATCAACTCTTCAGCTGAATTCATTGTCAGCTTTTTAAGTGCAAGGTACATGATTACTTCACACAGTTTTCTGTGCTATTTTCAGTGAATGGTTAATTCAGTCCCTAATAAACTAGCAAAACAGCTACTAATATCTTTAAGGGCACTGTCAGCTACATAAATACTGAGCCAGTACTAGCATAGGTTTTTAAGAAAGAAAGAAACCAGAACAAACAAACCATGCTCAAATTATAAAATTAATGGAGGAAAGGAGTATAATAGAGGCAATATATTTACATTTTAATAGAACATTTGATGGTGTCTTTCTCAAAAGCTTATTTTAAAAGAGCTCATTTCAGGCTGCCTCCTGCATTTAAACTTGGGAGTGTGGAAATACATTGTCGGTTGTTAATGAATTGAAGGGAAGTGTCCAGATGAGTGCCAGAGGGCCTTGTCTTGGGTTTATTTTTATCTGCTCTCTGTATTGACTCTTTGAAAAGAGGGGGATGATGCGCTGGGGACTGCTGAGAGAGCAGAAGTCATTGCAGTGCAGTGCTTGCTGCGTTAGCAAGTGGCTTCCCTGCCCAGCTCTGGATCTGGAGAAGGGAGCACATCGTGTGCTGCATCCAGGCGGTCCAGCACATACTGGGGGCTCCTGGCTGGCACAGAGCTGCCATCTCCCTGGCACGCCAGGAGAGGAAAAGAAAAGAAACCAGAGCACTTCAGGCTATGGTGGGGCAGTGCTGTGTATGAAGGTAACAGGCTGAAGGCATGAACCTTAGGGCAGGCGTTGGAGGACGGGCAAGTCAGAGGCAGCCTGGGCGCTGGGTACGAAGACCAGAGAGCTCTGCAGGGAGCAAACTGTTGCTGATGGTGGTGGAAGGAGGATGCTGGCGGTCCTTTGCAGAGCCTATGATTAGGCTCTGCTAGTGAGACAGAGGAGGAAGGAGCTCTCTTGAGTACACAGAGTCTGTAAATGGGCCTGAGCTTAATGGAACAATAAATAAGCTATGGCAGATACTTTATACATGGCAGATTACTCTGGGAAAACAGCAGTGTATTACCTAACTCTCAGTGCTTATAAAAAGTTACTAAAGGGTGTATGTAATCAACCTAGCCCTCAGGTTATGGTTTGTGGTCCAATTGTTGCCAGCTGGTGGGTGTCCAGCATGCAGGAGTTGTTCTGTCCGGAAGATCGGAGCGAGCAACCCCAAAAGCATTGCACTTAGGAGCAAATCTATAGCTTAACTGGCCTCTAAATAGGGAGATGAGGGAGCAGAAGAGGAAACCAGGTATTAGAAAAGGAATGCTAGTTGGATATGAATGTCTGGTAGCTAGTACTGTAAATGCTGGTAGGAGTTACATCAGTAATCACTTCCCATTTTCCTGCTTTACTTGCTGTTATCTCACTTTTAAGTCTGAGACAATTGGTGTTGATTATCAGGAGGTCAAAGTAGGTGGAACATACTTCAAGTCCTATTCAAGATCTATGCAAAGTATCCCAGGCCTTCCCCACAAAACTTCAGGTCAACATCAGCTCCTGGGAAGAGTAAATGATAAATGCAGAGTTTTAAAGCAGAGGTGCTATATACAGCTGAACAAACAGCTTCTTCTCCGAGTACCTGTAAAATCAAATGGGATTAGAAATTCCTGGCATACTTATAGATACACATAACAGCTGGAATCTGTGGTATGGATAAGATCTGATCATCATATAGGTTCTATTCCTCTCCTTTTGTTTGTCCAGAAGGAGCTGGAGAACAGAATACACAGAGGGAAGCCAGGATTTCCAGAGTGCTATCTTTTCCTAAGTGAATTCAAGTTTAAAGTTTTATAAGCTTGAGTGTAATAAGAGATTCTTTTCTAAAATTTTATTTCTCTTACAGTCTATCACTCTGTGATTCTTGGCTAGTTTTCAAAGAGCCAGAAGCTGTGTGTTGTGTACAAAGACTTTATAATTGCACTGGTTTGCTGATAGAGCTTCAGTTCTTTTTTAGCAAAGCTGGACCTGCGATTATTTTGGAAAAACTGAACTTAACCACATTGTCCATATTTTACTACAGATAGAAGATGCAGAATGTGGCCTAAAGCAAAAATTGGAATTGAGATGACAACAACTGTTCTATGGCAATGCCATAGAAAGACTGTGCTGTTGGGTTTTTTAAATTTACGTGAAAGCAAATAAAAATTGTAATCACAAACAACTTAAATATAATTTAATTAATTGTATATAATAAAGCTTTTTACTTGTAGCATTCATCATGTCTTTCTGAAATAGATTAGTAGAAATAAATAGTCCAGAAAAATCTTTAAGTGAAGATATCACTTTAGATATTATTTATAGATTTTGTTCAAAGCCCACGTAAAGTGCTACTGCTCATTCTTGGGCACAGTCTTACTGTCTGTAAATTTGAGCAAGATTTGCCTGGGGATCTCTGAAAGTTGGCTTAGAGAGCTATAAGATATTACTTGAGCTTTTAATCTAGTATCTCTATTCAGAAGGTACACATATGAAACTTAAATACAGACCATCCCAGGTTTATAGGATAATTTCCACACACCCCCAAGCAGATAATCTATTGTTCTGAGTTTAAATCTTCTGGATAGCTCAGGCCTCGTGACACGAGACTTAGCCAAGCAATCTAGTTTTTTCTTTTTGCATTGTTTTTGAGGTGTCTATTACGTTGTTTTTTCACAACTGCTTTTCTGATAATGTAACTTATTCTAAGGAGGAGAACATAGATTTCTAACAAACTCAGAAAAACCTTCCTTTGAGAATTAACTTAATGAAATGAAAGGGAACAAAGTCACACCTTTCTATCATTTTGTAATAAGACAATACATTGCTGAATATTACTGTACATAGTGTATTAATTCCTAATCTTGTCTTAAATTTTTCTTATAGGTCAGTTGTTCCATATATGACAATTCCTGTGCAACATAAAAGCACTTCATATAGTGATTTTTGAATGTTTTCCCTGGAAGATTGTCTTGCTTTTGAATTAACAATTACAATTTGCATGTGTTTTTCCACTTATCAGAGAAACGGTCTGCTGCTCATCCTGATAAACTAAAAAATTTACATCTCCATGAAACTCTAGACAGTAATTTTCTTTTGCTTTTAGAGTCAGAATACATTTTAAAATACTGAAGTTTAATGTAAATTGCACACTATGATGGAGGTAAACCAGATTTAACGGTTAACAGTTGGACTTTATGATCTTAAAGGTCTTTTCCAACCCAGACGATTCTATGATTCTGTGATTCTATGATTCTACGATTTCAGTCAACCTGGTTTACCTCACATCCATAACTAAAAAGTTGCTGTTAAAGTCTAAGGAGACACAAGCATGTAAAAGTGGAATACGTAGGCAGAGGCTCATATATCATTCAATGAAATCATCTGATTTTGAGTCCTAGCATTTGTTGGTAAGGGTGTAGGCTCCTGATCATACCTTTCATGGAAAAGCCAGCAAAACCAAACTTGAAAACATTAAGAACTACCTCATGTGGTCCCCAGTTCTCATGGTCAGTGGTAAAGCCTGAAAATTTTCACTAGGGCTATTCACTTGTCATTAATATTGTCCACTTGTCATTAATATTGTCCACTTGTCATTAATACTGTTGTACTGAAACTTCCCATTTCTCCCCCAACATGTGTCCTCCAGAGTTTAGCAAAGCCCCAAGCCCTGGCCTGCTGCACGGGTACATTGAGTCTTCTACAGGGCCAGTTCCCAATGCTGTGAGTAAGAACAGTATAAATGACAGCCTTTCTGTTTTTTTCTCCATGTTTTATGGTTAGGGCCAGTTTCCAATGCTGTAAGAACAGTATAAATGGCAGCCTTTCTGTTTTTTTCTCCATGTTTTATGGTACAGTGCTGAGGTTAGTATTAAAAGCTAGACATTTGTTTGCAGCTGTGATTGCACAGTAGCATTATAGACATCCTAACCATTTCCTGTACTAAATTTGGAGAAACAGTATGGTCTCATTTAGTGTGCTGCAATTTTAGGTAAAAGGCTTTAGTGTTGTCATTTTAGCATGCTTGTATTTGGGGGTCTGCCCACATATATATGTAAAATTGGTTAGATATGCTTTAAAAATATTTAAAAAGCTTATTAGTTTCTCTGTTTAAAAAGTATTATATACATCGTTTGAGTCCTTGAACACCAAGTTTCTGCCAAAGGCAAGATTTTATGGTTAAGTTATAATATGCTGAAATGGGAGATGTAATGGAAATGTATATGAATGCTTATTGGTTGTGGCTAGAAGATACACACACAAGTAATTATTTACAAACCAAGAAAAAAAAATGAGGTCACTGACTAAACAACACCTAATCTATCTAACTGAGCCCTGTTGTGTATTGCTAGCTGAGCTGGTCACTTGTTAAACTGGCCATATCATTCTTTGGTGGTAAATGGTACAGATCCCCTTGGCTTAGCGGTTAAAAAAATATGTCTTGGAAGAGTTAGCCTGTGGTAAGCATGCTGTAGAGCGTTCTAGATAGGGGAAATTAATCCTGAATTTTTTAAACATGTTTGGAAGTTAATTATGAAAATTGAACATCTAACATTTGTAACTTTTTACTCAAAGACCAGTAGGATATATGATTTGAAAATTATTCTTCTTTAAGTAGAAATTGATAGAAATTTCATTCAGTATCTTGCAATATTTGTGTCTAAAATAATTTATCTAAAATCCCAGACCATTTTTTACATGTAAATGGCATGTTACAAGTGTCCACTGTAAAAATCTAAGCCTACAAAATGACAGACAACAGATCTGTGTAAGAATTGCAACTCCACCCCCAGTTTGGTACAGTACAAGAGAAGTGATGACCGGGTGCCTCTTCTTGAGATCTCTTTCCCAAATGGCAGAATTCCCTTCGTCCCTTTCCCTCCTTCTCCTTCCCTCCATTCCTGTCTTTCCCCTTCCTGTCTCCCCCCATTCCTCCATCCCTAGCATCACATTTGACAATACAGATGTACAACTCCAAACCATATTTCTCCCGGCTATGAAGTGTGGAAACACACAGACTCTGAAAAAGGCCTGACCTCAGGAGTAATATTTCTGCTCCCTGTCTTTCCTCCCAAGTAATGTCTACGCTGAACTCCCAGAACTAATGACTTGAGGAAAGGCTCTAGTTCTACAGATGTGGCATTGAACTTCTTGCCCTACAGAGGATAGACCACTCCAAACTGATAGCTGCTATACCTGCTAGTGCTGCATACTAAGTGCATACAGAGGTAGCTCCTAATGGCCATGCTGCCACAAGAATCCTTCCAGCAAGGATGGGTATGGTTAAGTCACATGTCACGATGAAACAACACAGGGAGATCTTTGTTCTTGGGGAAGATGCAGTGTTTTTCCTTAAAAGAGCCCATCTGGTTACATCTCCGAGGATGTATGGTAGGTAGGTGGTAGGTAAAAAATCTAGATGTTTACCACGTTGTGTGTTACCTGCTCTCACAATGTTATATATCAATATTGAGTGTTTCTCCTAGGGCTCCAGCTATGAAATCAGGTAATTTTCTGAGAAGCCAAACTTCCCTAGAAAACAAATAACCCTTGTTATTGTAGAAAAAGCTTGGAAATAAGAATTGTAAGCTTTCTTGAGAAGATGAGGGATAGAGTTGAGTATTATCTTTAAATCTCGTGATTTTTAGGCCTGTTTTTTGGGAAATGGGGGGACTTGATAATATAGTTGAACACAGGGGACTGGCAATGTTGCAGTCCCTTGATTCCTGAAGATCTCTTGAGGTCTGTAGGGAGATAATATTGTATTACTTTTGCAGAAGCTGTATGGTTTTTTAAGCTCTGTGTCATAATCCATGTCGATGTTTGAGGTTTAGTGATATATATTGTTGTGTTGTGGTACAAGATTTATTGGTAGCTATTCTGTGAAGCCCACTTTTCCCTTGTCTAATATATAGTACAAAATGCAATTAATTCAAATGGCATAAATGAACTTGTATGCAGTTGGTCTGGGAGTATTTGGCATTATATGCTATTTGGGTTTTTTATTAATCACCTACTAATAATACACCATAAATGAGTAATGGTACTTTCTAAAATAACAAGATTTTTCGAGAAAGCTAGACTTTTGTCCCTTGTCGTTTTAATAATGAAATTTTTCACTGAGGTTATTGTTCCATTTGCTAAATAGAAATCAGAAAGTAAGTTTAGTGTTCTTCCTTTCAACTACTTGTAATTCTTTATATTGTTTTCTGGCTGTATTGGTAAAAGAAAAACTACTTTATACTAAAAGGGCAATGCACTGGAATAAATGGTCTGACTAGTTTTGACAGTTCAGATGTCATGGAAGAGCTACTTTGCTGTGTGCAATAGTTGGACACTGATTGTGAAATGTACACTTCATGTCTTTACACTCTGAGATAAAAATAGCTGTTCAAGTCAACTTACTTGTGCCTTAGATGAAACTCTGAGCAACACCATGTTTTATGATGAAATTGACAGTACCAGTGATAATGTTAGGGGTGAATTAGGTGTAAATTAGCTAGTAACAGCATATAATTGCTGATTTGTTAGCTGCGCTAGCAAATCTTAAGTTTACTTTGGTTATCTAAAGGAGGAGGAGTTGGGAATAGGGTGGGAGGAAAGAGGCTGTGGAGTGGAAGTTCCCACTAGAACAAAATGTTTCAACTTAAAACAGCAGAGTCTTTAACAAGCATAACGCTAATGTTATACATCAGTCTCACCAAAAAGTCTGTTGTGCGCCCTAGCAGCTTTTTAAGGCTGAGCGTGGCATGTTTGTATTATAACTAAATATGTATCTCTTTACAACCTATACACAGATAGTCAGTGGTGGTGTACTGCTTAGCTCTTGGTATAATGTTGTATTTCGATATCCCACTTTGTGTAGCCTTACTAAGTAAGAATTCCTAGATGTATTCTGGTGAATTTATACAGTCTGTGTTATTTCTCCCAAGGTGGAAAGGAAATAAAATTTTCTTGGAAGAGCTGTGGAGTTTCATCTGGGGTCTTTAAGAGCAGTTTCCATGGTCACCCCTTTTCCCCTCATCCTCTATAGGTTTAAACTGCTTGCCCATCCTAAACTTACTCCGCACTGCCAGCTTTATATTTGTGAGCTGAAATTTTTACTGCACTTCATTTTTCTTTCCTCACCCCTTTGACGCTCCACTGCTCTTGTAAGGGATTTATACCAGCATCATGGTTAGGTCTTGGGAGAGGCAGAGAAACTGGTTCTCCCTTGGCAGTGCTGTGTATACCCTAAACAGTAGCCACTGTGCTGGCACAGGCATTCTTATGATTAGGTTGTTGTTCTGCTCACGCCATGCTATGGACCTCGTGTAAAGACTAATATACCTCCCTAATCCCTTTTCATTCTGCTGCTGCTGAAGTCCCATTTGTATTTCTACAAAACTGATGACTAACTTCCATGGACTCTGCCCAATTTCTGTGCTGCTGCTTCCTGGGCAAGGTTGTACAATCCCTAAAATATTGATTTTTCAAGGGTTGCACACCTTTCTAGAGAACAGGAGCTGAATGAAGATTGTATTGGACCTGGCTCTGAGTAATTCTTATAGCACTGCCAGATGTCAGCATATTCATTTTCCTGCCTGGGTAGATTTTAACTCATGCAAGTCAGCTGTATGTTTTGGAAGTAATTCCAAGCTTATTTTTATCATCTGGTCTACTGGTTAGTTGAATGTGTATGGTTTGTGTGCACTTCTGTAGCTTCTTGAATCCCTTTGTCCCTGATCCTTTTGTGAACCAGCAAAAACATGCACCTGTGTGGGCCAAATCCTGCCCAGGTGAGCACTGAATGTACACAAACTAGCCTCGAGCGAGCTTCAGTCATTAAGATTCTGCCCCAGTACCTAATGATCATCTACGTGATATGTAAATCACAGTAAAAATAGGGCCTGATATTTAAAAGGTCAGACATGCAAGTGTGCATGCAAAGATGTATGTGAATTTGCTTTTGTAACTTATTGATATTTCACTATGGATCTGCTGCACAAATGATCAATTAGATAAATTAATGGTTGGTTGACTGCAATCATGGTCATTCTGTATGCAAAGCAAATGTGTAAATATGCATACATTTTCTGTCCATGCATTTTCTGCCAAACCTCATGGAAACTGGACAATTTTATTTCTCTCCTATTCAGATTTCTATTTCTGGTCTTGAAGCAGTCTCCCCTTGTAATTCCAGACACTTACAAAGGAGGTTATAAAATTTTAAAGAGCATAAAAAACCTATTAGAATGGCATGAAATAGAATTAGAACAATTGATTGAAAAAGTTATTTTCTTATGTCTTCTACTTCACCATTAATGGCATTACTGGTATTATCTGTTAAAAGTGGACAAAGATTGTTATGCGTCTTTAAACAGCGAAAAGAGGTTCTGAATCTTACTTATTTTCACTTTCAAGAAGTTAAGGTCTGACTGCAGATCAGTGTGCAGGTTTCACTGAACTAGCTTTCCTCCTTTGTGGGAATGTGAATAAAATAAGAGATATAAATGAATAAAATAAGTGAATAAAAGCAAGCTCTAAGAGATGAGCAAACAAAGTTTAATAATCTGTAGGTTGTAATAGGATTATTTTTATTTAAAAATAAGGGTCAAGTAAAGTTGATCTCTCAGCAATGTCCTTTCTGTTAGACTACAAGTGTTTCTTCTTTTTCCCTTTCCATATTTCTTTCTCAGGTGGATATCATGTACATCAGACATAGATCATAGAAGAATTTTTAGAGCAATATAGAATGAGCTGTAGACATTGTATATGTTCTAATGTATCTTTTGGAGAATGAATCGGATTTACATATTTGCTCAAATATTGGTTTTAGTAGTTAGTGTTCCTGTAGGAATATGTCTAGACTTCTTGATGTATAGGAATTATTTGTATAGTACTTATATTTAAATACATTTGCATATTGTCAAAGGCACATTGTGTCATGCTATCTGGCATGATTTTTCATACAGTACAGCTGAGTAAACTGAAGTCAGTAAGAAGCAAAGGGGATAAAATTTTTTTTCCTATGTCTGCACGTTTTTTTAAAAGTCTGATTAGAACCGGAGAGTTTTTTTCAGTGACTGGGAAATTTAAAGAAGCAAAAATTACATTATGACCTAGATTGGTCTAAACATGAAGCAAGACACTTTATTAATGTAAAATGAAATCTTACAGCTTTACCCCTAAATAATTTTTGCAGTGTGTAGAGTATTTAAGTTAAAAACCTTGAGAAATATATATCTTGATTCAACACAAACTAAATCTTTTCCTTGTTTTTTTTTTTTTCTTTCACAAGTGAACGAGAAGAACATTGTTTGCCAAGCTCTAACCTGATCCTCTTCTGGTTGTTGCAGATAAACCAGACTAGAAAGCCCTCGAAAACTGCTTAAGCAAATTTTATAATCTGGAGTCTATTTTTTCACTTTTTTGCCTTTCCAAGATGTGCCACTCTACATACCTGAATGCACCCTTCCCAGTTCTGTTAGTTTTTACATAGCAAAAATGATGAGCTCTAATCTGAGTCAATAAACATGTAAGAAAGAGTCAAATATATGAAAAACAGCAACAATCCACAGCATAAAAATTTGGATATTTTATTACAGAAATATCACATGAATCATAACCTTTTTTTGCTTGTCCATCAAAAAAATGTTATATAATGGTGTGTATTCAGATGCAGAATTTAAATTAAATATGATTTATATCACAGAATCATAAAATCATAGAATACCTTGAGTTGGATGTGACCCATTAAGGATCATTGAGTCCAACTCCCTGCTCCTCACAGGACTACCAAAAACTGTGAGCTGGTTTTGAGAACCATCAGTTAATGAATTAAAACTAATTAATATTAAATTAATTTATTAAAAAATTATAAGGTAAAAAAGGGAGTAGAGACAATTAACTTTACACCGCCCATGTTACTGAATTTCATCAGTCTGCCTGAAACTATCAATTTTATTTTATTGGTAAATATAACTTCATATATTAATTTGTTTACCAAATTTTATATAATACATTAGGGGAAATCTGCATTATCTTTTCGCTGGTTGATGTATCTGATATTTGATAGATATACTTGCCTACTTGTGCTCAACAACATAGGTTTCATTTGATCCTCATCAAACTAATAAAAAACTTCTGTGTATTTTGATATGATGTGGCAGTTTCACTTTCCCCTTCATTTTCATCATTTTTGTTTGTGTAGCTACGAACAATTGAAGCTGCTTTGAAAAATCAAGAGATAGGAACAGATGGTGAGCAGCGCTGCAGAGATTGACCAAACCACATGAAGCACAGAGTTTTGCCATGTGAAATGAAGAAATAATAAGTATCTGAATACAATCTAGTCTTTTAAAGCTTGTGAAGTATGCTTAGGAGTTTAACCTGAGCAAGCTGGTGAAGACCATGAAGTTCTCAGATTTGTATAACAGATGATGGAAAGGTTTGTATCGTTTAAGTCAAGTTCCTCTGAACTATCTGTATTTTCAGTTTTGATCAATAAAATTATGATTTTTCTTCTGTAATAAAGGGACTTATGTATGCATCTGTCTTGATCCATTCTGAACAATAAATCCAACTGGCTTGGTCCTCATAGATGGTCTTGTTGAGGGAAAACTGGATCTTCAGGAAGTACCGCGTGATGAGTCCTCAGATGCCATTCCTTATGCATTAGCATTCACAAAAAGGATTGAACATATTTGTGTTAAATGAAACAGGTGGTGGAGAAATCAGCATTTGGATGCACTGATCATTGAGCTCATATGCTATACATGATTCACTGAATATATTTTATATATATAATTAGACCCCACAAATAAAGTTGGCCTATAACTTCAGCTTCCTTTTCTTCATAGCTTCCTAGCTTTTGTCTTGTGCTATTTTCAAATTTTCAGTATTCTTTCTGAAGAGAATGCTAGCCATTTGGCTGTTAAAGTTTTAAAAATTTAAAATTTTAAATTTAAGGTGTTATAATTGTTCATTCGAACTGAAAAATAATAATGCAATAATAAATATTGTCTTCATTGCCTGACGTATTTGGGAATGTCCTTATATGATATCCATTGAAAGTAACTAAACACATACGCCAAGTGCCTTGTAAGTTTTGCATTGCGCATTGGGTAGGTGAAACTGTGATGTACAGCTTTTGAGTAGAATAAGGTTGCCAAAGGAAGTGGCTGGCTCTTTTTCAGATCATGGTGTTCACTCATGACTTAAAATTAATCCACTGCTATAATCAATTGCTTTATCAAGCTGCAAATCCTGTAATTACATACTCTAATCTAGATGTGGTTTCCCAGGATGCTTCCTCTCTAATTTGTTGTTTGCTCCTCTGTTCAGATATGCTTTGGCTTTGTTTGCTTTCAGAGCTTTTAACATTGTCCACTGTCAGCACCTTGATTCTTTTTTCAAATCAGTCTTCATGAGCATCTTTATGTCTAAGGCATAGTTGCTCTTGATGTTCATTCATCCAATCCTTATTTACTTATGTTGTGTATACAAAATGCATAAATAAATGTAATGTAGTCACCCATTCTTCATTACTCTTTCTGGATCTCTTATGATAAGTTTCTCACCTACTTGGTACTCAGTAGTTTAACTGGTTGCAGACATAAATATTCAAGTGTGTTTTCTCTCGATCTGCAGACCACTGAATGTATATAGTACTTTTCCTATGTCAGTTCATAAGTTACCTACCACATCTTTCAGGTAATTGAAAGGAAATAGAAGACGCAGTAGTCTCAATTAAACCATTCTGAACAAATCCATCAAAGAGGAGCTAATATTATGATATTATAATTAAAATTCTGTCCAAACTTGTTATTTTTGTAGAATGTATGAAAGAGCTGTTTTGCCTTCGTGAGATAGTAGTACAAACATTAGAGAATTATCCTTTCAGAGTTAAGGAAGAGGATTTATCAATTCATAAGCTGTGAAATGCTGAGTGTTCTTTCTTCGGTGTGAGTGAAAAGGAAAACCTATCAACTGTCAGGGCTCAGTCTACTCTCTTTGCTTTCAAGTTTTACTGCCATGTGAAAAAATTATGCTCTCAGTCCTTGGGTCTGAAAGCCAGCTATAAAGGGACAGAGCAACCCTTTCACCTTGTGTTTCCATTCCTCCAAATCAAACTAGCTCAAAATGTCAGCGCCTCCGACATAAGCCAGTCTGTTCCCGGTTCTTAAAAAGACACCCCATTCAGAGGATGATCAGTTCACCTGAATCCCGGAGATAAGAAAATGTTTCAGGAATTTGAGATTTAGCGTTTAAGATTTATATGAAAGCCAGTCTTAACAAGCCCCAGAAAATGAGCGATAATATTGGAAAATTATGCACTCATCACACAGTTTCAACACTTTAATTCCAGATTATATTAAACAAACTGTTAAAGGCAGTTATTTCATATACTTTCTTTACTTGAATTATGATTGTTTGCATATCCGAGCTATGTATTTTTTTCATTTTAAATATACTATTCATTTTTTTTACTGTTGGTTTTGTGTATATATTAGATTTTCCCGAGTATACAATCCCTGAGCCTGAGATGATTTGATTGTCCTACTGCCACCTTTGAAGGGCAGAAAATTTCCTGACAGGAAACTGCAGCATCATGGAATTAGGAATTTTTGCTTTACAGCTATAATACAGCAAGACTACAAGCAGAATGATATTGTGCAATACTTGTAACGATTTGAAGATGTGAGGTGTTTAACTTCAATGAGGGTTTTATGAAATGTTAATTTTGATGCCCATCTGCACCGCAGCAAGAGAAAACGCCACGCTACAGCAGCCTGTTGCACTGCGTTATGAGATGCTTTGCACTGCCAGAGGACTGCAAAATAACACCAGTGTAGGGTGACCGTCCTTTTTTTAATTTACAGTTGTGTCACTGTCTCTGAGCATCATCACTCTGCCAAAAGGGAGGAAACGCAGCCCCCGACCAGGTACCTCAGTCCTCTACGGGCTGTTCTTGCACTTCGTGAGGCGGTGCCGTGCCGGCCAGGCTGGAGCCGTGGGAGCAGAGCCCCGCAGCGCCCCGCAGAGCCCTGCCCCGGCTCTCCTCCTGGACCCCTGCAGCACCACACAAGCCTTCCTCAAACTGTTCATGTACCACTACGGAGAGAGTGGTTGGAAGAACATTTCTGTGGCAGAGGTATGAGTTATCTTTGATGCCACGTGGTTCTACTTACACCACCTGAACTATTGGCTTGAACTGCCGCAGGGTATCTGGTCTTGATACAGTCATTTTAAATAACTTCATTTACTCGGGGTCTAATTTCTTCATATACAGTCTCCTAGATTTCAGTTAATATAACTATACAGTTATAACTGCATTGTTACAATGATTAGGGCTCTGCTGATATATTCTGGTTTTAATTGTATATGTTTAAATACATTATTGCTACGCTGTTCTGATCTTTTTTACCTCCATGTCTCTTTTCATGACACTTGTAGGAACTTAATAGCTTTGGCACCTTTACCATCATGTCAAATTTCGTTGAACTTGATCTCTGAGTTCAGATTTGTTGCTAACAGACAAAAAGTGCAATTATATATGACAGTTTAAGTTTGCCTCCTGTAGGAAGCCAGACTAAAAATCTATATTGAAAATACTTTCAGGTTGTAAAAAGAAGCGCTCAGAGCAAGGAGACCATAGTACTAAGGTTGTTGGTGAATCCATGGAAGGAGCTGGATGTTTTCTTCAGTTGTTCAAATCTGGCCTTCTCTTAATGTAATAATAGGATGAAGAAAAATGGATGCCTCACCAAAAGCAAGTCTTTCAAAGGGATAATATTATATGAAAAGCATTTTCTAATACAGTTCTGTATCATTCCTGTTGATACCTTTCCATAACTAACATCCTTGAATGTGTAGAAAGATTCTGAAATATGATTGTTTTCCTGCAATTATTATCTCTCTAATATCGATATTTTAATAAAAAATCCCATATTTTGGGAAGAAAAAATATATATTCAGCAACATATGTGTCTGTGGTAATTTATTTTATTCTTTGGTGGATAATTTCCATATGCTTTTTAGCAAAGCCCAAAACTTCAACTGTATAGTCAGACATCATGCATTAAGTCGCCTGTTTCCAATATATTGTTCTATTTTTGCTAAATCTTAAGTGAAAATGGGGAAGCATAAAATGAAAAATACTCCTTTCTTTTCACTTTTTGCCTTGCATGGATTTCACCCCCTTTGAAGAGGCCAAATCTTCCCCAGGGAGACTCAGAGAATAGCATGAGAAAATGCTATTTATTAGCTGCAGCCTTCTGTCTTTTACATATGGTGTAAACAAAAAATGTATTTATAACAGTTTTAGGAAAGACTTTAACTACAAATTAACCTGTTAGCTGCAGAATGGGTTTTTCTGTTTCACTTTCTGTAAAAGTATAAATTACACTGAAATTGGTTTTATTTTGACAGAGCATTTCACCCAGTGTTAGAACCCCCCCCCCCCCCCCAAACACTTGCCCATATTTGATTTCACATACATTAGTCCCACGTCTTTGAGACCACCCATGTATATAAATGTAAGCATATGCATAATTGTTTGCACATTTGGGACTCAGTGATCTTTTGAAAAGTTTAATTCTAAAATATTCCTGCATTTTACTTTGCCTTTGATTAGTATTTCAGTGAGTCCAGAGACTGCAAAATACGATGCAGAGAAGGAAGATGTTGGGATTAAACTTTGCAGCTGCACCACAAAGTTATACACATTGTATTTAGTCTTTGTTGCAAGTTTCTTTGCTGTTGTTGAATGTTAAGTTTCCTGGAGGAAATTTTAAAGGAAATTAAGCCTGTGGCCAAGAAAAGGGGCGATACGTTCTTTCAGAACATCTTTCAGTATTGTTGGAGGACCTCTGGGGACACTGTGAAGGACTTTCTCGTGACTCCTCTATCAAAAGCTACCTACAGGAGGCTTTGACTTCTAGCAAAAGCTCTGCCAGCTCTAAGGAGCTCTGTCAGCTGTCCCTGACCAGAGCGGGTTTGGGACTTTTGTTCCAGCTGTCTCCTGATGCGGGAGGGTAGAGCACGCCTGTAGCCAGTGCTGGGGAGCCACCAGTGTAAGAGCCAGGACTTGAGCACAGCTCCTAACACCCAGCTGACAGATGCAGGGGTGTGTGCAGAAGGGAGCTAGAAACAGTTTCTGTGCTCAGCGGTAGTGATGCACCACAAGGCAGGGTCCTCAGCACCTGTGGGAGTGACTACCCTGGCACCCCAGACTGAATTCTGGAGGGAGGATGCAGCCTTGCAGGTCTGGGGCTGTGGGGATGCCCAATCCCTTGTGCTGGGCTGGAGAGGTGAGCTCCTTGCCTGCTGGTGGTATGTGCTGGGGATGGGGGGAGTCTGTGTGGCCAAGTATGGAGCTGCAGGAGGTCGGCAGCCTGTGTGGCAGTGGGGATGCTGAAATGGAGATTGACTAGATCTTCTATGAGATCCTGCAGGTTCAAAAGCTTTGCACACACACATGCCCCCCACCCCAGATGTACTGAATCAGGGGTAGGTAGAGCCTGTGCTTATTTTGGGAAACAGACTCCCCTGATGGCAAAAGCTGGGAGCTTGTGACTTTTGGAAACAGAGGACAACTCCCGTCTGCTTGTGGATCTGCATCTGCAGAGCAGATTCAGTGACCTGGTTGCAGATGAAGGGCTGGGAGCTGTATGGCATCAGGAGGAAGTGTCATGGGTAGTTGTAAGTGATTCCCTGATGTGCAGGATGGAAGCCCATGTTGGCTGACCTGATCTGCTGTCTAGGGAAGTTTGCTGTTTGCTTGGGACTCAGATGCAGGATGTTGTGGAGAGACTGCAGAGACTTGTCTGACCCTTGGACTATTACCCCCTGCTGATCTTCCATAGGGCACCAGTGATGGTGCTAGAATAGACCTGGAGTCTATAAAGCATAATTACATGGCTCTAGGGTGATTTTCCAGGGCATGGGGGCTCGGGTGGTCTCTCCTTGATCCTCTTGGTGAGGGGCAAGTGCTTCAGATCTTGGAAGATAACAGCTGGCTGCACAGCTCCTTGTTGACAACAGATACTTGGGCTTTATGACTATGGGACCACCTTTGAGGATCAAGGACTGCTAGGAAGAGACAGGACTGATAATCTTAGATAGGTCATGGTGACTGGGGGAGGCTTCTGGGGACTCAAAGAAAGCAAGTGTCACTCGTTCAAGACAGGCAACAGGGAACCACAAGCCAGTCAGCCTCACTTGACCTCTGGGAAGCTGATGAAGCAAATAATGGGTTGGACTAGATGATGTCCCGAGGTCCCTTCCAACCCTTGCCATTCTGTGATTCTGTGATAATCATGGAAACCATTTCCAAGCATATGAAAGACAGGAAGGAGATTGGGAGTAGTGAGCATGGATTTATGAAGGGCAAATCATGCTTAACCAACCTGATAGCCTTCGATGATGAGGTGACTGGCTTGATGGATGAGGGCAGAGTAGTGGATGTTTTTTATCTTGACTTCAGCTAGGCTTTTATCATCCTCATAGACAAGCCGATGAAGTACAGGCTAGATAAATGGACAGTGTTTCTATGTGCTTAGTTCAGGTAAATATGAGCAAGAAGAAACACTGTGATACCTTGACAAAACTGCAATTATATGTGTGAAACCTGGATTTTCAGTGATCCTTCTGCACCATCTTGTATGGCTGGATTTGCTTTAATGTTAGAAATTGCAGGAATACAAATGGATCCTGTAGTATTTTATGCTATTTCCTTTGGATTGACTTACTCTCCAAGATGTTTACTGCTCCAAGCTGTGCCTGAGGAATATTGCTGAGTTCAGTCCTCATACAGGATCAAGTATGGGGCAGAATTCTGCCCTCGCCTGAAGACATGCACATGGTGACGTGTGACAACTTTGCCTACCTTATTTGTGCTCTGCATTCTAAATTTTTCTGATATACTGACACTAGCCTTGTTACTTCTGACTGTGTCCTATTAATACATGACTAGAAGATGCATATTTAATCTTAACAGTCAGCTGTGGAAATGAGTATGCTTAACCATCCCACCCTGGTAAGAAAAGACCAGGATTTATGGTTTGGTAGACATAGAGCTCCTTCGGTTATCTGGAGACAACTCATAGCTCTATTCCAAGAAATGCGGTTTTTTAGTCATAAAGGATTATCATTACATTGCATTCCCATAGCTGGAGATATGGTAGCATTTTGGAAGCCTTTGGAGTACATCTCCAAGGAGGATAGCAATTTTGACTTCTCTTCAAAGATAAGGGAGTTTTCCATTATTATTAGCTTTTTATTGAAATTAAGTTGACATTCACATTAGTGATGCTCAAAACACTTATGTTGTTGATGTGATGAGTTCCACCAAAATATTTCAGCACAGAAACTCGTCTTTCTGTTACCGTTGAAAGTTGAAAACTACAGAGTTCTGTGGTTCTGAATTACAAAATACCTTTTGTAATACCTAAATTTAAAAAAACCTAAACCCCACCTTTTTGGCCTGGTGTTGCTTATTTAAATGAAGCCGTCATCACCTGCAATTGGGAACTTTGCCTTTTGCAACATATTGGCAAAGGCCAACAAAGATAAATTTTTTCAGTTGTCACAAAACATAGATCTTTCTTGTCACTTAATTTGCTGTGTCCCCAGTTGCTTTTTCTCACCTGCATTTGTTCCTTCAGATAACTGTTGTAGTCTGTTTGCTGAATTCTTCAGAGAGAACATGGAGAGTCTCAGGTGGCCTCATGGAATCTCTTGAATGTAAGAACTGCAGGATCTCCAGCAATTCCCCGCTCACCTGGGCTGGAGAGAGTTGTGGCAGTTTTGATGGTGGTGCCTGCAGGGTTTGGGGTTTTCCTGGGGTTTCTTTATTCTTCCTGTCTTTTTTTGTCAATTTGTTACTTGAAATCATAAAAGGTATCATTGTCAGAGAGTACAGATTACAGAATTTACTGTTACTTTACTTAACAATAAGAGTAAACTAAGGCTGTTATCTCAGAAATATTCTGATAAGTTGAATGCTATTTAGCTGAATTGAATCCTCTTACTTGCATTTAACTCCAGGTGCCTGAGAGTGTATTGGATTTTCAAAATTAGGCCTTCCTTTGGATTCTGCTCTTTTCGGGGTCACATGATTTTGTATAGCTTTTGATTGGATTTAATGAATAATTTTGGTGATTTGGTTCCTTGGTCCTTTCTAATATGACTAACCACAGAAAGTTGTTTTGACAACATAGAGAGGTCGCCTGCTGATGTTCCAGGGTCCACTTACCAGTCAGTTGATAATGATAGCAGCATTTCACCAGCAGCTGTGAAGTGTCCTACCCACCTGTGGATTTTGATTTACAATAGGTGGTATCAGCAGAGATGCTTAGATGAGTTCCAGTTTTGAATTTATTGTTGTGGAAGAGATCAAAATCTTCCCTGTATCGAGATGCCTTTAAGACAAGCTTCAAAGTATAGTCCAATTCCTTTCAGTTGTCATTGTGCATCTGCAACATTCAGAAGAAATAACAGACTGTTTAGTTTGCTTTACATTGCTAGTGCCAGGCTGGACCACAGAACACTTTGCTTGCATTTGAATCACTACCAGCTTTGTGTGTATGTGTGTGGGGAAATCCAGCTCCAGCTTGCACATTTGGTGAAAGCAGCAGGGTTTCTTTCATCCAAATCTGTGCTCTGCCTTTCTTCTTCCTCTTCATAGGATTCCTCACTTAAGCCTGCTTTTAGGCTGGTCACTTGCCAGTCCAAAAGGACACAGATTTGTGCTTGAACTGCTTGTCTGGTACTAATCTTTTGAGTTTAGTGCCCTTGTGAGCAAACCTCAAAATTGGGGGGGTCTCATACGGATAAGCAGCCAGGAAGTCTGATGCCCTAGCCAGGCTTTGAAGATTTCTTTGATCTCTCCAACGTGCCCTTCATGTTTTTGTAGCATTCCCAAATCTCTCTAGTGACTTTGGACCTGATTGTTTTTTTTTTTCTCCCTTCTCTCTTTTTACAGATGGTTTCTTCCTTTCCTCCAAGACCAACCCACTTTGATCATCTGGTCACAGAATTGCTCCCTGCCTCTGTTGGAGGCAAGATGTTCAGGGTTGTCCTGCTTTTCCCTCTGGAGAAAACATCAGAGGGTAGATGTTCTGTAGTAACCAAGGATGGCAGTTAACCTGAAGGTCTCTAGCTGTCCTGACAGCCAGCATGCCAGCTGCCACAATGATGTGTAGCCTTTGATCATACTTTATTTACATTCTTTTTTAATTGGTTTTTGAGTCCATATAGTTTTTGAAAGACTGAAATTTATCACACTGAGTCAGAGTGGGGAATGTCTTACTGGGTGGATGATTGGACTAATTTTAGACTCTGTCCCCTGGGTATATTTAGAAACCATTTCAGGGTTGGATTCTGTGACTTATGGTATGGAAGATAGCAGCCAGAGGACCGTTCAGTGGCTTTTATTAATCAGAATGTCAAGCTCGATTATCTAAGAATTCCTTCTGCATTTAAAATGAAAGAAAGGAGTAACCTCTAGGCCTATAGAAAAGTAAAAACGTTTTTTGTCTGGACACATCTTAAGCCATTCCATTTCAGTCCATACTTTTGCAATGCCACTGCAGTGAAAGATGCCGGTGTAGTCTGAGTGAGACCAAAATTTGACCTTCCGCTCATTGCTTTATAACTCAATTGTAATTCATTCTCCACCCTCTGTGTATTGTCTCTGTCACATCTAATGCATTACTGCCGCATGTGTAACATTGGTATTCTAGAAGTCAAACAATTCTTGTTAGATTTCTAAGCTAACCTCTTGCAGTAGTGCTCATTTTATGTCATCAGGGCAGAGGATTTAATAAGAAATCCTGGCACTTTGACTAATACAGTTTTTTATTTCTTTCCACTAATTTAATGAAGACAACCGTTGTAGCCTTTTAGAAAAAATGCTCAGCCTTAGGCGACCTTAAAGCCATGAGTAGACTGTCAAGTATGAAACCAGAAGGGGGAAAAGAGTTTGCATATTTGGCTTGCAAATCAGGAAGACTGGACAGTGCTTTGAATAAGTATCCAGAATATCTGTGCAATAAATGGATAGAAAAGAGAAAAAATCAGAGACTATTCAACATGAAGTTGTGTCCAGGTTTCATGGCTGGAAGCTGCAGAGAACTGGGACTGTAGAGAGGTCTAACATGCTGGAGAAGGTAGGCATTTGAAGCAAACAGAGGAGACTGCAAGCCCAGCTTCCTACCCAGCACCTACAGTCCTAATTGTTGATGATGCCAGTTCATTTAGACATGTTCCTTTGAATTTCAGCAGGTCTTTGCCTAGCAGAAGTCAAATCTTAGGGGTACAGGCTTCCAGTAAGACTAAATCCATTTAGAGGGAAAGCATTCTGTAGAGCAGAGCACCACTGTTGAATGAAGGAGCGGGTAGTAATGCTAATGGTCCCACAGTGATGAATAACAGTCTGCCGAATGTACATATATGTATATGGAGCAGACGTTAAATGACAAAGTTTCTTTAAATGTCCAAATTCCTCTGAAACTGTGGCTTGGGTCTCAAGATGAAATTTTTGAGTCTTACTGTGAGGGATGTTTTTTAATAGAAACACTGACTCTCAAGTTCAACAGCTTAAAAAAGACCCCAAACAGCAAGGGAACTTGTTATCTGATTCCATTAGTAACGCTTCTACTTGCTACTTACAGTGCCCTAGTGTGTTTTGGATGAAGGCATAACTCAAGATTACATGTTTCTTTCTAATAAGTAGACCCTTATGCAGAGATGATACTGCATTAATGAGATACTGTTGAATCTCTTATGGCTGCACTGTAAGTAGTTCTGGGAACATGTCAGGCCATTATAACCTGGACATTGCCACCTGGAGAATCCACCTGCCCTATCCTTCCTCCAGCTCATGTGCCTGTCCCTTTCTTTGTGAGAATGCTGGTGTTTGTGTCCGAGGGATCAGGGAGTTGGTTCAGGTTAAAACTAACTTTTTTAAGGTCCAATTCAAGTAAGATTCACTCCTTGATCACAGCACAGCTTCACAAATGCTTGTGCCAGCACAAAAGGGAAGGACGTGTAAAGTGGGAGAACCTAGGAGAGGAGTTGTTGCCATACCCCTTGTAGGGATGTTACACGCCTTGTGCCTTCCTGACATCCCTCTCATGTTAATCTTAAGCCACAAATGGCTGGAGCAAGTGTTTTACTGGGCTGGCTTGTGCCTGTATGACCATAAACTTGGCCAGATTCTGTATAGGAAGAGGAATGCTTTTCTGCCCTTTCACAGGATTTCTCACAGAACCTTGTTTTGTAACCTCAGGCGAGGGAATTCACACTGTCCAGCTGTGAAGGCTCTGAATATCACCTAAGTGTCTACAGCAGCCTAAAAGGTATAATGTGTTATGTCTCAAAGCACAATTTATGTTAAAAATAATATGGAGGACCAACATTACAAACGTGATAAAAAAGGTGGTCACAAAATTATCATTACTGTAAAGCTTCCATAGATCAGTACAGAATTAAGACTACATTCAACTTCAGTTTAGGCATTTTCTAGCTGTGGGATTTAACTGTGCATCCAGCAGTGGAGTGTACTTGGTATGCTCCTGTATGACTCATCTTTGTAGAAACATACCCAGGAGAAAGGATCAAACTGGTTTTTATTTTAATGTCTATTTGCATTTTCCTGGAATGGAAGTGAATATTTGAGGATTCACTGCCTTCATTGTAATAAACCATTTTTCATTACAACTTATACTGTCAAGAAATTGGTGTTATCGATTCTTGGGTATTGTCTCCAAAGCAGGTAATATGGAATGTATTTATAATAATAGGTTTTCAATTATTTACCCCTGAAAAACTAAAATATTAAACATTATGCTAATTTGTTATGAAAATCCTTTCATTTCTAATTGTCTGTGCAACTATAGAATAGAAATGGAAAAAACCATCAGTCAATACAAAACATTTTTCCAGATCTTTCTTTATTCATTCACAGTGCATTAATTCTTAAGCTGAATTATTGCATACAGCTTTCAGATAACTCTGGGTTTTTATCAACAGTATCTGTTTATAACTTGGCTTTTTATTGTGCCTTGGAATTCTGAGCACATACAGGTCCTTTTGCAACATAAGACTTCATAACAATGCAGTTGACAGTAGAGTACTTCCGTTCATATTACGGTTCTCATGGTCTAGGATCTGTCTGAAACAATAGTGGAAAACTCCTTTTAGAGGGTAAGAAATTGTTGATCATACCAGTGACAGCTGAAGTCAACCAGCCACAACAAAAGCCAAGCTATCATGTCAGTTTGCAATGGGATTTCTTATGCCAGATTGCCAGGGTGCATAGGAGATCACCTGTGAAGCCATAGATGTTTGCATTTTAAAATGAAACCATGATTAGATATGCTCTCTGAAAAGTTAGCAAGAACACATTTTTTTCTAGGCAGGCTTTGTCTGATATGTCGGCCTTTTGCTGTGAAATCTCAGATACTTTAACACCGTGATTTGACAGGCATGCAGCTTTAGTCCACAGGAAATGACTAAATGACCCAAACCTTGAAAAACAAAGCATTATGTGCCCTAATGACTAAAGGATTTTTGAGGTAGAGCTAACGAAATGAAAATGATTGCTAAATAAACTTTTTCCTTCCTGAATGAAATATATCTGTTTGAAGAATGACCTTAAGCCACAGATCATCTTAGAATAGGTTGACTTGATTAACCAAGATATTTTAAAATGCCATTTATTCCTGTTAGACCCAGAAATTCTTAGAGTTTAAGGTTAATTTTTCAAACACAGAAAACACATAAGCTATTCATGAAGTATCAAAAGGAAGATAACCGGTCATGTACATGGTAATTTATAACATAATCAACTCTTCAAACTTGCATATGCAAGAAGAATGAAAACGTTCCCCATTAAAAGGTTATCTATAAGCAAATATATGCATTTAACCATACTCCAGATCTAGTTAAGAAAACCATGCAGGACCATGTTTATCTTTAATAGGTGTTTAATTTCATAGTTATTTAGCAGAGCACATAAATGTTCTTCAAGTTATGTTTGTAGATAGTTTTTCCTCTGCAAACTTAAAAACTGTCCTGGAGTCCAGCTTCTAGGGAATGACTGGACCTCTACAGATTATCTGGTCCAACCCCCTGCCATGGGCAGGGACATCTTTCACTAGACCAGGTTACTCCAACACCCCATCCAGCCTGACCTTGAACACTTCCAAAGGTGGGGCATCTACAACTTCTCTGGACAACCTATTCCAGGGTCTCACTGCCCTTATTGTAAAGAATTTCTTCCTTATGTCCAATCTAAATCTACAGTCTTTCAGTTCAAGACTGTTGCCCCTTGTCACAGCTTTTTTGCTGCTTTGTTTTCTTCTTCTGGCTAGTCTTAAAAAGGACTCTGGGAATGAAGGAGTGCACCGTCTGTTCTTGCTTGTATGTGCTTTCCTTCTGTACAAGGTCCCCAGATCTCAGGGACTCTGCTTTTCCAAGTCCAGGCTCAAACACCTGACTGCTTTTCAAGGGGACTTTAAACCTTGCAGGTTTCAATCACGTGGATCAAAGCCGGACAAATCTAGTCTCAGTTATGTGACCATGTTATTGTCTTAAGCTATTCCCATTTGAATGGATAATCATTAATATTTAACAGACTTCCTTTATCCCAGCCCTTGAAGATATGTGACACTGGATGGCCTGTGACTGACATGTGCAATGAGGCATTAAGTGACACAATTTCTTTGTGAGAAAAACTAAAATTCAGAAGGTGAACAAAGAAAATGTTGTAAATTGTGATAGAAAACAGAGACCTAGTATTTCAGGCAAAAAATTTCTGATAGGAAGAAAAACATGAAAATCAGGTCAAGTGAAACAAGTCTCACAGCTTTTCTTCAGTATAGCTACTAATGAGAAATTAAAGAGAAGGTATTAGATGTAGTACATTTTGAAGTTCAGTTAAGAAGACAATACTGTGGGACATAGGATTAAAATAATTGCTTAAATGACGACTAGGAAAAAAATATGCCCCAGGACCAAATGGATTTGTAAAAAGAAGCCCACATATAGAACAGTTATTTATTATTTGTGTGGTAGTGTTTCTAAATGCTCAAGTCCTGAGTTAGTGCTGAAAACTGTATGACTGTACTGTAATGAATAGAAATAGTTCAAGTCCCCAAATATTTACATCTGGTGATTTCCAAGGTGTCCCATCCATCATTATTCCATGTGACTGCATGTCTCCTTTTTACCATAGTTGTCCAGTTGTTAAGCTACTTGTGGGAATATAGCAATATCCCATATAAATGTATATATATATATTTCATAGAATCATAGAGTCATAGAATCATAGACCTCCACTACCTCTCTGGGCAATCTGTTCCAGTGTTTTACCACCCTCATTGTAAAGAATTTCTTCCTTATATCTAGTCTAAACCTACCCTGTTTTAGTTTAAAACCATTACCCCTTGTCCTGACACATCTGGCCCTACTAAAAAGATTTTCTCCATCTTTCCTATAGGCCCCCTTTAGGTACTGAAAGGCCGCAATCAGGTCTCCCTGCAGCCTTCTCTTCTCCAGGCTGAACAAGCCCAACTCTCTCAGCCTGTCCTCATAGGAGAGGTGCTCCAGCCCTCGGATCATTTTAGTAGCCCTCCTCTGGACCCGCTCCAACAGTTCCATGTCCTTCTTGTGCTGAGGGTTCCAGAGCTGGACGCAGGACTCCAGGTGAGGTCTCACCAGAGCAGAGTAGAGGGGCAGAGTCACCTCCCTCGACCTGCTGGCCACACTTCTCGTGATGCAGACCAGAGTACGGTTGGCCTTCTGGGCTGCCAGCGCACATTGCTGGCTCATATCCAGCCAGCATGTACATTTGTATGCATGTACATATGTAACAGAATGTTTCTGATGGCTGAAAGGGAAAAAATCTTTGAGGAGAAAGAAAATATGGAGAGTAAAAGGAAAGCAACTGCTGAGATGGAGGAATTTGAAACAGAATGAAAGTAAAGAGGCAGTATTGGTTAGTATTTACAACCATATAAATTTTATTTAGAGGACACAAGTTTTACCTGCTACCAGCAGCTTTGAGCAAAGCAAGTCTCCTTGTGCTTCTGTTTGCCGATCTGTAAATTGGAAATGCTTAGTGACCACCTTGGTACAGTCCTTTGAAATGTACTGATTAAAAATAAAAAGAACAAGTTCATAATGTCTTGTTCATAAGAAACATTTCTCCATGAGGAGAAATTAAATGACAGTGCATAGCGCCTGTAGGAAGGTGGCTAATGAGTTAGGTGGGTAGGAATAGAGAAGTGGTACTACAGAGACATGGGAAACAGGATCATAAAACAGGCAAGAGAAGAGAGAAAATGAGGAAAATAAAAGAATATGATATAAGAAAAACTGGGAAATAGAAACAGATAAAAGATGCAGAAGAGGAGACTGAACAAGGAAAATGAAGGAAAAAATCCATCTTTCTAGCTGGTTTGTTTTAGACTATTCACATTTGTTCCAATCTGCCTTTCTGGGCTGCTTTCAGGTAGTGAATTATTGTACAGTCTTGCACTTCCAACAGTTTTCTTTTCACTCTCCCAGTAGCAAAGCTTCTAAATATGTTTCACCTCTAAAGATCCAGTGCACTAAAGGCTAGCCTTGTCCTCTGAAATATGCCGTGAGATCAGGACTGACTAATGCTGTAGAGAGAAATGCTCACCCCTGTGGCCTGCTTGAGGCATGTTAGCTTGTAAAATTTGCATATAACACAGAATCTGCCGGAATTTCATGTTCCTCTATAATAGTAGTAGGGTTTTCAAGAAAAATAAAACATTAGATGAAATGAAAATAATTTTATTTTCTCCCATGAAGATGTTGGGTCAATCAAAAAAATATTACCTGTTAATAAAACTTTCTCTTCACACTTTCATCAGTTCAAGCTTCATGTTGGGTTGCACAGGATTTACCCGGTGGCATTTACACTCTCTTAAATGTGTAGAGATCTCTCAGCCTCGGCCTCCCACTGTTGCTGTCACTTAGCCTTTGTGAGGTTTGCAAGTCCAGTCTTTCTTCATAAATTAATCCTGCTAGCCCTGTAAGGTCTTCCAGGTGCTTTTTATCAACAACTTTCCTGCAAAGGTGTATTCATTCCCAGCCTTTTGGTTTCATCTTCCCTGCCTTAATAACTCTCTTTGGGGTAAAATCATATTTCAGATTTAAATCTGAATCAATTGGATACTGTTTGATCTGTGTATTGCATGGTTGCCTTAACATTGTCACTTTCCCCTGTACCTGCCCTTTTTCATTTTCTTCATGAAGTCTTTAACTTTTTTCTATCATTGGGATAGGCTTTTTCGAATCTCTACTCTTGAAAATAGACTTTTTTTTTTTTCAGTAGTACCACTGTTTCCCCTTTCATATTTGGCCTCTCATCACTAGATGTCTTTTTTCTGAATCCCAGTTTTTGTGAGTCAGACACAAGGCACTGAAGGTTTTCCTCTTTGTATCACATATATATATTTTCTCATTTATCATGCACCTTGCACTTAGATATTGAAATTCCAGTAAATTGCAGTGCTATATTTAATCTGTTGCTTTTAATTTGCATGTAGAAAACCAGGCTAGCGTATAATGTGTCAAGCAATGTGTCATCCACTCTCAGTTTGTAGGTCATTAAGGTTCTCCCTTGTCTTTTAGATATGCCGCTGCCAGATCTTTTCATTTGAAGACACAAATGTGAAATTCCCCTGTTTCCCTGTTGAATCTTCAATGTGTTTTCATTGCAAATTTTTGAATCTCGAAGAGTTCCTTTTATGTTAATCTGCCAGACCAACTGGTTACGAGCTAGTAAGTCTCTTACAAAGGGTCTAATTCTGCAAAGGAATTGAGCATTATTAGACTGTACTGGAGGTTCTGGGAACTATGGTTCTCAGGACCTCTGGGCATATGCTCAGTATCCTGCAAGATCATGCAAATATTTCAAGATTTCTCATGAAAAAACGCAACTTATCAAGTGTTGTAAGATGATGGTATGAGCTTCTAAACCACTTTTGATCAGTTGGATCAAATTTTCTATGACATATTTTACTTAGTTGGAGTTACTAGATCAGAACCTTGCAGCATGAGGCACAGCACATACCCAAAGCAAGCCCTGCCTGGATGGCTGACATATGAAGGCAATGGTAATGAGGAGAGATGAGAAGTACCAGGAGGCAAGAGGTGATGCTGAGCAGCATGAGAAATGGCAGCCTTGGTGTGACAATGGCCTGGTCACTGTCGGCATTTTTTGGGATCCTCTCAAAGGAGAGTGGCCGCTGCACGATGGCAGTTGATCTCTCCATACCGAGTGACAGATGACCAAGTGGTGTGTGTTTATTGTGCTAGAGAGAGAGGAGGTTATGGAGCCATACAGAGGCCTTATATTTTTCAATGATAATGGAGAAAAGTGCTACATGAGGATGGGAGGGAACACTAAGAAGTCAGCTCCAGCCTTGCAAGTTTTAATTGTCACCCAGGCAATCAGAAGGAAATACCAGGGAGAGTCTGTCTTGGGCAGATACAGAGCTGTCACATATAGAAAGCCAGGACTGTGAACTGTCTGCCAAGAAATCAACTTAATGCACTTAATTTCACCATGCATAGATAAAGTAGAGCCAGAAAAACAAACATCTCCTTCCTTCCTTCCACGCAGCATTATCCAGATTCTCAAGAACTCTGATATGACACCATACTGAATAAATGATTGTCAGTTTTTTCCTCAAATGATTTGGCTGGTGTTAAGGGCCCACGGTACATGTCCATGGCACAATATCATGCCCTGAGAGATATGGGAAGCTGCTGTCAATGAACCAGGCTGAGTCTCGGAATGAGCTCGCTGCTCCATGCAGCCAGCGAGGTTTGCTGAGCACAGCAGCCAGGTGGCCCTTCTGCCTCTGCTAGCCCAGCTGCAAAGCCAGCTGCATATCTTTAAAGCATTGCATTGCTGCCATCTCCAACACAATCCTGCATATTTGTGAAAGCAGAGGTGGGACAAGAGGTAACTCAAAAGAGGAAAAGTAGACCAAGTCTAGTCAATACCATTGCTGCACCTATGTGAAAGTGAGCAATCACATACGAACCTCTCAGGCAAGTGAAAACATAGGCTGGATTTGGGTTATGTGATGTTTCTTTGTACAGGCTGACACTGGGGACAAAAAAATCATATTGTCTTACACATAGCTGACATCCTTCTCTAAGTAACGTTGCTGTCACTCACAATCATGCACATGGGAGAAAGTCTCAGTAGAAGTACAAAATCCATACATAACAAAGGGAAAATGAAACTATTGAGTTTTCATCAGGCAAAATGCTTCTGAAGGATACTTGATGCAAATAAGATACAGCTCTGTCGCAGGCAACTATTGTTTTTTTCACCATAATGTTTTGCTGCTAGAAGACCATGAAAACAGATAAGCTCTAAAACTTATGTTAAAAAAAATAAATGTACCCAAAATTTCATTAGGACCTTGCTGATTTAGAAGGCTGAATGAAAGAGCTTTCATATATCTTTCCAAGATATAGGGTTCCTCTAAAGCCCAGATGAGAAAAAGCATTCATGTTGCCACACATATAGAAAATGTCTGATATTCTTGTATAACCATATCTTGGCAGCCAGTGGAATATTACCCAGTCACTTACCCATTGCCCTTTACAAATGCTGCAGCAGATTCCAGCTTTTTTTTCTCTGGTTCACCTAGAAATTTAATTTTGTATCTGAAACCTGTAATCATTTTATGGTTCTCTGTTTGCAAATGTTTCAAATTGGGGGAAAAAGAAGCATGATCAGAGATTTGCATTTTCTAAAGGGCAACTTTCCTGTTCTAGACCTGTAATTGTTCATCATTCCTAATTACAGATTGTAAATTATATGAATAACTGCTTATTTTATTCACAAAATCACATTCAGTTCAACTGAAATGCATGTTTTTGGGACTGTAACCCCAAACTGTAAATGAATGTTAATTTTGCATACCGAATACCTTTGTTTTCTTGTTGAGCTTTTGATTCTCCTCACAAACTATTCATGTAGTTGCTAGTGATCTTTTAGTTGAGTGTGAGACATCCTCTACCAACATCAGGTGTAGAAGATTTGGAAGATACATTCGCTGAAAGAAAAGCTGTAACTTAAATTCCTATGTTTTGAGCTGTATATAGGAACCAGATAAGTTCTTTTCTAAAGCTTCAACCAACATTGCAGCAGTTTGAAATTTCTGATGGCTCTTCAGATCAACAAGATATAGGTTTAAAAAAAATCCATTTCAGAGCAACAAGATTACCCTGAAAATTTGCTTTAGGTTTAGAGCTGTAGCTTTCCCTTTGATCTGTTCTAAGTATCTGAGAGTCAGCGTATGAGGGAACACAGATGCTGCTTGAATGTTTTTGAAGTTAAATACTTAGTGGATTAGGAAACAAACCAAGTTGTGGCACCAAAATTAACAGAGTAATATACATTTAAATAAACTGTGAGCTAGATTCAACAGGGAGAGACAACATTTATCAAGTAGCTTTTTTGTTTAATTGGGCTAGTTTAGAAGAAACGTCACACAATTTTCATCAAGGAGTAGCAAGGGAAAAGGCACTTGTCTTTCCCAGGAAAGTAGCTGTTAATTATTGCGCCTCTTTATAGTATGTTTATAAAATATACCTTGGGCAAATGCAAGCTCTTTTTGAGCTGACCTGAAGTTGTGCAATTGCCAAGATTAATCTAATAATTGCTGCCAGGAGAGTTTATCTCAGTTTATTAGCTTGAGCTTGGAGTCACACTACAGTGGTTGCATGGCTTTTTTTGGCTCACGACAAATTCAGATAAGGTAGTGACCCCCTCAGTGGACAATGACATCAGGTGTTCTACCTTGGCAGTATGTGTATGCACCAAGAAACATTTAAAATCTCTGAAATAACAACACAAATCAGCTTTCATTGCTGGCACACCTGAATGCTGTGTTTACATGATTGTAATGCTAAGATAAACGTAATATGGTGAACATATAAAACCATAAGAGGACATGACTCTAAATATTATCTCCCCTTTTTGAGGGGGTTAGATGTCCCTATAGGTAGAAATGAGAAAGGAGCTGGTGTGTGTGTGTGTGAAATTAAACAAGCCTCTGCTTAAGCCCTGTGACTGTGCTGCTCCAGCACTGAGCACCTGCTTCGTGGGCACAGGAGCAGTACCTATGATGTGCAGGAGATGTTGGACACCATCCTGAAGGAGGGAGATGACTGCCGGGCTGGGGTGCGACACAAAAGCCCTTGCTGGCTTCACACTGCTCTGCTGAAAGAGTAATGCTGCCTGAATCCTTGGTTGTAGGAAGCAAAGGTGAAACCTGATGTAACCCTTTTTATGTATTTGCAGGTATGTCTCACACAAACGTAGAGAACTAGGCTTTTTGAAAAACCCCACTTCTTGAAAACTAACTGTATTGGTTACACCATATTGATGATTATCATGTCTCTCTAACGTGTGAATATAATTTATTAGACATATGCTTTGGCACTGCATATTGTAAAGCCCAGCCTTTAGGAAATCAGGATCAGATGTGGTTTGGGTCAAAGCTTTCACCAGGTCATAAGGAAAAGCATCACGATTCTCCAAACGACAGATTATTCTCGTCTGGAAGTTGCCACTCAAATTTGCCATATTGTCATATAAGATTGATAGAATGAAAGGGTTTTGGTAATAAATGTTACAAAGATATTGCTCTAATTGTACTAGTAATTGGTACTAATTTATTTATTAAATAAATTCAGTAGCATAATGGCAAAAAAATGAAGAAAATTATTTATCATTGTTTTAATTCATGTTTTTCATTTCCGTTCTTTAATGCTGGGGACTAGAGGATGATATGGTGAGTCTCACAATTAAACCAGCCAAAAAATGGTGTCAGAATTTTATCTGGCTTTAGCTTAGACTTTTTCCTTTTTGAAACCTTGAGTATACTGCTGAGAATAGAATATAATATGTAGCATCCTGCCATTATTTGCTATGGCCTGTCTCTCAGACAGCCAAAATTCCTCATTCGTGTTTCTGTAATGCTGAAATGTCAGCTTAGATGTGTTTTTCTTCTGCCTTATGTCCCTTGAATAATAAAAATACTGGTATTAATATATTGGCCTCACTAAAAGTGCCATCCCTTTCAGCTGACTAAAATGAGTCACTGACTTTTCTTTTTTACACTGGACATCATATAGCTCTAGAGATCAGTTTATATGACAAATTAGCTGTCATTCAAGTAAAAATAAATCTTGCCAGAAATACCTTCCATGCTCTTGTCTGTGTTGACAAATAATATGACAGAGATGACGGATAATGTGGGTTCACATTAGATTTTGATGATGTAGTCATACCTTATCTTTGGACTTTCTTGGATAATTCTCTCCTGTATTCAAATCAGGTTTCACTGTCTCCTCAATATCCGCAGCTGTCTGGCTTCAGTCCCTGAAGTTCAAGAAGAGAGTCAAGAATTACTGACAACTTAAGCTAAATCCTAAAGTTCATAGTGAAATTGCATCTGGCTTTACCCAAGATACAGGAAGGGAAAACCTGAGCTCCTATGGGTGGGATAGCCACTTAATGCATGAAAACTGGAGTGGGGCAGTACTACAGTGAAAGAAATGCTGAGCTGTGGCTACAGCTGCCCTGAAGCTTCCAGGCCTTCTCCAGGGTGAGCAGAGCTTCGTGAGATCATCATTGTCTGGAGTATGTATCTCTTATTATAGTGAATTTCACTCAGCAATGTTAAATGGTGTCAAGATGAGAGCACTGAGAAAAATATTTCCTTTACCAGTCAGAAATCGTTGGTCAGATGGCAAATACCCTCCCTATCAGCGTGGTACAGGAATCAGCAGAGAACAGACCTATCTGTGGCCGGGGTGGGCAAACTGATGTCAGAGGCTTCCGTTATGATAATATAGTTGAGGCGTGGACAGGCACCCCTCAAGCCTGGCCTTGATCCATCTGTTTTACCTGGATAGTAGGAGAAATGGCCAGCACTCATTTTGAAGTTTAAATGGTTATCTAGAGATGAAGTGGAACAGAACATCAATTAAAATTATTTCTCTTTAGGTAAGAGGAATAATAAATTAAATCTTGCAAGGCACAGGTCAAAAAAAGTAGTTAAAGTACTAGAAGAAACAATGAGGTGGACAGTCTGCAAGTTTTTAAAAAAGATTAATGCAGAAAGGAGGTATGGATTCATAAAAATAAATCATGTCAAGCTAACTTGGTTTCTGCCTTTGATGAGATAATAAGCTTCATAGAAAAGAGGAATAAAGAGGACATATCTCTTGACTTCAGCAAAGCATTTGACGTTACTCCACATCAGAAAAAAAGTGAAAACGTGGTGTGGTTAATGCTTTTGAAATTGTTAGACAGATGGCTGACTAACCACAATTGAAGAGTAATTATTAATGCAGCTCAAGCAAACTGCAAAGTGCACTCACATCATAGAAGGATTGGTGCTTTATCTAGCATTAAACAGATACAGATATTCACCATATCCCCACAAAAATGTCTTTAGAATGTGCTAGCACTGGCCACAGATTTTATGTCATGCTGTATGTCCAGGCTAGTTTGTATGGCAGCATGCTGCTCAGCATGGCTGAATGTAGCACAGGCAGTGGAGGGCAAGTTAGCGAGAAAGAACTAATTAATTGCTAACATAATCACTAACTAATCTTTTCTAAATTGCAGGAGACTACAGTACAAATTACTATAGGTTTACTTGGCCGCATTCCTAAATCAGTCTTCTGGTTTGCCTATCAACTCACTTTAGTCTGCTCTTGTGCCTTACCCGTTCTCTCAGACCCACCAGGAGTTCCCATGAATTCCTCGCAGTTCCTTGCTGTGTCACCATATATTGCATGTTCCTTCCTAATCGTTCACTAACCTTTCTAATCCTGACTTTGTTTGCGCTTAGTCCACCCCAAATTCTTCTGTCCCATGAATTCATGCACATCGGTGGTGTGCGAGCCTCCCGACTGCTCCATTGAGCCCTTATGCTCATTCCTTTCCAGCTGCCTTTCACATCATCACCTCTGGCAATCCTGAACCTCCTTCAGGAGGCCCAGCCCCCACGAGACTGTAGGAAGCCTCAGAAATCATCTCCGCCACCGAACACTCCAATGCTTTGGGTTAGCAGAGCAGACGATCAGATTCTGCTTGTTCACATGCAGTATCTCTTATCTGAGGATGGTCCATGCCTTGGAAAATACTTTGGCCAACTAAAGCAAACAGAAAAAAAAGTGTATTTTGTTTTCTGTATTATGTTATATTTCTGAGGATGTCAAGGGATGCAGACCTGCTCCCCACATGGCTGAGGCATGGGTCAGTGCCTTGCACCTTCCAGTAATGTTTCTTTTACCTGTCCATGTAATCACTTTAGATTATAATTCCCCACTCTTTCTCCTCATAAGGCTTTAGGACAACTGTTCCTCTGGTACCTCTGGTACACCTATTTTCTACCTTAAGTCAATCTGCCATTTTTTTCTCATAATTATAACTTGTCCACTGTCCCTCATAAAATATCTCAGTCAATTAAAGGGTAGGAAGTTTTAATCCTCATCAACAGATACTTTTCCCTAGACAAAAACATAACAAGGTCAAACATCAAAGGTCTTGTCGTAAACCTCTCTTAATTGGTCATTTTTATGCAATGTATTGTAGTTAAATATTTTTCCTCAATAATACAGTACTGCAATATTGTTTTACTTTTTGCATTCTTCTTCATCTCTTGTTATTTCCTCCACCTCAGTTGTAAATTCATTAAAATGACTGGGTAGACAGTGATATAATTTTGTATTTTTTCCCCCTAAGGAGTCTCTTTCGTACCATTGCCCTCCTGAAGATCCAATTTACATGCTCGTGTTACAGCACTTGGCTTTGATTGAAACAATTGATTCACATGTATTCCAAGATAGATAGCTAAAAGCCTGAGTTAGATGGAGACATTGAAGAAGTCGACTTTAATTAAATCCTCTGTACCTTTACACGTATGCAGATATCAGAGATGTGTGCAGGAACGATGTGATGCTCAGCAGATACACTAAATAGCTGTTCTGCAGCCATGAAAGGGGCAAATAATTTCTGCGTCTCTGTGAACTGAACCCATCAGAGATTAGGAGGAAAACATAATCTATGAATTTAAGGCAGTCCTGTAGGCACAATAGCTCTGAGCTAAAGGATTCTCTTAATATGTCAGATATGGACTCTATATTCCTGGTATCACTGAAAATTGAAGCCATATTTGGCTCTTGGATCAGATTTGAGAAGAATATGTTTTTAAAAGTATTAAAAAATAAAAGCCTGCCCATGTTCTGTTAAAACATTGCCCAGTCATCAACAGCATGAAGAAATTTATACAAAGAATTATTTAGTGGTTTTATTTAAGGATTATTTGTATGTATTTCCAGTACTCTGTGCAAGTTTTCAATGTATTTTCATTGATTAAAATTTTTTCATTATGTTTTATCAAGAAACTGCTCATTGTTGAATGTTGATCCCTCTGCCTGCAATACCCTTGAGATTTAGCCTTCTGTAAAGGATTTATAAAATTACATTAAATAATAAAACTTGGTCTGTGCATTAGCTAGTTTAAGCTAGTTTAAACTGAATTTCAGGATGAAAAGGGGCTAAGATTTCTCATAGTATTATCTTAATTTTCTTTTTACCCATTTTTCCAGGACTTACAGGCCTGTATTCTCTTGCCTGAAGCATGATGCTTCTTTCTGGTCTGTCTTAAAAAAAACCCCAATTTACTGTATCATTTTGTACAGCAGCATCTTCAAACAAGCATTTGACAGAGTGGTTCATACAGCTCTTATTGTTTTTTGTCCTTTGTTGATGAAGTCTTCCCCAAATAAAGAAATCTTTTTAAGAGTAAATGCTTAATATTCCACTAACTGTGCTGGCATCTTTCAAGAAAGGCTTTTGTTGCCTGAACCAAACGCAGCCCCTAGACAAAGTGCTAAAGTAAACAATTGCTTCCTGGGATATTGGTTGATTACCACTTTGAGAATTTGTCACTTGTCAAAGTAGCTTGATTGACAGACCGAATATTTGAACAGTACTTAAACACCCTGTGTCCGAAGTTGCATAATGCTCACATATCCAACTGTCATACACTGAAGTAGCAATTTATGTTTTCACTTTGTGCTTAGGATCATATTATTGATTTATGTTCAGTTTCTCACTGAATGTCTAGAAGCAAATGAAATATGGGAATTTTAATGTAGTAAAAGCTGCATTTTAAATGTTTCTTGAACGTTTAATTCACCTTAACTCAAATGCATTTATTGTGAAGTCTGGGAATGCTCAGACCTTGTAAATAGATTGAGCTGTCATTCATGTGGCAGTTGCAGTTGAGCTTCAAATTTTCTGCCCACAAGCAAGTAGCCACTGCCATGAACAACACTATTTTGTGAGAAAATAATAATTTCAGTATTATAAAGGAAAATTAAATTGTTATTAATTATAATAAATATTAAAATATTTATTAAGCTAATATGTAATTTCAAAGATGCAAGGTAAAAGTAACAAAATCCATTGTAACAAGATAAATGGAAACTTAGATAAATAAGGTTATTATATTAATACAATCAATTTCATAACATCTTGGTAAACTCTGGTGAGAAAGGATTGACAGTTAAGGTTCCTTGCAAAATAGGCCATTGTCCTGGTTTCGGCTGGGATAGAGTTAATTTTCTTCACAGTAGCTAGCATAGTGCTGTGTTTTGGATTTAGTACCAGAAGAATGTTGATAACACACTGATGTTGTCAGCTGTTGCCAAGAGGATTGACAGTTAAGGTTCCTTGCAAAATAGGCCATAGATGACCATCTTAAGAGGAGCGTGGAGGTCGAGGGAGGTTATCCTCCCCCTCTACTCTGCCCTGGTGAGACCCCACCTGGAGTACTGTGTTCAGTTCTGGGCTCCCCGGTTCAAGAAAGATGAGGAACTCCTAGAGAGAGTCCAGAGTAGGGCAACAAGGATGATAAGGGTACTGGAGCATCTCCCCTATGAGGAAAGGCTGAGAGAGCTGGGCTTGTTTAGCCTGAAGAAGAAAAGTCTGAGAGGGGATTTCATCAACACTTACAAATATCTTAAGGGTGGAGGTCATAAGGACGGAGCCAGACTCTTTGCAGTGGTACCCAGCGACAGGACGGTTGGACTGGATGATCTCCCAAGGTCCCTTCCAACGCCTGCCATTCTGTGATTATGTGATTTCCATCAGGAAAATTCAGAAAATTTTCATTTGATTTGTTATAATTGATTTTAAATGGTTAGTCTTATATATTGTTTTTGCATGTAACAACTAAGTAAAACATCCTAAGAGCGATACAGCAAGAAATTAGTATGTGCTTGATCTCAGAGAAAGGAGAGATGGTCAAATACCTGATCATTTTCTGAAATCCATTTGTCCAGGTTACAATATTTTCAGCCCACATCTCTGTGGGATAGTTCTTTCTTTGTTCAAAATGAGAAGTGAATTAGGAGCACAACTTCAAATCTAGGCACCTTATCTAGGGGAGCTTAGAGAAAAGCAAGAGTTGAAGCTGCAATCCGCTTTTGAAATTGCAAGTGGCACAGACTGAACCAGGAACAGGTTGGCCACTTGCAACTTCAAAAGTGGATTGCAGCCTTGGCCTCCCAGAGCACGCACAAAAACTGATCACAGGGAGAGAGAAATTTGAGGATGCTGAAGGGGAAGCACGGCCAGGGCCTAGTCCAGGCTCCCCCCAGTATCATGCCAGGTCCTGGCCAGAGAGAAGATTGAGGTGGTGAAGCGTGTCAAAGGATCTCAGAAAAGGCCTGGGTTTGCTGCCCACAGATCTCAGCTTGTGGGACGAGAAGCAGCAGTTTAAACACCTTCCTACTGTGCCTTATCTCTACATCAATATCTCTACACCAACATCTCTACCAACTTCTCCTGAGCCCTGTCTCCTGCCCGGCACCTTCCCTCCCTTGCTCCCTCCTCCGTTGTAGGCAGGGAAAAGAGGGGACTGTGGGACCACTTGGGAAGCACGATTTTATTTCTATCGTATTACATTTCCCTACTCTGGCCTAAAGAGTACAGTGTGGTTTCAGGAATTATGGGGGCTTGGCAAATAAGACTAGGGAGGTTTATAAAAGATAGGGGGTGTCTGGGATTATAGGGTGAAAAAGACAAGATGGCATTGGATCCTGATCTCCAAAGACTTTAAAATTACTCCTTTTAGTTATCACTGGCAATGGTTTGAGCCCGTTCTTCTGTCTCAGTAGCAGAGCAATGGGAGAAACATTCTGGGGAGCATTTAGATTTTTTTTCCTTTTCACATATGAATACATTAATTTTACATTTTTCTCTGATTTGGTTCAATGCTTCTTAAAGCCCAACTGCACTGCCTGACCTGTACCGAGGAGAGAAGCCGATCTCTTTCTGTGGTTATAAACTACACTCTGTACCGTCCTTTTTGCACCATTCAGTTCTGGCTGGTGACTGGTGCTTTTCCATCTCAGTCCCAGTACCTGTACCTTATTTTTACCACTTGTTTTTTTTCACAGAATGATATATGTGGATGGTTTTGTTTTGATATGAAGGCAGAACACTGCAGTCCCTGTTCAACCAACAAGTAGCTTGCTCCCCTTTATCTGAAGAACTGGAAGTTGCTGAGTGCAGACTTATTTGTTTGGTAACATATTTGCTGTCTGTACATACAGTTAAAAAAAATCTGGTGCCTTTGCAATTGTAATTTTTTATTTCAGTCCAGTAATTCCTTTCCAGGTGCATGCATTATGATCACAGCCAGGAACAGACCCATTTTCATTTAATCTCTCTTTTAACCGTACATTATCTTGGCCTGGAATAAATAAATTTCATATGGTTTTCCCTAAAGCCATGCAGAAATGAGACCTTTGCTTCCTGCTTTTGGGTTCTGTGCTACACCTTGCAGTACAGAGGAGAGAACAAGAATGTTAAAATTATTACTATAGTCAAAACTATGAAAATGAGGAATTGGAGGTAAAAGCCATTTTTTTAATCTATTGATGAGAACTGCAATGTGTGGTCCGGTTTCCATATATTGGGAAAGAAGCTGGCAATACATAATCTTATAATTTATATCGTACTCTGAGTCTCTAATTCCACAAGTGCATCCAGTCCTGGTTTCCAAACCCACCTCTTCTTCTGGCCATTTATCCTCTTGATAGAATGCAGCCACCATTGGAGAAAAAGCACAGAAAATGGGGACATTAAGTCATGGAGGTTTGAGCCAAGCCAAGGCATGCAAGGGCAGATCTTGCTTAAGGCTACCTTCAGGTCTGTCTGTGAAGATAAATCCTGTTTTCCAACAGATCATTAGTTTCCTTTGGGGTTTAAGGGTCTAACCTAACCTTTGCACAGCTATACACTGTGGCTATGTTAGCAAGTAGTGAAACCGATGGGAGTGGATTAGTAGAGTAAAACCGTTGGTACTAAGGACACAATGTCCACACTACACAGATTTCAGGAATTTTACAGCAAAAAACCCCATAGCCCAGTCCAGCAGACTGGTGTTTACCCACTACAGGTTGGAGTACAATGCAGGCACTCCTGGAGGGTGTCTTCAGGTTCATGTGCTTTAAGACTATAAGATGAACCAAAGCTCATTAAGTGACCAGGACATTTGTTTCAAAAATGCACTTCTGATCTGAATGAAAACACTAATGCTGATGCACAGTATGAAATCTTCTACCAGGTCGTGAGCCTCATAAAGTTTGAGGGCTAATGACATTCCAGTATTTGGGGGTTGAAGGTTTAGACTATAATATAGAAGAAATTGAGAATATACCTTAAATCATGCCACCTCTTGGGGTTCAAGAGCACTTTAAAAACTGTACAGTTCATAAGATGTGTTTTGTATTGTGCTATATTTTAAGGCCTCATCCATTTCTCCATGGGCGATTTTTAAGCAGGCAGGGTAATTACGCTAAAGTGCTAGTAGTATTTGAATCAAACAGTAGACATTTTCATGTTTTTATGCAAATACAGATCACTGCTTATCTCTATAATTTAGAAAACTGTTTTCTTTGCCAAAGTGGTTTGGAAATCTGTGACTCCTAATGGTACATTTTGTTTGCAATTTGCACTGGGTGTATATTGCATTTTCGAGCTGAAGAAAGAACGAAGCACAATGCTGAGGGCCATCTGAAAAGCTGCTCATTTGTGCATAAATTCACATCAGAAGTGTGCCCACCCCCTCTTCCCTGGTAGGTGAAGGCTTACAGCTTGTTCCTCTAACACAGGAACTAACACCGTTATGGCTCTAGCATTTCCTTTTTTAGAGTATAAACGTGTTATATTTACAGGTGATGTCTCACCATCAGTTTATACCAAGTAGCTTTTATTTCCAAAGCCCTCTATGAGCCAACTGGCAGGCAACTACCTCTCTTCCCTTGCACCTCAGTCACTCTCACAGCCAGGATTTGTATTTTCTTTTATTCCTATTCATGGGGTGGGGACTGCGGGAGGTCAGTAATCAAGCTCAGGCATGCTGAGGTCTGTGAACTGCAGAGTTTAAAGAAAGGAGCAAGGCCTGGAGGGCACAGGACTTTTCAGAGCTGTAAGGCATGTGGAGGGGTTGTGTCGGTTCATGCGCTTAGGAGCCACAGCGATTACTTCCTCCCTTGGCCCCGTGCTCAGCGCCAGCAGGCATGGAAAACAGCTTGAATCCCAGTGCCACAGACAAGGTGTGTAGGGGCATGGAAGAAATTCTAGTGGGCCTGTGTGTTGGGTATTGAGAACAGTTTTCACCCAGTTTCACCTTAAGTGTTTGTGATGAATCACGTGATGTTTTTCCTTCTGAAAAGCTGGTGAGCCTGAGTCTGGGTCGGCACAGTTTTGGTTCTGCACTGCTCATTGATGGTGAAGAGAGGAAAGATAAGGGACATGAAGCATCCTTTCAGGGCACGTATTCGTTTCATGGTAGATGCATGAAACTTGTCTGCTAATACAAAGTCTTGCAGCCCATGTTGGTTTTAAGATTTCTCTTCTGTCTGGTTCCAGTGTTGGATGCATTTAGGAGATATTTCCCTCTATTCTTCAGTTACTCGGTAGTGTTATCGTGTATTTCCCCTTCCTTCAGTCCAGAACAGTTTAACCTCTGCTATAGGAAGGATAAGAGGGGGAGGTTTTCTTGTACCCTGTTCCATGTTTCATATTTGATTATGGTCATTTGCACTTGGGGTGCAGCGTGAGCTATTGCTCTTTATATTTAAGCCTTGTTGTCTTTGATAAAAGTGCATTCTGCCTTACACTTAGGATTCCTGTCTTTCCTCACACTGCTACCCAGTGCTGTATGGATTCTGGTTTGGTTTGGGGTTTTTTTTTGCATTTATAACTAAAAATAATAATGTGAGTTTTTCCATCAAATACATTACTGCTGCACAATTCCACCCAGTAACCTCAAACCTAGGCATAATGGGATTTGAACACTTGAATGATAACTTGATTGCTTTAGATATTCATGTCCTTGAACCTCTGAAATTGTGTTTTTCTTTCCAACCATGACCTTGAGGCTCAGAAGGATGTTGGGGATATTTTTCTTGCTGTTAGGAAAAGGTTTTCTGGAGAGTGTTAATTTTCAATTTTTTCATGCCATGCTACTATTTTGAAGTTTTGTCTACATTGAGCAGCGTGACTGTTTATTTCCAGTGCTGCTATGTTAGATTAGAAGACACAGTCTAGTTTGATAATTTTTTCCAGCTTTGTATGTAAACTGTCATAGTACCTAATGTAGCTTTAACATTTTATTTTCCGATTTGTGTCTTCGTCTCCTGTATTTAGATGGTTGATTTCATGTATCTTAGCCAGCATTAAGCTTTTCCAGCCACTTCAGAAACAGAACAATTGAAACTGGACTCAGTAATTCTGATTCATATGAGCCTTCACTAAAAAGACTTCTGTTTTGTATCGTGAACCTCTGTGGACAGTGTTTACCGCTTTTGATGTTGCTTAGCTATGTCAAGCAAATTAAGGCTTGGTAAGATGTATGTAAAGATATAACAGGCTTCTAAATTCTTAGGGTAAAGCCTTCTGCCTGTAAGACAGAATAACCCACTTCAGTTATAAAAGTGACTGCTGAGATAGCACCAGGTTCTTTTGCAGTGTGTTATTGCCACAGAAGATTTTCAGCTTCTAAGGTAACCAAAAAAGTTGAAAAGCTCTTAAGAAAATTATCTCAGAATTTGCTCTTTTATGGCTACATTATCCAATGAAAAGGCAATGCTCTTTGCAATCTATTTTTGAGAAATAACAATGATAATTGATGGTCTCTAATTGTGGTCCCTTCATTCTGCAATGTAGCTCGTAAAATGAGAAACATCCTGTTCTGGTTCATTTGATTTGCAGTCTTTTAAGATTCAGTCCTGAATAAAACGAAAAGGGCAATGTAGTGCATGGGACTGTGTAGACTGAATATAGCTAGACCTTTTCTATCAGGTATTCAGATTTAGGTCAGGTGAAATGTTTTGGAAATGCATGCTTGGGCAAATTGTTTAGACATAAACAGCCCAAATATTTTGTTAAAGTATTTTCTAAATTAAATGCTTGAATTTTACTGGTAAGAAATAGTTTATACTTCAAAAGTAACTGCTGAATAATGTTGACGTGCACTAGAAAGTGTAAATATTGAAAATGCAGAGTTTTGGGTAAAGTATTTCCTTTGATTTGATTGTGTTTTAAAATTGTCAGCTAATGAAAACAATATTTATTGGTCAACCAGAAACAAATTGGTTTTGTTATTTCCCCTCCCTGTTCAAAAGGGTGCTGTTCAATTCCTGGGTAAAGAACAGACCTGAGTGCTGTTGAACAAGACATATAATTTCTTTCATCACTTCTTTCTTCCATTTTTAAAAGGGAAAATGCCAAGAATCGCTAAATGACAAGAATATTGAAACCAGTAATATGTTAATTTTGTTAATATTTCGAGATTCTTAGCTATTAAATCGAGTGGAAGTACATAAATCCCAAAAGAAATGCTTTACTCTGCAAAGTACAGTCAATGTTATTCAAGTGGGGTAAAGAAAACAATGAAAACTTATTTGTTTATTTGGTTTTCAGTAGGATTACATTACCTCTAGGAGAAAAGGAGTTCACAAACTGGCATGCAGAGAAGAGACAGATGGTAGGAATACACTGGGACATTCTTTTAATGGCAGCAGCAAATCTTCTACATTTTTCCCCCCAGAATAGATTTTCAAGTGCTTTCTTTCATAGCCAATACTGGACCTGGTATTGCTTTTATTTGAACTATTTTTATCAGAGAAGGTTGATGAGATATAGATAATCCAGAAGGCCGTGTAGTGATGGATACTGTTTGCCCTTTTGCATAGCTACCCGGACATCTCCTGCCCTACCTTTCCCATTGCCAGGGAGAGGCGCTGAAACCGTCTAAGAAAGAAAGTAGATGGAAGTTGTGATCATGGTGAGAAGTGTCCTGGGAGGCTGCCACTCATCCTTGGTTATGTCTCAGATACTTCAGCCCCATGCTCAAAACATGTCAGATTTTCTCCATCTATTGTAGAATATTGATATACTTCCAAAGGGCCTCCTTTGTTTATGTATCCAGAGAATACACATGACAGATCTTCCTTACAGAGGATTTTTCTTTTGCTTTTAGTTGTGTCAAACAGTAAAATCAATGAGCCTTATTGCTCCCCAAATCAATGAATGCTGGCCCCTACTGCTTTGTGGGACCCTAATGCTGGTGCTGTTATCACTGCCCTTGTGACTTCAGGAGCTCTCTACCAGCAGGATATTGACTGCCCTTCCCAGTGTGAAGGGCAGGAGAGTTTTCCTAATTAGACCTGGAAGCTTATTCTAAAAAATGTTCTGTTGATGTAAAATATATATTTTTTTTTACTGAAAACTTCTGCAAAAAGTTTCATCCCTCCCTCCCTCTAGGTTTTGCCATTGGAAGTAACATCATTAGCTTTAAAGTTCTCTTGTTCCCCCACCCTTGTTTTTCACCACTTTCATTAAATAAAACAGAATTCATATATTTGAGGTGGAGGTTACATTTTCATAATCATCCTTTTTTTAACTTTGTCATTCTCTGGCTTTGTTTGCTACTGCAAAGAACACAGGACTTTCAACATACTTTACTATGTATTATTTCTCAAGTTCTCAAAACTGAGGAATACTTAAAAGTTGGTAACACAGCAAGGGAGGGAATTAGCTGGGCCAGTGAGTCCATTCCCTGTCAATCATAGGTAACTGTGCAAGAGCGGTCTAGTTCAGAAGGGGCTGCAGGGCATCATGTGCCACCAGCTACACTACAGTGAAAGGAAAAGGAAGGAATGATGGCAAAATAATCCTATAAGCACACTGCCCAGCCTTTTAGGTTAGTCATTAACAAAGAGATGTAAAAAAGGATGAGGGGTTCCGTGAATAAATGGAAAAAAAAAATTGAGATTTATTTCCTAAGTAATTTTAAAAGCATAGGAATTTTTTTCTGGTTTTCAGTCTTTTGTTGAATTTGCTTTTGGTTTTGCTTCAAAGTTACCATGATCTGGCTTGTGCCACAGCAGCGCTCTGCAAGCTGGGCAGGGTTTAAAGCACTTTGAATCTCATGTAAGGGTCTTTCCCATGTGTACCATAAGGACATGAGGTCGGGGTAACAACTGGATTAATTGGGCAGTGAGAATTGCAGAGCACTTCCAGCCCTTCCAAGGTTGAGTGGTGACAGCAGGAAAGGGAATAAGGATCCTGTCCCCATTAGTCAGAAGGCAAAAGTCTTGAGATGAATTATGACTGCAAGTAAAAAATGTGTACTTGCAATGTAAACTGCGAAGCTGATGTCCCTCTGGGAAATGTGAATGCCATTACAATGCTACCTTCCATACATAATACATAAATTAATGGATTAATTTAATTATTTATCTTTCAACGTTTTCTCACCTGGCAGAATGGAAATGCTGGTAGAATCTTCGATAAGCACAAAAAAATCTATGCTAGTCTTCCTTTATTAATGGCTTTTAGTCACTGGAAAGTCTCAGGCTATTAGGATATACGGAGTTCTCTTAATAAGAGACAAGAAAAAAACAGATGGGATTGTTATCCATTCATTGATTCAGTCCAAGGCTGAAACAGGGTCTCACATTAAATTACTGCTAACACTGATTTCTCTTTGAGCTTTCTAGGAATGTTGCTACAATTTTCTCCTTCCCACTATTTTGGGAAAATTGCAAGGTACCAGAAATAACCAATAACAGAAGGAGGAAGAAAAACCCCAACCCCTTATGGTTCTGTTCATTTGTCGGAGATTTTGATTGCTGTTTTTCATTTACCCATTCTCCCTCTGCATGGCCCAATCTTAGAGTCATTACTCAGTCATTCATTCCTCCATTGACTCCTAATGGGATAATTAGCCAGTGGAAAGGCTTTGGACACAAACTAACTTGGGTGGTGATCTGGAGCATGTGTGGTCTCATTGTGTCAAATTAATAATGGTCTATTGTCATTTCTCAGGCATACTCTGAAGGTTTCAACTAGAGTTAAAATCTAGAGTGTATTTTTTGTTCATTTCTTCTGCCTGACCATGACTTAGCTAATATTCTATGCAGTATGCAATATCCTATAACTGTCTCGGACTGTATAAATAATGGAAGGCATTTGCATGCTGACCTGCAGTTATGTCTGTTTAGAGCAGACAGTGAACTTGCTTGCTTGGCTTGTTAATATTCTAGTTCCCTAGCAATCAATCTGCTTTGATATTTATGTAACCCAGTAAAGTATATTTTTCTTGGGTTTTAAATTATGTTGTTTCATCTCCCTTTATATCTCGCAAATTCAGTCTGGCTTGATTGCTATTTGGATCATAATATGTGGACAGCATGCCTTCACCTCGCCCCTGTAGTCTCTTGGCTGTGCAGGCATGGAGGTCTTGCTTTGCTTTCCTGGGCACTGCGGAGATGGTTAATCATTATACAAATGCAATCTGCTGTCCTCCATGCATCCCTTGGGTTTGTCTTTCTCAGGATACTTTCCCCTTCTTTGTATTTATATAATTTAAAGCTCAGTTCCTACATACAGAAATTAACATTTTGATAAAAAAAAATGCTGCTGTTATAAACAAATACCTCAGCTACTATAAAACAAACAGATAAAAAGAATAAACATACTGAGTCAGTGGAAGCTGATAAAGTGCAGACACTGCCTTAGGCTATCTCTGCACAGTGCAGACTTAACCTACACATCAGCTTTATCTCCTTTTTTTCCCTTTTTTTTTTTTTTTTTTCTACGAGGTCACTAAAGACATTCTCTGTTTCTAAAAGTAATTTTTGGTCACCAGTGATAAGCAGAGTAATCTTTCCCAATATTTCTGGTAGTTTGGGACTTTAACTTGAGGTGGTGGGATGAAGCAAGTGGACCAGACCTGCTCCTGCTCACCGAGCAGCGAACCACCACCTCTCCATGGCCTGCAAGTTTAAGAGCAGGTGGGGCAGATCCCTTTCCAGACCTTGTACTTTGAATAGTTCCGGGACGTGCTTGAGTAACTGTCTTCCTGTCTGTTACGTGAGATATATGATGTATTTATCTCATTGAAATGTCATATTAGTTTATAATAAATATTTAAACATGCCAACAGTGCCAAAGAATAGGTTTGAGCGATGTACTACTGTGATGCAAAAACCATTAGTATCATACACTAAAGCATCTTGTTAAGTGGCTTAGAATAGGACGACAGGTTGAAAATCATCCCCTCTGCCTGTCTGAGGCCTGTGTAATGCTCCTCCCACACCTCCTCAGCAATTACGGACTCAGCCTTTCCAGGGATGTTTGCTTCTCTCACCCTGGGGCTTTGAAAGGGAAGGTCCTGCGTTTGATCCGGTCTCAGACACTTCACCTGTCTTCTCTTCAGTGCTCAACTGTATGAGGTGGATTAAGTGACAGCAGAGACACCTCTACAGATGGGCCATGGTGGGGGCCGTGGTGGGGACACACATCTGGGCTGGGCACTCCTTGGAGCTCCTGCTTCAGTGCAGTGAGCAGCTTCTGCCCTACGTGCCTGATGGAGCCGGTCACAGGCCTGCTGCGTCTAGCGTCTGGGACTGAGAGGTGGCTACCCTGAAAATACATGAGACAGAGAAGCTAGTGAGCCTGAGGTGGGAGGAAAATGGGCACCCCGTCAACACGAGGAAAATGCATTCACATAAGAGACACAGCGGGTCTGCAGTTCATCACAACACCAGCAATATTGTCCAGGGCCCTCCCAGCCTCCTCTGTACCACCATCAGTCCACCTGTGAATCTTCAGTAGGAAAACAATTCATTGCAGCCTTTCTGGGGCTTGCTCCCTCCTTTTCCAGGCGTGTGTTGCAAACTGGCAATATAAAAGGCATCAGTGCACTGTTTCTGTCTTAACTTAAAAAGAAAGAGAATTTTCTAAAAGTTGTTTTGATCTCCTTGGGACAGCTTCAGGACAGTTCATTCATCCAGAGTTATGTATCACACCTTGTCTCAGAGAATTTCTGCTTCCTGTGTATTTTTTTAACTTTTTTTTTTTTTTAGCTGTGGACTGAATGAACTGTAATTAAAATCAATGGGAAGTTCCCCCAGCGGTTTATTAGAGCAGGGTACAGTCCTTAGCATCTATTTAAAGACCATGGAAATCACCGATGTCAGTAAAAAGCCTCCTACTTGCATTGCTTAGCCCCTAAACCCCTCCTGGATAGGAGGGACTGGGCACTCAGGTAACGTGTAGGTAGCCTGTAAGGGAAGGAAAGCTTGTCATGGCATTACAGGTTTCCCTCTTTTTAAAGCAGACTCATTAATTTGTGAAACCAGATGTTTCTAAGCCTGGCAGATCTATTAATCTGTATATTTCCAGTTTGCCAAACATTAAATCACCAGAAAAGTAAATTGAAACTCTCATTTACTTCTAGTGCTTAAGATCTCCTAACATAATCTAAAAGTGCTTCAAGCAAGAAACAAAAGGGAATAACCAAAGCCTACATCATCCTTGAGCTTCCATTCATCTCCCCATAAGGGAGCAGCCTTCCTCTTCTGGAGGAGCTCTGTGCACATGTATTAGAGTAATTTCCTCTGACAGTTCTCCTAATAGAGAGGACTATTCCTCCAGTTATCGTATCTCCAGAGGCATCCCTGCATAAAAAGCATGTCTGCACTATTAGAGAAATCATGTTAATGGGCCTAAAATGTTTCAGTCAGGGAACTGAAAAATTTAGTGAGGATATTATGGTGCAGAAGCATTTTGTTGTTGGGATGTGTTCACATGTGGGTTATTGACTCATCCGTATTTAACTTCTCACAGCCTTTGACTTGACCTTTCACTTGACTCCCTCTCCTGTCATTTTCTTGGTATGAAAAATTTTAGCCTTTTGTTTGACCTGTGTGAACTCATAAATTCTGGTTGCTCACACATGTAATCACAGAGTAAATAAAGCAGCTGGAAAAAAAGCTCCTGCTGAATGCAGCGGGAGGAGACCGTGCAGCATCCTCCTCCTCTCCAGCCAACTCTCGTTTCTCTCACAAATACCCTTCCACATCTTACCCTATGTGGTATGCCAGGTGTAGCTTGAAACAGGCCATGATCTCCGAGTAACCTGGTCAATACTTGAGTATGTCCCAGGTTAGCCATTTTAGACTGAAGTGTCCCAGGGAGAGCTGCTGGGAGTTCATTCATCTTTGTGTGTCCTGTTCTACACCCATACCCTAGAGGAAAACCCAGGAACATCACTCTTGAAGAAGACATTAGTGGGTCTGGTGCCTTCTTAATGCTTCAGTAGAAAGCTATCCTCTTATTCTGAAATAATTTTTCCTACCTAGTGAAATTTTATACAATCAGGATTAAGAATTTTTTGCATAGAAGTTTCACAAAGGTTCACAAACAAGTCTTAGAAAAGTTGATTGGGTTTTCTTCTGGTCAGAAAATTCAGCTTGGCCATACTGGACAGGGCTATTTCAGTCATGCTGACAGGAAAGAATTTCTAGGTTCCAAAAAAGGGATTTCTGGAGAAATGCAGTGTGGTCCATACCTGTTACTCTCATAATATCTTACGTTTTTAAGTACCATCTTATATATGAGTAGCCTCACTACTCAATCCTTAAAAAGAAATTGGTAGCTTCTTACTCTTCCAAATACTTCAGCTCTTCATGCAGCAAAAACCACCCTTACAATTAGCATTTTTGAACTGTCAGCGGGTGATTGCTCTCTTGTCCTGAGGGTGGAATATTCTTCTCATGCTGAAAATTTCTCCTATTTCTGTATTGCATTTCTGCATCGCATTTCTATACTGCATGTCACGTATGCATTGCATGTCTGCAGACAGAGAGGGGTCTTAAAGTCAAGACTGTCATTGTGGTACCTCTACGACCACTGAACTTATTGGAAACTTCCAGATGAAAAGAAGTTCCAGCAAATGTTTGTATCTATCTGCTTAACTTACAGCTTTTCTTATGACCCTTTTAATTGACAGTTTGAAACTTTTGCACCTACCAAAGTGACTTTCCTTTTAAAATAACACTTCAGACAGGTGTAGATGGAAGGGTTGGTATAGTCAGATCATAAAAATGTTCTTATCATAAATTAAAAATCAACAGCCCCCCCTCTTCCCTTTTTTTTTAAAAAAAAAAGGTGGCGAAATACGCTGACTAATGTACTCGTCACCCTTGTATCTCTGTTGCTCAAAGTAATAACTAAAATTAGATTAAGCTTTGTGTATTGATTGTCCTGAACTTGCTTGGCAAGGATGGAAACTTGAGATTCATATAATAAGAAAACTGATTCTGGGTCCATCATTCATATCATGTGGTTGATGTTCATTCTATAAAAACAGAGGGCTCGTGGACCATGCAACACTGGTCTGAAAAATTATGGCAGGCCTGCCTTGACAACCTGGTAGTAGTGAAGTGAAAGAAGATATGGAGAAATTCATGTTTAGCATGTACCTTGCTCTTTTTCTGAATGAGGTTGCTGGCAAGGACAAGAACATTAATTTTTTGGTTGTTGCTCTGTAAAATATGCGGATGTAGAAGCCTTAACTTACAATAGGCATTACTGGTTAATTAAGGAGATTCATTGATTTATTCTTAGCAAAGAACTGTTAGCCAATGTTCACTGCTAGGCAATTATTGAATTCAGATAGAGCATAAGATATGTGAGAAGAAATATTTTTCTTCCCTGGAATAATGTTTCTGTCTGATTCTCCAAATAGGAATTATGTATATCTTCTGCTGTTAAATTATTATAATTACTAAATTATTGTGATCTTTAAATAGCTGGCTGCAATTTTATAGCAAAAATATTAATTACCATAGTTAATAAAGTATTTATCATTGCTTAGGAATATATTACTGAAATTTTTGTTTGGAAGTAAGTAGTTCAAAGATGAGAATTTGATAGGTTTGGATCTTGCCTGAGGAATTCTTCTTAAAGCAATGCTTGGCACGTATTTGACAGCTTACCATTAAATGTACGCTTTCGAATCATCTACTGGTGGCATGCATTTTCAGATCGCATTGTAACAATGCAAGTGCCTGGAACCCTAACCTTCATGATGCAAAGATTCAAAAATAGAACTGGTGCTATTTATACTACCTATTTGGCTATGCATGAAATGATATTGAATAAAAGGCTTGTGTGGAAATCTCTTTCACACTTTCATAGCAAATAATGAGCATACATTAAGAACAAATTACATGTATCTGAACTTAATGGGTGAGGTGTCCCAGGCTTCTACAAATGAATACTAATGGAAGGAAGCTGTAATAGATATTGAACATTTAATTAACTTTTGGGGCAAGACTGTCAGTGCATGACACAGTGGCAGCACGTGTAAGAAAAGCAAACAAAGAAATACACCACCACCACCCCACACACACTTGTATTTACACGTACAGTTCCAGAATGGGAAGCAAGAGACATTTTAGCAGCGATTTTTCTGCAGAAGAGTCCTAATGCCTCTGTGCTGCAGCGGCTGGTACGTACACGTGGAAGAAATCCAAACAGAGGAGATCATGTTTAGCCATCAAATTAAGGAGTCCTCCTTTGGCCTCTGTTTGTGTGGCTTTCTGTTTTCTGTTTTCTTTTTCACTAGCATGAGAATGGACTATGATTGAGATGGCCACAGGTTTACTGTGCTGTGTCAGGAACAGAACTGCAGTGCCTGTGATGTGCCAAAGGATGGAGCCTCACGGTGCCTGGCCGAGGTCTCTGTGTGCGTGTGTGTATGTGTGTACGGCCAGAGAGAACCTACATGCAGTGGCCTGAAGTTTTACAAACCTGCACTGACTGCTGATATGTGGCTGATATTTTCATCCTGTACAAGTTGGTGTCACCTGCAAATGGAGGAGAACTGGAGTTCTGTGCTTGCAATCCCTCTAAATCACTGCTGAATGTGTTACATTATCACATTAGGAAATGTATATAAAATACAGCTCTGACTTTCTGGAAAACCAGACAAAATATTTGTATCTCAGTGAAAGCAGAGTAACAGCAGGAAATAATCAGCCAGGATGTTTTCTCAAGGGGTAAGCTATTTCCTCATCCTACAAGCAGTTCCTGGCAATGTCAACCACTGCAGCCTATGGTAATTCAGTGTAGGAAGTTTCTTTACATTGTGAGCAACAAATTAAGATATAGTATATATGGAGTCATGCTAGTGATCCTTGTAGTCTCTACTAGGATGCTACTAACCAACTTTTAGTCAGTTAATTACAAAACAGAGAAGGTGCTGCTTCTGGTTTTGGTATTCAAGAGGTTTCTTTCACAGTCCACATTTTGGCTTAACTACCATTTTTAGAGTTCATTGGTGCAGTAATGAAATAGCATCATGTGTTTCTATGGAAATGTGAATTTGTGAGAGACAGCTCAAAGACCAGACAGGCTGATCACTCCGTATCGAAGCTGAGTTAATCCCCTGATGTTTAGTTGCTGTACAGCTGGGAGTTGATCAGCTGGGGAACTGCAAACAAATGATAAATAGCATCTATTCCTAGGAGCTAAATTTCCTCTCCGTGTTGAATTTCGTGAGTCGGATTGCATTCGCCATGAGTAGCAGTTGATTCCATCTTGGCTCGTTTTGTTACATCTGGGAGATCTGATTCGTGATATGGGAGAGCAGCTACATTTTGTCAAGCGTTTCTGAGTGTATGGATTTCTGGTATACAGTTTGACCTTTGAATGTAGAGTAAATTTCCCATTAAGTGTAAATGTGGTGTTGTTGCTGAACACACGTTTTTTGCTCAAAGAGATTTTGGGCTTTGGGGCTCAAAACACCACGTTTCTTGATTGTGTTACTCTGACTTGCTGCTAATTCATCAGTATGTCCTACATCTCACCCAGCTGCAGCCTGGCCCTGCTCCGTCTTCCATAGAAGAGCTGTGGAGTTGTGGGGATAGGGAGGCACAGGAAGGCTTTCCAGCCTCAGAGGTCCTCTGTCCTCTGAGTTCCCCTGGTACTTCAAGGACTGGCAGATTTTGGGCATCCAACCCTTTGCCCCATTGAGGCTGAGGAGAGCCAAGTCTAGCTTTTGGCGCTTGTCCCACTTTGCAAGCAGAAGCACTGATGCATGTACACAATCAGACACCACCCCTCTTTCCAGTTACTGCATAAGGAATACTTGTACCAGGGACAAATTGCTCTTAAGCATCACTTTGCTTGTAGCCTACCTAGCCTTCTTTCTTGCCCAAAGTGCAGTTACCTGGATTTGCTTTGTGATGTCTGGAGCTTGAACTAAATCTCAGGAAATGTTCACTTTTACTGTTTACGTACTCCAGACGTAGCAGGTGCCGTAGTCACTGTGGGAAGCAACCTCCTCCCCCAGAGCAGCACTTTCTGCCTAGAAAAGTTTGCCTGGGTTTGACATGGTTGTAAGCTTGGGCAGTTGCTGGTTCTCTGTTCTCCTAACTGAGAAAACAACAAAAAAAAAGGTTTTACTTTCTGGCATTAACTAGAACAGGTCAAAGATGGGATAAGGCTCTTCAGATTTTGCCTGGGGTAAGGGAAGGAGCTTGTAATTTGCTGAAACGGTGTTCTCGCCATCAGAAACAAGCCTCTATGTACCAGTACAGGAACTGGCCCTCAACATTTTCCCATTAGCACGTGAGTGTTTGAGCGAGGCAGAGAGGGACAGATTCAGCGAGAGCAAAGGGAATATTACAGTTGAAGGAGATCACAGCCTCACCATCCAAAATGTGAATTACATCTTATCAAACTGGCAGAAAAGCCAGCAAGTAATAAGTCGCATCCCATTTTATTTAGCTGGCAGGCAATAAACAGTGGTCAACCTGCTGCCTCGTATCACTCACTTTCTGCAGGATCTGTGGCTTGACTGCCTTTTATTACCCGCTGGCTTTTCTGCTGGTTTCATAAAATGTGATTTTAAGAGCTTGCTCAACCTCCTTAATTCATCTTGCAGTGTCTGTGTGTTTCAGGGACTTCACTATGTATATGTGATCTAACTTGATCAAATACAATGAACTGTAAATGCTGTGGCACTTGTGAAGTGTGTAGAAAAACAAATATTGAATGGAAAAGAGAAGGTAAATCAAGAAGTCACTGCTAAACTGACAAGGGAGTACAGAAAAGAAAGAGAAGAAAGAGAGTAAAAGGTCTTTTAAAGTGCAAAACTAACATTTATAATATGCTACAGAGGCCAAGAGAGCAATGATATTTTGATGTGTAAAAATACCCATAAAATTATAGTAGATAAGCTTATGTATTTTAGATAACCTCGTACATGTTAAACTGGCCAGCACACTGGTTGGAAGAAGATTTCTCGGTCAGCAAGTCTTCCACAATTACCCGCTGAGCGCAGAATTCAGTGCCGATCCCTGGGCGAGGCTGGACCTGCTGGGCTGTGTGTACAGCTGGAAATGGTGAGGAGTGGAGCCCAGAATAAGTCCAGGGCTGATTTGGAGCCGCTTTCTTTGTCTTCACTGTGAATTAAATCAAGTTCTGCTGCTAGGTTCAATTGGGTCAAGGCTGGATTTTTCTCTTTTCAAAATAAATATTGTCCACCTACAGATATGCCAGATACTGGCTTACAAATGTTTCCACTCAGAAAAACCACAGGATAGATTAGGAGAGAAAGTGTAACAGTGCCAAGGGAGAAAAAATACAGAATAATTGAGTTCTTTCTGTGTTTCAAAAGCTGTTTTTTCTTCCAATTTAACTCAGTTATACTATGATTAGGTGCTTTTGGTTTTCTCCCTCACTGTGAATGTAGAATTCAGTCATTTTTCTCTTTCATACAAAAAGCATCCATTAAGATAAATTTCAGTGTGGCTCTGTAACACGACTTGTGACTGTCATGGGAGATCCCTAATTGTATTCATGTCATCAAGGATTTTTTTTACAAAGTATTTGCCTAAAATGGTTATGTCAGAAACATTAAGAAAAATTCTTATCATTACAGCTGAAATATAAAGCCAAACCCAATAATACCAAATCCAGAAAATATTTACCTTACTGTACTGAATCATTTGATGTAATATAATTATACTGTGTGTTGGTTTCCCATAACCATTACATTCTGATAAGAAAACTAAGTATGAACTAAAAGGAGCATGGACAGACTAATCTGTATCATTTCAATTAGTGTCTTATGGAGATTTTTGGATTTTTGTTGTTGTTGTTGAGTCTTATTCTACTGTGTGAAAGTTTGGCTTCGAATGACTGGAAATGATAAAATTGGCCAGGTTTCATTTTTCATGTTTGAAGGCTATTTTCAGCTGTGTTAATAAAATGTCATAGCTGCTAGGAACTCTGGTGCAGTGTAATGAACAGTCTCGGGAATCAAGTGTCTAATTTCAGATGTAGATGGTGGTGGAAATCTGGCTAAATGAAAGCTTTTCCAAGCAGAACCACTGGGAGGAAACCATTGCTCTCATTGATGAGGTCCCGCCATGGAACAGAGCTTTTTATAGCACACTACTCGTGCCACGGACAGCCACTTATAAACCATGGAAATAATGATTGATGGGGCACCATCCAGACAGGCTCCACAAGCTGGAATTTATAAGCATCACCCCAGAAAGGTGGATGCAGCGTGGCAGCAGAAGAGGGGTGGCTTCCTGCTCCAAACCAAAGGGGGTCCCATGGTCCCCGAGCTCCTGCCCTTCCTATGGCTCATGCCCCTGCGCCCCAGCTCCCTGGGGATGTCTTCTGCAGTTTGAGGTACTCATTCCATGTCCACAAGCGCCGCACGTGCTGCCACATGTGCTTCTCTGTATTCAGTTTCTGATTCGATCACTTAACCTGTTGGTTTGAAACAGAGTTTTGCACATCCAATCTTAAATTTCTGGAAGAAGCTTTATTCTCCATTTCAATATTGCAAATCCAGGGTAATGTCAGAGTTACAGTCTACAAACAGTGAAGATAGGATTGTTAGAAGTGCTCAGTATCGGTTTCTCCATAACTATGGAAATCATATAAATCTAAAATTTTTAAGTAAACAGTGGGTATAGACTTAGGCTAAACCTGAATACATTTGAGAATCTCAGATGTGTTCTGGGAGACAACATGTTTACAGCTTATACCTAATGTTTGACTCATAACTATTCAGAAAATGAAACAAAACTGTCTTGACTCTTCTGAGGCATTAAATACCTATGGTGTCTATTCACTGTAGAGGTTGTGAACCCCTTGAAAGCAGAGGTATATAAAAAGAGCCCTAATTTGAGGCAACTGTGTTGGAAGAATATTGCTTCAGAACTGTGCAATAAAACTGAAAATCTTTTGTTCCAGTAATCTCAGACAAATGGCAGCTTTGGTGCATGCCAGACAATCTTTGAAAAACATGACAATAAAATAACGGAAAATAACTTTGGCCTATAGGTTAAATTTTGCACACTAAATAAAACTGGACAGACTATCATTCAAGAAAATGGTGCAGAAAAGAGGGAATTTCTTCTTGTTGAATTAATAGAGAGTATATCTTGAAGATTTTCTTTCACAGATTGAGACTAACTTGCAGGTTATCAAATCTGAGTCTTTCCACAGAACATGGCCCTTCTGTGACACATTTTTAACATACCAGGTTGCTACTGGACACCTAATGAAACAGCAAAGAGCTTGCAAGATACTGTATTATGTAGCTAAGTTTTTTCAGTTGTGTAGAAAGTGATTCCTAGATTCAGAATGTTAATCTCTAGTGTTTGACATCTGTCACAGGGTATCAGATTTGGAAGCCTCTGCATAAAAGACACTCAAGTCCTTAACAAGCTACCCTTGTTTTGACAAATGTGCTTCTTCTACCTGCTGTTATTTCTGCGTGAAGAGGAAGGTGACAAGATGCTTCAAGTTAGATGACAAAAATATCTTTCTTACTGTGTGGTAACCTCCATGCACCTGGTCTCCATGGTGCTGTAGGATGGGGAGGCCAAGAGGCAGGCAGCTTTAGTTATCAGTCTCTTCAGCATGCCTCCCGGTGCAGAGATGGGGCAGGCAGAGGTTAAGCTGCAAAATTTCTGCTGTTAGACCAACAGCACCTCCCCTACCGTTACTGTGTGCTCCAGTCCAGCTGAAGAAAAATAAGGAAAAAACCCACCAGCAAAACTCTAGAGGCCTTGCTGTTCACTTGGAAAGATAGGAAAAGAATCTGCATTTTATTTTGCAAGTCTTCCAGAAGAAGAACCAAATCTTAGAAAAATTCCTTTGTTTCTCACCCCTGTCTGTAGATTAACTGGAGGAAGGAGAACAGAGGGGATTCCTGTGGGTTTTTTGCTCCTTTTGCACATACACATCGCATGCACACTCCTGCATCACACACCATGGCCACGGTCCCTTTCTGTTCTCCTCCTCTCCCCTGTCCCAGGGTCCAGAGTGGTATTTCAGGAGCAGCTGAAGCACACAGTGAAGTCAGGGCACACCTTGGAGGAAGTTACCTATATTAGGTTCAGGTTATATGACAGCAGTTGCTCAAAACAGAGCTGTCACCCTGCCATAAGCTACACTCCTCCGCTCTCATACCAGCTTCTGTGCAGTGCTACAGGAGCTCACATGAAGGTGAGCCTCGCAGGCGGTCTTCTCCAGCAGGCAGAAACCGCAGCAGGGTCTGGGGGCTGGAGCCGGTCCTGGTCCCAGCTCTGTCGTGCTTAGCAGCTGCCTTGCTCAGTGGCCACTCTCACAAGCAAGGTGATGCTGGCCAACCTGGTCATGACAGCATTTGTCTCCTGTCAGTCCACTTTTGCATTAAAAATTTGTACTTTGTTTTTCCTCTAAGATTCTTTTTTTTTTTTTTTAGGACCTAATAGCCTGCTGTCAATCTAAAATGAAAAGCCTAATATTTACCATTCTGGGGGAAACAGCTAGGGCATATGTGGAAGTCATTATTCACCTGAGGCGCTGGTGGCAGTGGCTGCTGGTGAGTCCCTGGCTCCGCTGCGCTCCAGGGCAGACTCGGGCATGGCAGATGCTGCGGCAGAAATGTCTTCCTGGCACAGCAGCCATCTGCACAATCCTTCATCAGTCTCTTCCAAACTGCTCTGAAGAAAGACATTATCATGGGTTGAGCAAAATATGTTATGCATTGTTGTTCCCGAGACAATTCATTTAAGTTTGGGGCATTTTAATAAAAGCCCAGGAAATATGGCTGCATTCTTCAATGTTATTAGAAAAAGTCTAATGAGCTTTAAAGCATCAATATTTTGGTTTAGGTCATTGTGGGTTATTTTTCAAATAAGAAGGAATCTTGTTTCTGTCATTCACTGAAAACGTGAGAAGCCACCAGCAGATGTAAACCAGATCTGCTGTCAGCCCAACTTTGCACCCCACCTCCCAGGTAAATAGTTAAAGTGGTCCAATTTGCTTCACTCCAAAAGGGGTTAAAGAGCTGGTGAGAAATATGCAGGGAAATACTGATGGGTGCCTCGGCACTGTCCCCAGTGCAGAATTGTAGGTGCTGAGTGAAGTGGACCTGAAGAAGGACATGGCCACAGCAAAGAGCATCCCCCTTGCACCCATACTGCACCCCATAGCCTTCACTCACCGAACAAGAACTCAGCCTGTGCAGCAACCCTGAAGATCAGACTGGCTGTGATACACAACATCCCAGCTGCCAGCAGATTTACCACAATTGTAATTATGTGTTGTAACTACCACAAGTTAAAACATTTTATTTTTTTTTTTCACTCTTATTTTGCGTTTAGTCATATTTGTACAACTCCCAAACCACAGGGTTACCTGAGGGAAGAAAGCAGGGTGGGTTAATGAAGAGATATTTTTACTGTAGGGCAGGATGCATCAATAGATAATGTGGTTCTGCCCATGCTGGCCTCTGCTTTACTTCCCAAATCTGGTCAGTGGCTTGGGAAGTCAACCATGACATTTATAACTCAGTAGAGTCTATGCTCCTGTCTGCTGAGCCACTACATCAGCCAGATTTAACCTGCGTTGTTTTTTTTTTTAAGTCAGCTCCCTTTATTCTTTACGCTCCATGTATAATATGAAGAACTCCTAACCGGAGCTGTTTTCTTTCATACGTGGGTTACACTACAAAGTTATTCCTGTCTTCTCAAATTAACCAGAAGGATTGTATGGCCTTTAAAGAAAAGTAGAACAAACATAATTCTGTTTTGTGTGGGTGAATTTCCATGGAAGTCGGCTTACTTTGCATTGGGCTGCATTTGGCAGCATGTCAATGTCTGTGTGGGGAAATTGGCATCTATTACCTTCCATTGGATCTCATTTATAAAAGGAAAACGCAAGTCCAAAATCTTCTTAAAAATGTCAGGCCAGTAGACAGACTGAAGTCGCAGAGATGGTTTAGTTTATTTTAGAGAAGATTCTGTCACAAACTCACATTCCAGTTTGGGTTGACATAATATTGTTATATGTTTGCACCATATGTTTATAATTTTAAACAGCCTGGGGGAAAACAAACAAAAACTGTACCTCCTGCTAGAGGGACCTATTGGCAATATAATCCTGGGCAGAAAATTCAGATGGTGAATTGTGTCTCTCAGAACATCAATCAAACCTCGTCAGCAAAGAATGAGCAAACAATGCTTTTATTAACCTGAATCTAGCCACCGATAATGTGTTAGTTTCTTAGAAAGAAGAATTCATTTGAGAAACAGGTCACCAGATAAATTACATTCTTTTTTTTTTTCTTTTCTAATAGTGCACTTTCTTACCACACTTTACACTTCTAACAAGTTTGTTTTTGTTTTTTTTTAATGTATCGTTCTGTGCATAGTCCATAATGGGGATCTTAATGTAAAAAACAGTAGGGTATCTGTTGCCTGCCCAGGGAGATCAAAGGAAATAACTTTTATCAGTATTTAGTAGTGGAAATATAATGACAGAAAGGAGATTTCTTAATTGCTATTGTTGTAATATGGTTGACGAGAAAAGTAATGGTTTTGTCCTGATAGCTGCCTCTCCTTCCACAGAACAACCATCATTGTTTCCACAGGGAAAGGTTATCTGAGAACACAGAAAGACCAAAATGTGAGGGCATTTTTTATTTCCATTTTCATGCAGCTTTGAGAGGCATACAGAAGAAGGGATAGGAAATGTGATTCTTTGGTTATCAGGTTATTTCTTGCAGAAAGCACCACCTCCAGGCTAATGCCTGTCCCCCCAGTCACTGGAATTAATTTTCTTCAGGGAATGATGACTTTTGGGTGGAAAAAAGGAAAAAAACCACCACCTTTTTCATCCCCAAACTGTAATCTTCCATGTGAAAGTGCTCAGTTTGGAAATGACTGCCCTGAGAAACACCAAGCTGTTTTTCTGCTGCGCCATGTCTGTAGTCTTATCTGCAGGTGGGACTCTTGGCCAGCCCCTCTTACCCCATGTATCACTGGCTCTCACTTGTGGAGCTGCTGTGGCTGGAGCTGCTGTGGCTGGTCCTCATGGAAGTCATCGTGCTAGCCCACACCAGAATCACCAGGCAGCTAAACTCCATATTTTCATTACAGTAAGACAGCATTTCTAATGTGAAACTTCTGTGGTTTTATTCTGATACTTTTAATGAAAAACATGCTTGGTTGAAATGCTCACACCTATAATTATCCATCAGCTCAAAATGATGAGGATAAATTGCATTGATCTGCAGAACCAGTCTTGTGAAGCAGGTGCAGAGCTTCCAAGTATGCTCTTTACATCCCTGCCTGCTCACAAAAGCACAAGTACTTTTGGACATTTTGTTATTTTTAATGTCATGTAGATCTTATCTTGCTGCTAAAGTTGGTGAAGGAAATCGCTTTTTTGTTTGCTAGTTCAGTTACAGATGGATGTTTTCCGCGAGTGGAAAAACAGAGCTTCAGTGCACTGGGTGCAGTGGGATCTGAGGCTGTGGGGAACAGAGGGAACCTTCTTGCAGGAGGGTTTCACTGAACTCAGGTTACATTTTCAGTCAGAGAAAGCTGTTTTGCCACCAACTTCTCAGCATCCCACTTTTACATTATTCACATTGCATTAGCCTCTAGAAACCATGTCTGCAAAACCACACAAAATTAGGCTTTAGCTAGGAAAGCACCAAGGTTCAAGGCAGTGGCTTAACTGCTTTGCAGAATCGGGCCAAGTAGGGAAACCCATATACATATATATATACATATGGATTATATGTATGCATTTAGAGCTGGAAGCTTTGTCTGGCTCATACTTGGCACTAAACACTAATTAACTACAATTACTTACACCTATATTTGGGAAACACATACAAATATAAGCCATGCAAAATTAGATGGTCTGCCCTCTTGCAGACTGTTTCAAATAATATTAGCTGCTCATATTAATGGAAATCAAATGTAATAATTAGTGATTGAGAGAAAATTGTGGGAAAAATCAGAGTTACTCAGAGCATTAGCAGGGAAAGAATAAAGCTCTCAGATGGGCGAATTGCATTTGATGAATACCACAGGTGCAACACTTTTCAATACACCTTTGCTGGGCTAACAGCAATAAATGAGGCTCTAAGCTCAGCGAGGGGTGCCAGGCACTCTTCTAATAACAGTAATTCCAAAATAGTAGGTGACTATGAGCTTAGAAATGAAAAAGGGAAATCAAAATACTGTCTCAGTCTTGTTGAAAGAAGCTTTTAACTTCTTTTAATTTCTAACAAAAAAAAAACCAAAAACACAAAACCCAACCCTGAATTATACAACTTTTTTGCTGTATAACTTTTACCATTCCAGAAATGTCATAAATATATTACAAAACAAGCTTTGGAGGACTGTGGACTTTGAATCAAACCTGACAGAGGATTTCAGGGTAATAAATCACTGAAGAAGACCAGAAGTATGGGGGAAGATAAAGATCCTTCAGATCCTCAGTGAGGAGTGGACAGGTTTTGACAGCTGTTGTGTCTTATCTATCTCCTCAAACTTGCCTATTTCCCCAACTTCCCCTCCGTGTGAGCCAGCAGCAGAAGAGAGCTTTGGGGGAGGCTGGAAGGAAGGGTAGGATCACAGAGGTAGCACCCCTGTGGGCAGCAAAGGGATTCAAAGAATCTGGAGCACTTGGCCATCATCAGCAATGATCTGGCCCTTGGGGATACTTCCACCCAACTAGTGATGACCTGTGCTAACTATTTACTCGGCTTTAACAGCAAATTTTGAGGGACTGGCTACCACATATGGGGGGATTTACAGCCAGGTCTTTGCAATTTAAGCATTCCTAGCTGAGATATTTATTTTCTTCCATTGTACCATGACTAATTTATTGGGAGCTGTTGCAAAAGGTGATAAAGAAGTGTGGAGGATAGCAAGATGCTTCAGCCAGCAATATGGTAAATAACTCAGCTGCTTTTGGATACTGTGGATGGCCGCATTTCTTCTTCAGGTATCTAGTTATTTAAATTGTTGAACATAAAATACCTATTGTGATAGTGAAGATAAACTTTAATCTACCTGAAAATAGTTAGTTGATACTGCCACATATTTGAAACAGAAAAAGAGTTGAAAAGCTGGGGGTTGATGCAGTGGGAACTTGTGCACTTCAGCTGCAGGTGCCGCACAGGGCTGCCCAGGCTGACTGTGACAAGACAAGGAAGAGCTGTTATTTTGATATCTACTCCAACTTTCTACTCCAGGCTTCTGAGTTTCATATGATCATTCTTTTAGCAAGCCCACGACTTCCCACAGGGCTGGAGATTTGCTCTGGATCCAGACTCAAGGCTCACCCAGGATTACCCGGTTCCCCTTGTGCTGCTCACTCGGGGAATGTTGCTGCTCCTAGTTTGTGCCAGTTGGGGTAATAGGGTTTCTATTCTGTGGGTAGTTGCCTACAGCATCTGTGCATGTACCCCTTATTTACTTTGCAGACTTTGCTTTTCTTGATTACAGTCTCCTCTGACTGATCTTGGGTGAAATAGTGCAGGATGTTTAAAAACATGTTCCTATTGTCCTTGTCAAAATGAACTCGTTCAGGAAAGTAACTGCACTATATTCAGAGGACACTTTTTCAGTGTTTTGTTTCTCCAACTGTTGAAAGCAATGATTTACACAGCTATAGTGGAATGGCAAATGTAGATAAGGAAACCAGCCTGCAGGCGCTTGCCATCTGAATTTAACTGTAATACAAATGCCAATTAATGCAAATGTTGACAATTTGTTAGATCTTTAATACCTGCCTGAACAATAACCAAAAAAGTCTTCAGGCTTCATTAAAACTAGTTAAAATAAAGTAGTTCATCTCTTAGAGTTCATCTCTTGCATAGAGGGACTTTCCTTCCACAACCTGGCTGTTTTCCAGATTATGGTTCTGAGGCCTTTGCAACTGAACTGGGATGAAGAGGTGGTTGTGAAGGTCTGACAGCAGGTACCAAGTGCGGAAATCTCACAGGTGGAAGGTATTGGCAGATGTTCCCCAACTTGTCCCTCTTTGCTGTCTTCTGGGATACAACATGCCTTCTGCAGATACGTGGCTGGTGTCGGGAGGAGAATGAACGTGCTGCTCCAGAGCTGATCTCTCTGGTAGGAGGTGATAGTCATTCTGGCCACCTCTCTGCAAGAGCTTCTCCCAGTGCTTTGCCCTACAGAGAGCACTGCTGATCCAGCAGCTTGAGAATGATGCAGGATATCTGGGTTTGGGCTGCTGCAGACTCCCTCAGAAAAATACCCATATCAGGTGGAACAGAGGTGCTTCCATAGTCCAACACTTCTTCATCATGTCAGCCGGTGCTGCCCCAAATCGGAGTTACTGTCTCCCAAAGGCACAGGCTTACGAAGCCAGCTGAGAGCGATCTGTCTCTGTGGCAGTGTGGCTGCTGCTATGTGCGTTGCCACTTCTGGAGGCCCTGTGTATATGGCTTCGTCTCAGATACAGAGGAGGGACAGGTAATTGAGATTACTATAAAAGTGAGTGTGTTGAATTGATTTGCTTAGCCCATATAGGTACATTGTCGCAGCTAAGTTTCATTTCCACTTTTTTAGCCCATGGTTACGTGTTTGAGCATGAAACTATTCTTCTCAGCTGGAAAATATTCTGCTTAAAAACTTGGTCTCTCCAAATCTGAAGGCTGAAGTCGAGCATCAGCCACAAATATCTCCCATGCCTGCTGTAATCATGGCTATTTAAAATCTACATTTTAAAATTGAGAGATCAAACTCAGCCTGTGCAACAACCAGCAGCTAATGAGCTCATAGTACAGAGCAAGCGGGTAGGCACCTTATTTTCTGTTAACTGCTGACAGTTGCTTGTGGCTCTTGCATCCTTACTGCATGCGATGGAGCGGACAAGTTGGCAGTATTCTGTGGCACGCCCCGCAGCACTCCATCCATGCTGTCAAATGTGGCATGAAACCGAGCCTCTAGTTTCAGCTGGAAGAAGGAAAAGCAGCAGACATTCCTAAAAGAGGGGTTTAATTGCTCTCTGTTCTTGTTTTTTGAGGCCTGTGGTCACCCCTGACAACTGAGTCTGTACACTGCATATGCTGTAGAAATGGTTTTCAGCTTATTAACTCCAAAACCGTCAGAACACATAGTTGAATTTACCAGCTTAGAGAGCTGGTTTTAATTACCACCTAAGTGCATTACAGAAGTGAATGCAGATTGATGTTGCAGAAGGAGGCTGCCACAGCAGACAGAGACCCTTCGCCTCCCTTGCCTGGTAGCTGTTTGATGGGAGGTAACTCCAGGGATGGCTTTGGTTTGTCACCAGCGTGTGCCACATTGCTGCTAGCACTCAGCCAGGTGGGCTCGGGTGGCATGGGGCAGAGCTGGGGGCTACTTGTGGGTGCCAGTGAGTAGCCCCCTCCATGCATGTGCCCGGGAGAGCTCCTGAACTCCTGAGTGCTCACCCGCTTGCTGCGGGATAAAAAGCAAATTCAATTGTTTTATCCAGAGTCTGGGGAGAGGATGTGTGAGATCAAAGTCAAAAACATCGCTTGAAGTCTTGCTTTCCTTGAAGATTTCCTTCACTTGCAGCTGAAGTTACTCCCTTCCTAGACCTGTGAGGAGTCTCAGAAATGGGGAGCAGCATCTGCGTTGGCAATATTAAGACTGAACCTGCTAAAAACATGCAGGTGCTCTTGGGGCCAAGGCGTAGGGAAAACTGCCCTTTCCTCCTTCAGGGTCATTGGCAGAAGAAACCTGGTGGGTCCTTCTGAGTGATGTGCTGGCCCTGGTGACCCCGGCCACCATAGCAGCCCTGTGCTGCCTGCCCTCAGCCACTCTCCAGCCATGTGGGGATGGGGAGCAGCCAGGTCACGCAAAGCTTTCGCCTGCTGTCCCCTATGGGGAGAGTTGCTGTAACTGGCTGGTTTTGAAGTGACATGTTTCATGAAAAAGGCAGCAGATTTGGGCATTTGCTTTACTTAGACATGGCAAAGATAATTAGAAATCACAACCTTGCATGTAATCTCTGAGGAGGTTAAAAATCCAGCACACTAAGTTAGATTTTGCAAGAGACGAATGTACAAAAATTACAACAGGCACACAAAAAATGAACAGTGAGTTTCCATAGAATACTTAGAGCAGGCTGTAGGTATCTTGCACGTGTGTCTGTTTTCTTCCTTTGTTCAGTAACTGATCTGTTTTGGAGACAGCATGTATAACGTGGCTTCCTATTGCCTCAACACATTAATGAGATTTATTTTTTGCAAAACTTGGCTGCAAAAGATTAAAACACTAATGACTGTGATTTGCATGCTTCTTTTTTGAAGTTTGTATTTGATACTGCACCTTGACACCAAAGCAAAAATTGTCAACGTTATGCATAAATAAAAGTTTCACATATTTGTAGGAAAGAAATCTGTGAGTTAGCAATATTGCAGTAGGTTTACTTATGAGAATATGCTTCTTAATTACAATAAACCAGTGTTTCATGATAGGATGATGGGAGGGGGGGGCTTTTTCCTGAGTCCTACCACAGTTAGGAATGTTTATCTTTGTTCTGCATTATCATGAGAAAAATGACACTATTTTTTTTTCTCTCTTAGATAGCACATACATAAAAAAGAGTTTCATAATAATACCACACTGAGTCCATGAAAAACAGTTGTGATATGTTACCAATTATTTCTGAAGGAAATCTTGGAGAAATGCTCTGAGTATAATACTTTTCTGCTTTTTTAGACTACCTCTATTTTGTTAAATAACACAATTATCTTGGTTTGAAGATAAAACTTTCCTTTTCTGCCACGCAAACATATGTACAGAGGTAGATTCACCTTTTCAATGGGTAATTGAAGGCTTTTTAATCTAGCAAACAGGACAAAATAAACCAATGCCTGGAAGCTGTGGCTAGTGATATTCAAACTTTAAATATTTTTAGCACTTTTAAAGAACAAAGATAAGTACGGGTGCAGTTTCCTCAGAGAAATTCTAGATTTTCCACTGAAGATATGCTCCCAATACAAAGAAATGTAATTACAAGTGTTGGACTTTACGTAGGAATTATGGAGGAACTGGAGAGATTCTCTATTATTACAGTGTTACGCCTAATGCATAAGGTTGTGCAAACACAGCAGGTGGCAAATTTCCATGGCTACTTCTTTTGCATTCAAATCTATTAATATATTCTGAGTACTCAGAACACCACAAAATCCTTGTGTTCTTTGGTTCTGCTCTGAATTCTTTTTTTTTTTTTTTTTTTTTTGAGCTCTCTAAAGTTGTTGCCTGAGCTTTTCCAGGATGCAGTGGACTATATAGTATCCCCAGCAGAGCAATAGTCACCCTGGGGAATATTGTAAGGCAGCTGTTCTTCAGTAGGCAGTGGGTCTTCTCTTTGGTTTACTATTTAATGCTGCTGTTTTATATTCGATGGGAATAGGGATACTCAAAGTTGAAGAACAGCTAGCTGTTTTCCTTCAAAGCAGTCTAAATGCCATTCTCTAGTGTGATCAGTGGCGGTCGGAATGTCCCTGATTTATCGCATTAGGGGGGCCCAAGCATGAGCAGCACGGCGAGAGAGATGGTGGTAGCTACTTTGAGCTTGGAAAGTAAATGCACAGCAGAACAAACAAGTGCTAGTTGAGCAACTGGGAAATTTAATGCCTGGTTTGACATCCTTCAGTTCATTAAACCTCTCAGTGACTAATGGCGTATGTGAGATGGTAAATGGTATGTATGCTCTTTTAATTTTTTTTTCCCAGAAATGGACAATTTTATCAAGTGCATTATAACAAGAAAGAATATGAGTCACTAATAAATAACCCCTAAATATAAACAAGGAATAAAGGATGCAGTAATAGCTTAACATAGGTAAACTGGCATAAAACTATGGTAGCATTTGTTGTTTTCATTAAATACTGAATTTGGTTAGTCTTATGTGATTGCAGAGAATAACTGGTTGCTCTCAAAAAGTTGAAGGATTCTTAAATATAGCCTCATTGAGAGATAAAGTACACAGGTACAGCTACAAAAGTAGGGTTGAATGCTCTGCAGCTGAATCTTTTCTCTACCATAAATAATTGCCTTTCCCCAGGACAGTTGCTGTCTCCAGGCCTGAATTACGCCTGGGATCTGCTGCCTCTGCTGAGGACGGGGGAAGGTTGCATCACCTGGTTTGTCCCTGTCCCAGGCTGGGTCCCCCCACGCTGCCTGCAGGATTTCTCCTCCTCCTCCTGCCCTCCTGTGCTGGCTGCACTCGCGTCCTTCCCTGAGCTCTGGAGTGGGCTGTTACGGGGGCGTGGAGACACCGGTCACAGACGGAGTTGATGGCGGCCAAGCTGTCTGGCAAAAGCATGTGTGGGAATTTTGGGCAGGCACCTAAGAGTTTCATACCAATTTTTCTAAGGAAACTTATGTCAATTTTTTTTGGAGGAAAAAAAAAAGAACATTTTTTTTTTCTAGCAGAAAACTTTAAAGGGACATGTAACAGCGAGGTGGGAAAAAACTCCTAAAAACCAAAATTTGTGACCAGTTCTAATGAATGGTCTATTAGAATGGTCTATTCATTCTCTATTTTTCACAAGGGCTACTTACATGTTTTAAGAAATTTCAATAGACCATGTCTTGGCTCAGTGTGATTCCTTTTCATGCCATTATAGTCCTACCTCATGCTCTTTTATAGGATATAGATCACCAATAGATCACTATCGTCAGCGCCTGGGATTTCATGTGTGTGGAAATGTCAGATTCAAAAAATGCCATGCTAATCCTGAATTCATAAATCAGTCCCAAAGGAGTTTCATTAAGCTCACAGTGTTAAAGGAAGGCAAAAGCTTTAGAGGATCCATAGATAATGTAAAACTAATTGGAAAATATTTGTATGAAAGGCAATTAAAAGTCACCAGTATTTCTTCACAACAGTCCAAACAGATTTGTAGAAAGCCGAGAAGTCCATAATTTCTTTTTATTTTTCTTAGCCTCATCTAGAAAGCATCTAGTTCAGTTTGAGAGCAGCACTCTTCATTTTCCAGACAGAGCAGCCTGGGATACTTGTTGGCAGGACTGAAAGAGTAGTGCAGGAAGAAAGTAGCATGGTGTTATCTGGATGGCCATGGCTGCTGAAGTAAAAATATTTCATTCTCCATTCATACCAGCTGCAGAATGAAGGATGCTACAGAGCTATATACAGCTCTGTGTAGGTCCCCAGCACTGAGAGACGGAGAATCATGATCAGAGATATGTATGTGCTTGGGGATCTGCCAACCCACGTGAGCTGTAGCCTGTCCTCTGGGAACATCCCAGGTTGCCGTTTTCTTTTTGCCAGTTCCTGTTGTGTCTGTAGGAGCGGCGGGATCTCGCTGATGAGAGCCATGTGAGCCTGTGGGGCTGCAGATGCTTTGTGGCACCAGAGGTTTAAGCTGCTTTTCTTGGCTGTGCTGGGGGCTTTCCCCCACCTAGCATCCTCAAGGCATTTGGATGAGTACCAATACCTCCTTTCAAGCTGTATCCTAGGCAAAGCTGTCTCAGGGGCCAAACTAGACCTTGAAAACTGTTCCCATGCTGATTCAATGAAGACTGCTCTGGAGCTGCTTCCCTCGGACAAGAGAGGGCATTACTGTAGTGAGCAAGCACAAATACAGCCCTGGTCAGCTGCTCTCCATGCCACTTCCATCCTGCTCTGGGTGAACACCTGAATTTGGCCCTGTAAAGGTCTCTTTCTATACAGCACATTGAACTTAGAGTAATTCATTATGATAATTTTTGCAGCTGTTGATGTATGGATAAAGCCTGATAATGTAAATTTGTAGTTAAAGTTATGCACGTTATTCGTGCTGTGGGATCACCAGATGCCACTGCCCTGCCCTAAGAAGAGACAGACCTGTTGACCTGATGCTCTCGGTCTCTTACATCTGAGTTATATGGTTCAGTTTTATTGCATCTAGGGGGTTAGGTTGGGGTCAGATTGTTATCTGGGCCATGTCATCTACCTTCAGTTACACAAAAGTAAGCAGGCCTGAGAAATTTTCTCCTGATATTATTATTTTATATTTTAAGGCATTCCACTGTAAGCAGTTCTGAATGTAGCAGTGACCCCTTTACTGCTTTCAAAATGAAAGATCTCTCAAGCCATAGGGGTTTTATTTTTAAAAAAAGTACAGAGCTGAAATGAAATTCCCTAAGCACAGACAGTGTCTCCTGTGCTCCTTTGCACTATTTTCCATTTTGGGCACAAAATAAAAAGTGTATTTTGGCTGTGTATAATTAATGTCATGGAATTGTGATCCTGGCATGACACGAGCTGTATCACTGAGAGCAGAAGGTAAGAAGAAATCATGATTGCTCAGCAATTTACACAGGAGGATGAAGGGGAAAGGCATTTTAAATTAATGGTTCTAAGGCCTTGATGTTGCCCTGCCACATTTCATAAATCTTTTCTGAGCAATATCTCCTGTGAAAGGGGACTTCACAGTCGCTTAGGGAATACCAAACAGGTACTTTTTTCAGGACTAAACTGTTTTTATATTTTGCTTCAAAATGCACCCCATGGAAGGAAGTAGTGTTTCAGCTTATAGAGTAGCACTAAATGTCCACTGACTGCAAAGAAGAGTCTGTCTTCTCAAAGCCATTTATCTTCAAAACAACATCTGTCCCCTTTGATAAAAGGTTGAGTTCTTCCCACCGTGCCTGCGTGCCGCAGCAGAGGGCTATCTGACGGCTGGTCCCACACCAGCAAAGTAGAAATGCCCCTCAGCACCTCAGAGCCCGGCAGGGGGTTCAGACCCCAGCACCCTATGTCCCTCAGTACGTGGGTGGCTCTGCTTTTGTGGAGAGCTCTGCAGCTCTGTGTGCCCTGTAAAATCAATTGCTTCATAAAAGCACCACGGGACATTTCAACCTTTCTTTAAAATAACTGGGGAGCAAGTATGAGTACTTCTAAAGCTTTGGGAACAGAGCAGGGGTGGGAAATCCCAAAGCACGTGGTGTTTTCAGCACTGCTCTTGCATTTGGAGCATTTCAGCAGCAGCACCGTTTGGCAGCAGGCAGTGCTTCTCCCTGACACTTGCCCTCTCACGAGGCTTTCTGCATCTTTTGGCAGAGCTGGCAACACGTGTCTTACAGCATCTGTTGAAGGTAGCGGGTAACCTCACATGTTATATATGTTCCTCTCAAAGGCTTCAGCGATGGTGCAGATAAGTCTTCATGTGAACTGATTGCATTAATTGGCATTTATAACACAGTAGATAGGACATAGCAAGAGAAGGATAGATGACGTGCCCTAATACATTCAGTAGCTGTTTATGTTCCTTATAGCACCACTTCCAATGCACAAAAAGCTTTTACCTCACATTGCCTGCTCTTGGGTACTAAAAACACTTGAGCGATAGCACAAGTGACTCCCTTATGACAGTTATTTCCCAAAAATAATTCCTTATGCCTCCCTCATGACTGTCATTTGCTACAAAATCATTTCCACAGAGCCACTAATGCATTTTGTGGCTAAAAGCAACCACTGCTTAGCACTGGCATCCTGAAAAGATTGCAGAGGAAAAACAAACAGGAAAAAAAATTGCACTGTGTGCCCACAGACACAGGGAAGGGATTGGAAGTGGAGGGTGAAGTTTCCCCTGAGCTGGCAGGGCTGGCAGCAGCTGTGCAGATGGTCACGGTGCACGGGCCAGGGGCCTCTGTGCCCTGGTGGCCACAGCAGCCACAGCAGCCGCGGCTCCTAGGGGTTGTATGCAGGAGGAGCACGATCATGCCCAGGGAGGAGAGGGGAAGGGATGCTGTGAGATTCAGTTAGTGTTTTCCTGATATGTTTGGGTGGGAATGGCACATGTCTAGCCTGTACAGCAGACCTGGGGGAGAGCACAGCCCCATGCCTCCAGCCATGCCCAGCAGCTCCATTTCACCTTCCCACCCTGCAAGCTGGGTGGCTGGTGCGGCCACCACATTAGCACTTCCCCAGCCAGTGCTTCCATTTTGTAGAAGTGTTGTCACGGTAAGCCGAGTGTCTTAGTTTTAATGAATAGAAAAAATTTTCTAGGACACACAGAGAAGGTGCTGAGTTCAACATTTACATGGGCACAGACAGAGGGATCACTCAGGAAACTGCCAATTAAGCAAAATACTGGAAAAAAACCCCTCTGTTTGTTTCACACAATCCTAGAGTTTATCAAGTGATAGGAAGGTATCATGCAGCAGAGACAGAAATATAGCCTGGTAGACATATGACAGACTGTTTCCATCCCAGAGAACTTGAAAACATGACTTGGGAAGAAAAATGGAAAGATTGAAGCTTTGGCCTAAAAAAGGGACATATTAAAAACCCATAAAACCAGCTACAGAATCGGGGCAAGGAATAAACTCGTGCCCATATTAATGGTGTGTCACGGTTTAACTCCAGCCAACAACTAAGCCCCACACAGCCACTCGCTCGCTCTCCCCTCGGTGGGATGAGGGAAAGAATCAGAAGGGTGGAAGTGAGAAAACTCATGGATTGAGATAAAGACAGTTTAATAGGGAAAGCAAAAGCCGTGCAAGCAAGCAAAGCAAAGCAAGGAGTTCATTTACTGCTTCCCAAGGGCAGGCGGGGGTTCGGCCATCCCCAGGAAAGCAGGGCTCCATCATGGGTAATGGCTACTTGGGAAGACAAACAGCACCACTCCCAATGTCCCCCCCTTCCTTCTTCTTCCTCCAGTTTATACACTGAGCATGATGTCCTATGGTCTGGAATAGCCCTGTGGCCAGTTGGGGTCAGCTGTCCTGGCTGTGCCCCCTCCCAGCTTCTTGTGCCCCTGGCAGAGCAGGGGAAGCTGAAAAGTCCTTGACGGGTGTAAGCGCTACTCAGCAACAACTAAAACATCAGTATGTTATCAATATTCTTCTCATACTAAATCCAAAACACAGCACTATGCCAGCTACTAGGAAGAAAATTAACTCTGTCCCAGTTGAAACCAGGACATGGTGGATAGACAAGAACTAATGCCTTAAAATTACACTATGATTGGGATTAAATACTAGGAAAATCCTTATAATGGTAAGGATATAGTGATTCTGGAAGATGGGGAAGTTGTGGGGGTCTCCATCACTGGCAGTTTTTAGTAACATGTTATCAGGCGGGACTGGACTGATATAAGTGTGGCTGATCCTGCCCTGAGGTGGGGGACAGGCTATATGGCCTCTGTAGGCCCCTTCCAACTATAGCACTCCAAATGTCTTTGTAGACACAATGGAAAAATGATTAATTTTCACTATTTAATTGGAGATAAATAAAGTATTTGTTGAATAGTGGCCAATTTGCTCAGTGAGTGTTTAATGCTTTATATTTGATTGAATCTACATATTATTTAATACTCCCCATTTCTGTTCTTGTCAGGCAGCTTTCAGCAATGGCTAGCAATCTTTCTGCATTTCAGCAGACGGCATAATAACAGTTTTAAGTGGAGTGATCTGTTACGTGGATAATATACTCATTACCGGTGGAAATTAGGAAGCTTATTTGAGAAATGTGAAGTGCATTAAAATAAAATGAACTCCCAAATGAGATTTGGGCTACATTTAAAAAACCTTTTTCTTAAAAAGCGAGAATTTACAAAGATGTAGGGACTGTAAAAGTTTGGAATGAGAAGCGTGACTTTTACAAACATGTGATATTAGCAGGGCTGATTTCAGACGACTGATTGGGTAGACACTCATGCCTGCAGAAAAAAAAATGCAAAAAACCTAATGCAGGGAATCCCAGGGAACCTTTATATTTTGCTTAAGTGCAAGGGACATTTTGAACCTATGTTGTCTCTAGTAATAACTTCAATGACAGAGCTAAAAATAAGCACTATGCAAACACAATGGAATTCATTGGTGTGAGAAGGCATTTGACTGCAGTATGGTCTTTGTAAATCTGGATTTTGATCTGCTCCCAAAATAACTCTCTTCTGCTGTTAGAAGTGCTGTCCCACAATGTAAAAGTCAAATAGATCTGGGGGGCCAGACACTGCCTTTTCCTGAATCTTAACAAAAATTATCTTAACCATAAAAGTTCTACAAGGCTGTATCATAAGACTTTAAGATCTTGCATTGAATACGTAGACTTTTCCACCAGTGCAGAGTTAAGCTTTAAAAATAACCCTTTTTTTGAATGGTCAAAATTGAACATGATTTGGGGACAGTAAAAATGTGGAGCAAGAAACATCTTGTGGGAAATACTGTCCAAAATCATAAGCATCTAGCTGAGAAAAGGTGAATGTGCCAAGACTATCACGCAATGACGGTTTTTAACTTGTGACAGCATTTTTGCAAAGGGAAATTTTTAGAAGAATGGCAATGAAGCTGCTGAAGAGGCTCCATGGAAATTACTCCAGAAGTTGCTGTTGAAGGCCAAATCTGAATGAAGGTACAGACTTGGCCACTCAAATTCCAGTGCCCCCTTCCCCGTTCAGCACTGGTTTTGCTGCTCTGCATCACCCTTCAGAAGCCTCTCCGAGTCAGCTGGCACTTTGGATGAGCCTGGGGCTTCAGCTGTGTTGGCTGTATCTGGTTACAGGGGGGTTTCTGACTGTGCGACTCTAACGAGCAGGGCTTGCAAAGCCATGTAGCTGCGGTCCAAAAAGGGACCTGCCCGCGCATCTAGCTGGTTTGGGAAATGAGCTCTGAAACCCCATCAGGGTTACAGCAACTGGCTTGGAACAGAGGTGAGGGCAAATATTCCTCACAGGTACTGGAATGAAATGGAGGCAATTGTTTTAAGGAGTGTGACCTCCAGGGGGCTCAGTAACATTTTGAGGAATTTTATTCACCACCTATGATTTCAAGAAGCTATTTTATTTGTTGATGAACCCCAGCTTCTTTGGAAAAGATAAAACAGATCTTAAAAATTAACTATAAAGCATATTAATGTGGGAAAATGGAATCTGACACGTGCACCTTACTAGTAGTTAGGAGATCTAGGTTGAGTCTTCAGATCTATCACCATGTTATCTAAGAACCTGGCAACGGCTGATTTTTAAAAGGTTTTATTTTACCTTCAGTAAAATGGAGACAATAACATTCCTGTCCTCTCATTCTTTTTTACTGCCTCTACAGGAGGAGTATGTTTCTTTACTAATTACTAGTACCAGAAGAATAGAAGCCCTCAGCACTATCACCGTGATAAAATAATTTATAAAAATAATAGATCAGATGCTTCCTAACTTGCATAAAGTGAGTTAGTATAGTCTAACATGAAAAATAATAACGCTGAAAGGCAAGTCTGCAAAAAGAGCTTGCTGAATAATTCACACTTAAATTGAATCTGATAAATTTTGCTCTTTTTCTCCATTGACAGAAAGCCTATATACAGTCGACTGTTTCTGCAGATTTGTTCTGTTATTCCATGATTCATGTGCTCTACAGAGCTCTTTTGGAGCCTTGTCTGTATCGTTTAACTGCAACCGGTTGCGCAAGGCACACGGCGTTGTTTCTGTTTCCTGACGGTGCGGCGCTAATGCTAACAACCGGGACTCTGATACTAATGTTTGTGGAAAACAAACATAAAATTCACTTTCTATAAATATTTGAGGATAAAAACTTAGTACTTGCTTTACATGAATATTGATAATAGTAAAATATGGTGTTATGAGTTTTCCAAATGTTCATGGAAAGTTAAACAAGGTCGAAGGCAGACTGAAAATGTGACTGAATATTCATTGCTGTTTTCTCCTGGTTTCAGAGCTCTGACACAATTCTAAGCCATGCAGTTGTCAACAGGATTTTTTTCTTCTTTCC